>NC_043716.1:28706148-28801251 GCF_006229205.1 Suricata suricatta
ATATTAGTAACACACACACATGATGCTAAAGGTCTGCCTTAAAGAAAAGTTTAGAAGGAAATATTGTTTAATATTATTTATAAACTTAAGACATGAGTTTATATTTGCAGTATGATATAAATGAAACAACCTCCCTGCCCCCACACATGCAATTTTTGTCTAATAAAACTTTTCCTGTGATTAAAAAAAAAAAAAGATTCTAGATGATTTCTTCCTCAGAGATGGAAGTTGGAGCTTTCCATCATGTAGCCTATTTGTTTGGCTTGCCATCTAAGTCCAGTGGGTTAATATTCACAAGCACTGGAAGTGAAGGAGAAGCAGGGCAGACAATGTTTGTCAGAACTGAGTGGACAAAGTCCCATCAATGTCTGGGCATTCGTGGCACTGAGGTGCCATCTCACTCCTACAAAGACATAAACAGTACAGACTATCTTTAAACTTTCAGCAGCAAACTACCTCTCATGTTCCTTGACCAGGGGAGTACATCTTTCGAAGAAAAGATAGGTATGGAGGATGAGGTCTAAGAGAAGTGGAGATTGGTCATGGAAGAAGACCACAAGGGTGTGTGTGTTGGGAAAATGCAAATCATAGGACCAGAAATTCTGAGATCTGGGAGTTTTAGGAAGTACGTTACAGTGCCCAGGATCTAGCCAGGGCTTTCTATATCACTACATGAACATTGTTTACTTCATGTATTGCTCAAGGCTGGACAGAGTCAAGTCTGAACAGTGGCCAAAGAGAAAATCTGTATGTGTGGTGGAGGTAATATGAGTCATTTCTGCTTGGCTCTGTTCTCAGAAAAATTTCTGAAAAATTTTATAGGCAAAATTGGCATCTCAGAAATAAAGTGGTAAGTAGTACTTGTTTTCAAGTTTCAAATGTGTTTTTATTTCAATTTTATTTTTTGCAATATCAGAAATCTAAACTTTTATACTGCTGCTTTTAATTTTTTCCCAAATAAATATATTATTATAGTATAGTAGTACCCAATTGCAACTCTGTAGTTGAGGATTAAATGTGTTTTTAAAAGAAAAATAATGGATGGGATAAAACAGTTTATCTTTGTTCTAATTAGCTCAACCAGCGAATTTGGAACTTCAAAGATCTTTGCAGACTTTGCTAAATTGTTGCTCCATTTTTACTAAAAAAAAATGCTACAGACACAATTGGGTGTTTGTCCATTGATATATACACTCATTTGATTAATTCTATAAATTAGTATGTTTACAGCATGCAGTTATGTGCTGAATTATGTCACCCACCCCACCTCACGAAATTCATGTGCTAAAGTCCTAACTCCCTAACCCTCAGTATTTAAGAATATAATTGTATTTGGAGATAGGATTTATTTTATTTTTTATTTTATTATTTTATTTTATTTTATTTTGTAGGCTTTTCATCCAGCAGGGGGCCCAGAGCAAGGCTTGAACTCAAAACCTTGACATCAAGACCTGAGCTGAGATCAAGATTTGGACACTTAATCTACTGAGCCTCCCAGGAGCCCCTGGAGATACAGTATTTAAGGAGGTAATTAAAACGGAGTCATTAGGATAGGCTCTAATCCAATAGGACTGGTATCCTTATATGAAGAAAAAATTTGGATGCAGATATGAACAGAGGGAAGAACAACATGAAGACCCAGGGAGAAGATGGCCATTGAGAAGCCAAGGAGAGAGACCTGTAACAGATGCTTCCCTCATGGCTCTCAGAAGGAACCAACCCTGCCCACATCTTGGACTTCCAGCCTCCAGAACCGTGAGACCATAAATTTCTGTTGTTGATGCTAACCAGTCTATGTTGGGTGCTCCATAATGGCAGCCCTAGGAAATGCAAGACAGCATGCATATTTATTCTAGCTAGGTATTAGTAAGTTCATAATGTGAACATTGATTTTCTGTCATCTGTTCCTTTTCAGTTTGGCCACAGCATTCTGATTTCTTTTAGGAGAATGACCTCTCCTCATTTTATGCATTCTTGATGGGACTGTAAATAAGATATTTGGGGGCAGGGTAGACATGTGACCTGAATTAAGCCAATGAGACTCTCTCCTGGGACTTTGACTCTTAAGAGGAGCTAGGATGAAAATGACAGTAGGAGCTTATTCATGGTGCTGACAACAGCTGGCTAAATAGTGTCTGTACACAAATCAATGTTGTTGCCAGTGTCCTGCTTTTTTGTAAGTATGGCTGTCTGGCATTCTCATGGATTCTAAGAGCTGCCCCACATTTTCCAAGAAACTGATTTATCTTAGATTAGACGGATTATATTTTTTATAGCTTGCGAGCAATTATTTTTAATCCTGTTCATGCCATTTTTTTTCTATTGAAATCTAAAAGAAAATGTACTAAAGTTTTAAAAATTTAAAACCCTTTCCTTTCTTCTCTTTTATTCTCCCGTATAGGTTTTATGCATTTATTCATCATTCAGTAAATGTGTATTAAGCACCTATTATGTGTCAGATATTGCATTGGTTGTTTTCATCAAACTGGGAGCTGAAAGTTGTTCTGTGTAATGTGGGGTATTATCGAATATTTAGAAATTAGACACTTCACATATTATTAAACTGCATTTATGTAGAGCCTATATACATTTATATCAAGAGCTTAAATTACGTGAGTGGAAAACCCCATCTAAACTTAGGGAATTTTATATCAGAAAGCATTTAGCACCTACTGTGTACAAAGATTCATATCAAGTAATACAAGGTGGGGTACAAAAATAAAGGTAAAGCTTGCCCACCCGAACGGCACTTGCTAGGGGCTCCTCAGATATATTTAGTAGTTAAGAAATAGGAACACATTCTATACTGAATATCAAACCTTAAGAAAATGAGAAAGGTCCCTCTGAATCTTCTGACAAAGCTACTACAGGAGAATTTGTTGTGTTTTCACCATGTTACATACTTTAATGCCAGATCTCATTTCATACTCATAGCAGACCTTTGATCTGGGCACTGTTACCCCATTTTACTCAGACAGAAACTGAGACCGAATGAGGCTGGGAAACTTTCTTGGAGCACCCCCTGCATCCTTCATAATTTTTCAGTTTGCATCTCTAATTCTAGAGGCCAAAGAAATCCCCTTATCCTTTCAAAATAGTTAACGAAACAGAACAAGTTAACATGCCAACATTCAAGGAGCTGGAGTTAGAACCTCTGCATCCTTGCCACTGTCTCCTGTTCTCTCCTGGATTTAGAACTTTGTTTGATTTGATAATTGCGTCCTCACATCTAGGCTATCACAACTTCACAACTATTTCATGTCTAAACCCTGGGAGTGTGAGCTTTGCCCCAAATTCATTTCTAAGCCTGGGGGCATGAGCTTTCGTAGCAGACTACCAAGGCTAGAATTTCAAAATAAATCAATATGCATCTTCTATGGAATTCATTGCAATGGGAGTTTATACTTATCATTACTTGGCTCCTAGACTCATTTAAAAGAGGCCAACTGGCAGCTCCCATCTCTTATAAAAGTTTCCAGAAGACAAAACATGAAAGCTCTCTTCCATTTTTTCCTGGGATTCTTTTATCTTGTATGAGCATCAGTAATCAAAATGGCATTTACTAGCTTGGCAAATGAATAAACCTTTACTTTCCCACAAGCTCAGTTGTAGGCATTAGTCTCTCCTAAAGTTTCCATAGCAAATAGTCAGTTAAGTGTGCAAAAGGAAGAAGACAGAAAGGCAAGGAAACAAAGACAGAAAGAAAGACAGAAATGAAACAGAGAGAGAGGGAGAGAGAGAAGGAAAAAGAAAGAGAAGAAAAGAGAAAAGAAGAAAGAAATCTGCAAGGAAAAAAAAATAGTATAACAAGGACCACACTGATCCTACATTAGTTTTTTAGGGACTTGCAGACTTTGTAATTTTTATCATTTACCTTTCTCTCCACTACACCAATTCCTAGGGGAGGGTTCATTTTTTATTCATTCTGAAAGTTTACCATCAATCATCCTCTTAAAGAGCTTGCCAGAAACTTGGACAGAGCCTCATAATAAAATTGCACAGACAGAGGACTAATTGATTTCTATAAATAATGTTTAGTTGTAAAGATATGAAAGGTGGTTAGAACCACATGTATTAATCTCCCTTTTGCTCCATCTGTGTCTGCAAAAGCAGACTGTACCTTGACAAAGTACCCTGACTATTTTGCCCCGCAAACACACAGCAGGAGATTAACACCAGATGGCCCACCCCTCCCATTTCCTTGCCCTGCCCTCTGCCCCGCCCCCAACCTCCTCTGGCCAAATCCTGTCATTACTCCTCCCCTCTGGTCCCTGCTTTATATGCCATAATTTAAAAATTCTCCTTCCATTACCATCCTTGCATTGACAACATGCTGAGTTGACAGGCCCCCATTTCTTTCCATCCTTCCACCTCTCTGTACAATAAACAAAATCACAACCCAAACCTCAAACACAAAAGCTTTTCATCAGACTGCAAGGCTGACAATGTTCAGGAAAAACAGTAACTACTGGTGCTAAGGAATTATTAATGTGTGTGTCTTGAAAAGAGGGGGATTAGAGAGGACTCATGCCAGAGGACACTCTCAGGCACTGCTAGATTTAATCACATGGCACCAAAATACCCAGCAGTTACTACTTGTCAATATCATATAAAATGGGAACAAAACTATATCTGGGGAAATAAATGCTGTCTGGACAAAGATAATGCTGTAAATCTCGTGTTGCTGGAAGAATGTTGAAAACCCACAGAAGCACCATCTGCTCAGGCCAACTGTGATAGGCTGAAATAAAAAGTGAACTAGAGACGGGGCAGGGCTGTGTGATAGATGCCCAATTCCAAATTATGAACATTAGGTGGTTACATTGCAAAGGCTGATTCAGAAGGGCGCCATCTTAACTGGTTGGGTCAATCAGCTGGTTCCAATCCCAACTAAACACAACACAAAATGTCACATTTAGCATCGAATATCATTTTTCTGGCTACAGATTAAATACAAAATGAATGATTACTTTCACTTGGGAGACTGGAAAATTGTCACACTAGACAGAATTCAATGAAATTGGCCCATTTCTGCCTCTTCTTCTTCTTCTTTTTTTTCTTTTCCTGGCCTGCATTGCTCCTAGATGATGGTAGATATTTTCCATAAATAAGAGTGCTAGGGAGTCTTTTCCAATGGGGCAACACAAATGACTAGATTGATTCAAATAAAGTAATTGCACATCAGTCTAATTCTGAGAGCATTAACTATTCCTGATGATTATCATACTTGAAACATGGTCATAATTTTAAAAGCTTTCACAGATACTTTCCTTTTCTGTAGCTTTTCATGTGAGGCAGCTCAAACTTTCTCAAAGCTTTTCTTTTAGGGGGAAAATGCATACTGTGTTTCATGATTTTAAGTGTCTGTAAAGTTAACCACACTTGTAAAAAAATCACTTATTTTTAGCGTGAGCTCCTTCTGGAGCATTCCCTTTGTCTCCACATGCTGGTTAGTTGTCTGTCTTCACACCCTTGCCCTGGTCTGCTCATGCCCGTCCAGCAGTTCCTTATTTCAATGGCAAGAACTAGGAAGGCAGGGGCTGTGGTAGCCCCGCTTGCTTTGCCTGGAGCTCCCAGTGACACGAAAGCTACCAGCTCTGCTACCAGCCTACAGTGTTTGGGATTTGCTGGCCTTTTTGTTATACAGCCATCTCCTTTGGTTGTCCAAAGTTTGCCTTATGCCACTTTGCTTTTACCGAAGACCTACATCAGTACCTGTTTTTGCTAACTGAAAGAAATCCAAAGACTTTTGCTTTTACTAAAACAAACAAAAAAAATGGTGAAAGGCAAAAATAGCATTCAGCATATGTTTTGCAGCAGGTAGTTATGGAGGCAGCACACACCTTGAGCAGCCCCATCAAGTTCTTTCCCGGGAACTATGCTCAGTCTCTCAGCATTGAGTGCCATATATTTGAACTGTGTCTGCAAGCATGAGTGCTTTATCTTGATTTATTTTGTGTATCTGTTAGCAAGATGTGTCCTAAGGTATCGGAAAAGCTTAAGAAAAATTATTTAGGATTCTGAGATAGTACAAAAATTTCCCATATAAATGAATGGCAATTGTTTCTTTGCTTTATGCTAGTTAGGCTCATGAAAGGTTACGTAGGGATGCTCTACTTTTAGATAGCTGGGGAAACCTGTAGTTTCATTAGCCATTTCCACAAATGCCATAATCTCATCAAAGCACTGGCATGGAAGAAGACGCTGGAAGGGAATAACTGATTGGACATAAGGAAGTTTTCTTTCTTCCTTTTCTTTTTAAACAGATCTTGGGTAGGGAGGGCCCATGTTGGAACTGGGCCATTATACTACTTGATCTCATAATTATAGACCTGGTTCCAGGAATTAGGCAAGATAGCCCTTGAGGTGTATGTGACAGGAGTTGCTTGGTCTGTGAGTTAGTGAGTATGTCAGGACACTGTATGGCTGCCCCAAACCTTGAGTCCATGATATTCAAATGACTGGAGCATTTCAAGCAAGCAAAAAATTAGCACATCTGTTCATTGGATCAGTGGAAGGAGCCTACTGAGCTCTGAAACACCATGGCCGATGGGTCTGGTGAATTATTTAGCATTCCAAAAAGCTGGGGTGTCTCCATGTAGGCTGGTTGGAAAGTTAAAAGTGCCAAGAAATACATGGTACTGTATTTATATTACCTGGAGTTGAAGAACTGTGTAACCCAGTTTCCACTGCTTACGGCAACAACTGAAGTCTGAAACCAAGAGTCAAGGGGAATACCTAAGGATGAAGGTCAAACTTGGATTCCACACATCTAACTAAGTGAAGTGATCACTGCTTTCTGACCATTTATACCTATAAATGTACCCTCAAACACAAGATTAAAACCTTGAAGTAGGTAAATAATCATATGTAGGTAAATAATCATGAATGGATCAGAGTCCTAGTAGAAGGGTCTACCTAAGTACATCAGTAGGGACTTGGAGGTCAGAGAGAATGAAGTCAATCTACTGCCTTCCTGAGTGCCAGGTAAAGAAAAGGGTCCCTGAGAACATACCATAGTCCCTATACAGTCCAAAAGTCTTGAGAAGAAGGAGGACCCTCCAGGTGCCCTTAAGATTTTGAGCTGTGGTGTCTGAGAACAAGCAAGCACAATTTTCAGTGATGGTGATGGTCATTTGATGTGCACTGTGTGTGCAAAGTGATGTGCCCTGGCTTCTGTCTGCTCTCTGGTAGATGTCTCCTACATAGGCCCAGTTCAGTGCACATTCAAGCTGAGGTGGTCAAATAAATCTGCTGCATCTGCCTATTTCCTGAGCTGTCAATATTCCTTCTCAGCTCAGGTTTAGATAGGTATCTTTGTGGTTTGAGGTAGCTAAGGGCACAGATTTAGGTCCTTTCTTTCCATTCATATCTGTTTGGCCAGAATCCTCATCCTTCTCCATGACCAATGCTCCTCTGTAGACTTCCAGTGGCCCAAGGTCACCTGCTGTGTTATTCCACCAGGACCATGTCCTCACCAAGAGACTCTCTCAGTTGTGCTATTTGGGAGACCTAGAGATGGTGTCCCCTTCCTAGCTGATGATACATAAGCTAAATACAATACAGCCATTCCAATTTGGGAAGCAGAATGGAATAGGAAGGCAATTGGCAAACTTTGTTAAAGAGCCAGTAAGTAAATATTTTAGCCTTTATAGGCCATGCAGGCTTGGTTGCAAAAACTCATCTCTGCTGACCGTGTGCTAAAGCAGCCATAGTCAGTTTGTAAATGAATGAATATGGCTGTGTTCCAATAAGATGTTCTTTATTAAAAAAGGTAACAAGTTGGATCTGGCCTGTGCGGCCTTAGTTTGCTGACCCCTGGCATAGAAGAAATACATGGGAATAAAGACCTGGCCCCCAGTATGCCCTAACCTTCACCACCTGAATGACTTTAGGCAAGGCACTTCTTCCTTTCTTACCACTCACTCCTCCCAAAGGAAGCATGTGGTAGAGAGGGTGATGTGTGAGACTGGCCATGTGCCTGACATCTTCAGTTGTCTTGCTCATCCATGGAGTTGCTGATGGCCAACAAAGCAAAGGCCATATAATTTGTTTTATAGGAAGGGTTATCACTGTGAGCATCTTCTGTGAGATAACATACGTACTCCCCTTTCTTCTTCATAGCTCACCAAGGTAGGTAATATGTTCCCTCTTTAATAGATGATTAAAAGAGACTGGGGATGCTAATGACTTGCCCAAGCTACCTAATTACCAAGTTATAAGGTCAAAATTCAAATCCAGGTCTGTCTAACCACACCCAAATTTCCCGTTCACCAAGTGGCATCATGTATAGGCTGTTTAGTTTTCAATCCCTTCACCCTAACCATTTTTCAGAAGTTGTCTTTTCTGGTGTACTGTTCTCTCCACAGTTGCTGCAGTGATCAGATATTGTCACTTCCATGCAAAAATCTGCCAATTGGTTTTCCATCACACATTGGATAGAATAAAGCCATTCCAATTAAGTGAGCACAATGGTGTAGATCCCAAATCCTTCCCATGTCTTAGGAGGCCCCCATGGTTTCTGCTATTTCACTCCACCCTCTCTGACCTTTCTTCAATGCTTCACTTACTCTGTTCTAGCCCCACACACTTTGCTTTGCCTTACACACATCAAATAGACTCCCATATCAAGATTTTCACCATTGTGGCTCTCCAGCCTGGAACACTATGCTCTCCAGATCAGAATGGCTCATCCCCTCACTTAATTGATGCCTCAGCTTAAATGTCACCTCTTCAAAGAGAACCTTTCTGACCACCTTGTCCATTAAAACACCACCCATCACTCTGTCTCTTGATAATGATTTTGTTTCCTTTGTAACTCCTATCATACTAGGCAATAATCACATTTACCTTTTTTCTTCTTTTCTCTTCCATTGTGAAGGCAAGGGATTTGTCTTGTTCACTGATGAATGTCATCTAATCTCATAGGCTTTCAACGACTATCTGTTGGTCGTTGAATAAATGAGAGAACACATTGGAATGAGCCAACAGTGTGACTGGCTCAGAACCAGTTGATCACTATTCTGAAGGCAGTGATTCAAATCAGTTAGCAGTGTGAAATTTTGTCCCCTAGTCCCCTTCTAGGAAGCACAGCTTGCTTGCCTTTGTCAGAAAAAAAAAATCAGGATATTACTTCATCTCATCCTTAGAAAGTATCTAATACAAAAGAGGTACCACCAAACTGGGAAAGATTAGTTTTAGGACTGAATGTCATCAGCCACCAACCTCTGAGCCACCTGTTGCTCCACTTCCTCCACTGTCTGTACCATCCTTTTCTGCAGGGACTGTTCCCAACCGGATGACCGCCCTCTGCTAAATTCTCTTCTCCCCAGGCTTCAGGGCAGCATGAAAACTTCAGGTAAGCACGTTTGGTGGGAGAACACTATTCTTACCCAAACACCGACATTTAATGGATGGAGAAACCAAGAGCCAGAGAACCGAAATAGCTTGGCCAAAGTCCTGCTGCTTATGAATGTCACATGTGAGTCTATAGCCTGAGTTTCCTGATCACAGGACTGGTCCCGGCTTCACACCTCATGCAAAATGGTAGAAATACACAGTCAATAATATCCCAAGTTGCTCACTGAAGAATAAATTCAATTCTATAAACATAGATTGAGCATCCAATATGGGTGGCCCTATAATTGTTGGGAGTTTGAGGGTGCAACAATGAAAACAGCAGAGTCCCTGTACCCACAGAGTTTACTGGAAGTCTGAACACAGAATGAAAAAAGTTGCATTTTTTTGGCATTTAAATGTTGATTAATACGTAAATGCAGTAATCAGTTTAATCTCAAAGAGAGTCTTAAAGCACCATCCAAAGCTTCATCAGTTATGCTTAGGCCTCCCTCTGCAAATGATTCTTAAAAAGAGGGAGAGAGGGAAGGAGTAAGGGAGAGAGAGAAAGAGAGAGGGGGGGGGAATGGAGAGGAGAGGAAAGGAAAGGAGACCTGTGCCTTCTTCCTTCAATCCCTCACTTGCACATATCTCTGCTTCTCTCAAGTCCTTAAGCTGCAGTGTCACTCTCCAGAAGTCCTTTATGCACAGTTTTCAGCTACTCTGAAGTCCTGTGGTAACATGGAAGAATTATTTCTTCCACTCAGTGTCTCTTACCCAGGCCTCAGCCCAGACTTGAAAGATAATCTTCTGCATTATTGTAGCAACTTTTGTACAAGAATGCAGAAACTTTTGATTACTACTAATCCAGTCAATAACAGACATTCCCTCCATCAATCAATGGCATATTTGAGGTCTTCTGGAACAACATGAGTCAGTGACAGGGATTCAAGTACCCATACAACCTGTGAGATCAGTAAGGGGATGTAACGTCAGTCAGTCCCAAATGTGCCAAGTCCTGGCTCAGTCGTTCAGAGATGACCTCCTACAAGAAAAGTTCACCTTTGGCTTTAGAACAAATCTTTCTTCTCCATCAGCCAGACAAAAGAAAATCCAAAACAGAGAAAGGGTAAGAGAGAGAGGGAGACAGAGCGAGCAAGAGTGAGCCGCAAGTACACTGGCAGAAATAATGAGCAAGAGTTGACATTAACAAGGAAACACGCCATTCCTGTTTGCTTTGTATTTATAGAAGTTAAAAGCCAAGGATAAAAGAGAAACCAGGAAACAAGGTACATACTTGCCTCTAGAAGCTTCTTTCCTTCCATCCTTCCCCATTCTCCCACCTCCCAAAACATAAAGACACACTTTATTACAGCCCCAAACTACTTGGGAGCAAGACTTGCCAGCATACAGAAACGAAACCAGCTTTCCCTCTGCCTGAACCAAGATGCTTACCCGCTCGCTGAGTCCACTCACCCACTCTCCCCACATTTTCCTGCCTGTTGCATGCAAAGCAATTGTCTCCAAACGCCAATTACTGATATTCAAAACTGCAGTTTTCCTACCCTGGGTAGAGACGCCTCCATGAGAGACCGGGGTAAGCTCTTGAGTTGAAAGAGAACCTGGGGGAGGGTGGAGGGAAACCCCTTCTCAAACCTCCAAGCATTCCCGTTGCCAAGGGAACCCTCTTTGTCCTGGGAGGCGAAGAATGGCCGCCTCTCCCAGGGCCTGGCTCTAGCAGTGGCCAAATCTCTGCACAGGGTCGAGAGCAGAGGGAGGCGAAGCCTCACACATGCTTCTCACAAAGAAATCACTTTCAAAGAATGAAAGAAATGGTGAAAATACAGTTTCAATAGGCACCCAGTGCGAGGGAGTAAGTTTATGTATGGTGCTGTGATCAGATTTGAGTTGCCTTTCCTGCCCCTAAAAGGAGAAGGATTCAAATCTGTTTTGCAGGGAAGACAGGGAGGGAAAGTTGCAAAGGGGGTGTCACAGCCTCCTTCAGCAGAGGCTGAACACTGATCATATACACAACTAATTAGTTAAGACGCTTAGTTGAAGCTTTGCACTGGATTAGTTTTGCTCCTGGCCTGGTCGGAGTGGCTATCTGCCTGTTTTCTGGTAGCCTGGTGGGGCCCAGGCTGGAGATGTAGTATCATTTTGTCTGTGAAGCACATTCTCATTTGCCCTGGATTTTAGGGACCTGGGTTGGCTTTCCTTTCAGAATAAATTCTCTTAGGAAGATGCCAAAGGAAGAACATTTTGTACATGCTTATTTTGAAACCCATTTGTCAAGGCTAGACCAGACTGAACAGTAGTTTGGAAAGTTTGGATGGACTTCAATGACAAGCCTACTGCCTGGCACAGGGCAAGTGCTCAATAAAATGTCAGCTGCCTGAATGGTTGTTGAAGGATGACTTGTTCCAGCATCTTATCTTTCTAGAAGGTAGGAGGATACATGAGCAATGAATGGAGCAGTTGAGGCTGGAGGACATAGCTTACCCGACGACCCATGACTGAACGGTAATAGAAAGACTCAAGGCCAAGGCCCATTACCTCCGATCATGGTGTCTAATTGCTTTTTCAGAATGGAGAACTCAAAGGAATTCTCTATCCAAATGTTGCGGTACAATTTTATACACAAAAAAGGCAAATCAATAAAGAAAAACAGAAACTGGATGCCTCTGCATCTGGGATGGATTAAACATGAGGTGAAGTTATTCACACTGATGGTGAAGTGCCAAGCAAAACTGAAACACACACATGTGCCCATACATATGTGTGCGTGTATTTCCCTGCAAGATGGCAAGAGTCTTCTATTACTCAGAGTCTTCTATTACTGATCTTCTAAGTCTCAGCTCTGGGAACAGTTGCTCTGTGAACTTTCCATCATTATCCCCAAGCTCAGCTTCCACAGCACTTTTTAAAGATCCTCTTCATAATGCCACACAGACATCATCATTGGTGCCTACGTATATGATCGTAGGGATTTCCCCTACCAGAAAATTGTCTCCATGAGGGAAAGCACCATGCTTCATCCTCTTCTCTTCCTTCTTTTTTCTTTTCTTTTCCTTTCTCTTCTTTTCTATTCATTTCTTTCTTCCCTTCCCTTTCCTTCTTTCCTTTTCTTCCTTTCTTCCTTTCCTCTTTCCCTCCCTCCCTTTCTTCCTTCCTTCCTTCCCTTGTCTCTTAAATACCTAGTAATATGCCTACTACATAGCAGGTGCATGATGCATATACTCAAGGACCGAAGATCAGTGAGTCCATTTGTGAATGTTTTATGAGTGTCAACTACATTAGGCCCCAGGGAGGATTCATGAGATGTTGAAGGTATAGTATCTGTGCCTGAGAAGTTTAAGATTTATGTAAAATGAAGGACTTGGTCCTTAAATATTACTTAAGTCCATTGCAGTAAGTGTAGCAGAGAGAAATAGAAGTAATGCACTTATTTAATGGATGAAAACCAGCTCTCTCAGTGGTTTTGTCTGTCAGGCTGTGGCTGTAAAATCCCAGGAGCTCTGAGCTACAAACAGGCCCAGTTAGTCTGGCAGGGTCCATGCTTATTTCTTCTTGTCCATACCCTTTGCTTTTTCAGCCTGCCTTCTTGAAGAAACCCTGGGTAAGGCACATGACCTGGTGGTAGAAGGGCTGGAGATAGCACCATGGTGCCAAATTCCATACTCTATCGGTCATTTACAAAGAGACTAATCTAAATCTATCAAAATCTACTACCAAAACACACAAGTTACAACTAGTGTATAACCACAAGAAAATGGCATTCTGGACACTCTTATCATCTGGGATTTGTGGGCTCAGGTTTCCCTCTCATTCTCTCCAGGGGATGCTGGCATGGGACCTACTTTGCATGGCCCATAGCACTAACTTGTCAACCAGGGGAAGATTCCAGCTAAGGTCCTGTCCACACTGCACCTTCACGATGGAAACAGCAGGTGGAGAGTGCTAAGTGCCAGAATCTTTGCCAAAAAGACAGACTAAGGCCACCTGAAATTCATAGATGAAGACTGAGACCCAAAGTTACATACTGAATGGGCAGAGGTAAGACTGGACTTCATGTCTGGAAGCATCCCTTCACATCTTCCTGAGTGGCCAATGACCTCAGGTGGGGGTGTGCCTCCCATCCTGACTCTTCTGTCTGGTCATGTCACTCTTCAGGGTAAGATACTGACACATCTGTCCACTGTCCTTAGACCAAGTCCAATATCTGAGGCTTTCTGTCATCTGCACTTCCTAGCTTTGCCTCAGAAACTGTATTTACTCACTCAGTGTATATTTCTTCTCTGAAATACTCAGGTCATTTTATTCTACCACATTCTTTCTCTTGCATTTTACTCTGCTGAGATGTAACACAAGCAATGGCACTGTCACAGACAGCGCCCCAAATCAACTTGCCAGACCTCTCTGCTTGTGCCAGGGAACCCTGGGTAAGGTGCTGTGGGAGGAGGGTTTCAGTGGAAGGATGCCCACTTGGAATTATGTTGTGCTTCACCAGAAGGAAAAAGCAATGTCTTATACTCAACATTCATCATAGCATGCTGTACATTTTGGGGGGTGGAGTGAAGAAAGGAGAAGGAGAAAGGAGAGGAGGCAGAGGAGTTGGCGAAAGGGGGAAGGAATTAGAATTCAGCTGTACCTACCTACTCAAGGGCATTCACATTTTCTGGTCATGAGCCAACTCTTGTTTGAGCTAATACCCTTGTCATATATTACAGTCTGAGGTGAATGAGGGCAGCCAGCTTTGTGTCAGATAATATGGAGCAGTGGAGATTGTGGTAAAATAGAGACTAAATGCTATGTGTAAAGCGCATGGTAGTAACTCTAGCTGGTGCCTGACATGTGGGACTGAAGCCCAGGATTGCCAGTGCTTTTTACTTTTTAAAGAAAAGCCAAAAAATATTAAAATATATGAAATCTCCTAATTTAACAGTGTTGATTCAAAATGCTTACAAACACTGCATAGGACAAACAAAATATATGTAGTTCACGGGCTGCTACTTCATGACCTCTGCCCTTTGTGGAACTTCCCAGAGTGTGGGCACAGGCATCTATAGGCAGGGGCATAGATCTGTCATCAATAATCCAGATCACAAAACTTATGTGAAGACATCCAGAGGGTAACAAGGTAGAGACATAAATGATCTCAACATGCCACTTTATGAAGCAGAGGATGCCACAGTGATTGGATACAAAAGAATGGGGAAAAATAATGGAAAGCCTATCTCTTCCTCAGGAGCTGTGGTGATGGATATGGTGGTCAGTGCTCCCATCCAAATCGGGGAGCTGGACAGCTCCAGAGAGTTGTTCTCCCTAATCCTCCTATGGTGCTGGAAGGCTGAGCTGGCAGACTGGTAGAAAAGGGGCAGGGTGTGTGTGTCACCATGGCAAACAGAATGCCATGCCAGGGGGTAGGCATATGCATGACTCAATACAAGTCCCTTTTCTCACTGGCCTCAACCATACTTTCTCCAGTTCTTAGCCAGTATAAACTCAAGAAGCTTTACTTCTGGGGAAGAGCTGGCAATGGTGAGATCCTCCTCTTCAGGGAAGCCTTTTCTTCACTCATGAACACCTGCAGAGGTACTGGCATGGTGGCAAGTGGCTCAACTGCTCCACAATGGCTGCCCTGCTTCTAGCTCCCTCCATTTAACCCGGAGGAGGAGACCACCCCTGCCCTTTGAATCTCTTTACATCATCACCAGTCTCCTTCCTTCTCAGTGTTATGATGATGTGCCCCTTCTTCTCAAAAATTTGCCCTCTGTATCCCTTTTCACTCTTCCCTTCCCTTTGGTTATGATTCAAATCTCACCAATTATTTTTCTACAAAGTCTGCTGGTCCCAAACTATCATTTCCTATTTCTATAGCCACCATCCTTATCCAGGTGCTCAGAATTCCCAATTCCTGTTGCTATTTGGGGCCTCTGAAGAGGGTTTTTCTTGCCTCCAGACTCTCCCCACCTGCCCTAAGCACCATTTCCATCATGTCATCCCCTTCCCTATTATTTATTATCTTAAATTAAAATACACAAACATGACCTTAAAAGACTTTTCCCCCACTGCCTCCGTGTAGAGCCTATCCAATTACCTTAAGGCAATGGAAAGAGCATGAATCTTGGAATCACATGGACCCAAGTTCACATCTTGGCTTTGCCATTTACTCCCTGTGTGATCTGAACAAATTACGTAACCCTCCTGGCTTCAGTTTCCTCATGTTAAAATTGGGATAAATAATACCTACCCTGCACAGTTTTGGAGAGGTTTATATAAGCTAATGCAGGCCATCTCCTTGTATACATACGCAAAAAATGGTAGTGGTCATTAGTATTATTCTTTATGAATATAGTATTAAAGGGGGAAAGTAAGAGGCTGTTTGCATCTGTAAGCAAGATAACAGATATGTCAAAAGAATCTGAATCAAACTAAAGAAATCATGGAAAATCCTATAGCCCTATGTGCTCTGCTATGGTGCAGATGACAATTTAAAAAAAAAAATTATCAAGAGGGGGAGCCTGGGTAGCTGAGTTGATTAAGCATCCAGACTTTGGCTCAAGTCATGATCTCATGGTTTGTGAGCCCTGCATTGGGCTCTGTGCTGACAGTGTAGAGCCTGCTTGGATCCTCTGTCCACCCCTCACCCTGCCTGTCCCCTGCTTTCTCTCTCTCTTTCTCTCTCTCTCTCAAAACAAACATTAGAGAAAAAAATTTTTAAAAACATTATCAAGAGAGAAAAGGGAAAGCTAGTGCCACTAGGTCCCAGCAGTTTTGTCCCCTGGATACGTAGCTATGTTACCTATGTTCTCCAACACAAATTCATGGCTGCTATCCAAGAAAGCCCCTGTAAGTTCCCTAGAAAGAGATGGATGATGCACAACCTTATAGATTTTATAAGAGGTGTGCATGGCTTGTGGTCACTGTCTGCCTTCATAGCATCATTAAGCATGGTGGAGTGGAGACCCACAAGTCATCTGAGGTCTGACAAACCAGAATCTAAATACTGACTCCATCAAAGTCCTAGCTGTGCAGCTGTTAGCAGGATATGTGATCTCTCCAAGCCTCAGTCCCTTACCCATAAAATTAAGAGAACCATACTGTCCATATAGGGAGCTAATGAGATCTGCAGCTCTTCCAAGAGGCTTCCCCTGTTTTAGCTGTGTGGTATCTTTTTCCTCTTATTCTCTTCAGGGTACCCAACATTCATATCCTTTAAAGAAATTCCCTTAATCAAGGCATTCTGATACTAACTACTGCTTTATCTGTGTCCTCTTAGCAAAATGGAATTTTAAATTTTTAGAGTTACAAAAGATGAGTTTTTGAGAGAGACCGACTTGGTTTTTAAATTCTAGTTTTACTACTCACTGGCCCTGTTACCTATGTCTCAGTTTCTTTTCTGTAAGATAGAAAGCACTGTCCTTCCTGTAGAGGATCCTCATAAAGATTCAAGGAGATAATGCAGGGAAAGTGTTTAGAACAGGACCTAACCAAGAAAGAGGATCCAACAGAGGTTAGCTGCTTTTACTAAGGTGGAAAGTGCCAGAAGTGGTAAGTACCAGGATGGAATTTGGGTCCCATCTTGACACAAAGAAGGTGCATGATCTTGGTCCATCTGTATAACCTGTTTTCATATCTAGAAAATGAAAGTCATGCCACCTGTCTTGTATCTCAGGAATTTCATAAACATGAAATATTGTCATAGATCTGAAGATTCTGTGAAAAATGAAAAGCACCAGTATTACACATCTGCCAGCAAAAAAAGTTATTCATTTGCAACTTCTCTTGTGTGTGTGTGTGTGTGTGTCTGTCTGTCTGTCTGTCTGGAAGCTCCTCAAAGGTAGGAAGGGATGCTTCCTCTTCTTTTGCACCCATCCCTTGGTTTCTACTTTAATTCTGTTGCCTACTCAATACCTAGTTGGTGCTTATTCCTAACCCATGCCTGTCTTATAGAACAGACTCAAATAAAAGCACCTACCCTTTATGTGTGGACAGCATTTCTGCCAAGGCAAAGATTTGGCTCCTAGGTCTGAGGGCCTGAGCTGTCCCAAAGACAGGGGAAAGATTAAGCATCTGTAATAAATGTTCTCTAGGCAGGGAGGGAAAAATCACCTAACACTCTTGTGGCTTTTAGAAAAAAAGAGTGAGAGAGAAGAAGGAGGAAAAAGAAAAAACTTTGAGCCTTAAACAAGTGGCCAGGCTGTTTGTCATCTGTAAAATGAGGCGATGGAAAAGCACAGAAGGGCAGTGGTCACTGGGTCTGCTTCAGAGATTCGTGCCTCAGACGTCTGCTCCAACATGCCCGGGCTGTCCATCTGTGATTTCTTTCTTGTTAACAAAAACAGAGAATTCTCACTGGACTGAAGTTTCCCACCTGGCCCAGGAGTTTTCAGACCTGGCCTAGGTGGTCTCTAAGTAAATATTTTCATCCTTACTCATTCACCTCCTCCTGAGGAAAAATAAAAATCATCTCTTTGCTCAGCTAGAGAAGAGCACCCAAACCAAACAGAAGATTATCTGCACCATTGGAACCCTTAGTCCAGGGGCTCCCGGGAGGGTATGTGGTTTAAATCAGAGTGTCCAGGCTACTTGTCCATCTTCTAAATGGAGCTGGTTAATAACATGGAGCTGGAGAGAAGGCTGGGATGTGTGCCAGAGCCCTTCAGAGCCTCTACAGATTGGCTTGGGGACCACCACCCAATAATTCTAGAAATCCACCGCACGCAAAACATAAAGAAACAGTCTAACTTAGAGTGGGAACAATACTGCATCCTTGACTGTACAGAAAGGTTGAGCCCTGGAGTGCCTGGGTGGCTCAGTCAGTTAAGCGTGCTACTTCAGCTCAGGTCATGATCTCCCAGTTTGTGAGTTTGAGCCCTGTGTCAGGCTCTGTGCTGACAGCCTAGAGCCTGGAGCCTGCTTCAGATTCTGTCTCCCTCTCTCTCTGCCCCGCCGCCACTCGTGCTCTCTCTCGAAAATAAATAAGTAAATTAATAATAATAATAATAATAATAATAATAATAATGAAAGACTGACTGATTCTGCCCAGTTAGCAGCTTCAGTGGAAATCCTCCTTCTTAGAGCTAATTTCAGGGGCTCGTTTCCTTCTGCATTCAATTGGGGTAAGCTGAGTAGTTTTTGGCGTTTGTTTTTTTTTTTTCAGAAAACATTTCTAAAAGATGAGAAAATTCCTCTATTTGTATCAGGCACTGTGCTAGGCTGTGGGGTTCTAACGATACACAAAACACAATCTCTGCCCTCCAGCTCACAGCTTTTATACTGAAGATAAAAATCCAGATATACAATTATTAAAATATTCATTTCCTAGGGTTATGGTAGCAAATTATCATAAACTGGGTGACTAAAAATAATAGAATGTTTTTTTCTCTTATAGTTCTAGAGGCCAGAAGTCTGAAATGCAGGTGTTAGAAAAGTTATTCCTTGTGGGGCTTTGTAGGTACATGTATTTCTGTCTCTCTCCTAGCTTCTGGTGGCCACTGGAAATCTGTGGTCGTCTTCAGTTCATAGCCGCAGAGCTCCATTCTCTGCCGGCACTTTCACACGGCATTCTTGCTATGTCTCTGTGTCAAATCTCCTCTCCTTTCTAAATCCACTGGGCTTGGGGTCCCTCTCTAAAACCAGGATGACCTCATCCTGAGGCTTCTTAACTAAATTACATCTGCAAAGACCGTATCTCCAAATAAAGTCAGGTTTCATAGGTACTGGGTGTTAGGACTTAAACATATCTTTTGGGGGGGGCACACTTGAATTCACCACAAAGACTGCATGTGATAAGTGCTATAAAAATGGAGGGGAGCACAGGACACCCCTGCAACAGAAAGGAGGGAGTCTAATGCTGCTGCAGGGAGCATCAGAGAGAATTTCTAGAGGATGTGATTCCCAACGGGGGTTTCAAGGCCAGGCTGGAGTCTCTGCTGGGAGAGGCACGTGTGTAAAGGCTTGGAGGCTTGAAAGTGCCATGAAGGGGACAGCTCTGTTTTTGGCATTTGGATATTGACGGGTTCCTCAGATCCCCTCGCTGCTTATATCTCCTCTTTTCTGCTGTCTGTGTGACCCAAAAAGGAAAGTCAGGTGCAGAGGTGCAGGGGCTGGATTTTCAAATAATGAGCCCCTCAACCTTGGCTTCACATTCTAACCAAAAAAGCCTATAGCCACCTCCACCTCACCCTCTTTTGCTCTGCTTCTCATCTTCAAACTCTTGTGTGTCCTATTCTCCTGGGAATTCCAACTTGTTGTATTAGGTAAACATTCATCTGTACTCATTGGTGAATGTCATCTGTCTCAACATCTAAATGCATTTCAGGATTGGTGATCAGAGCCTCGGGGCAGGCTGATCAAACAGAAAAAATGGTAGGATCAGGGAATCACACAGACTGTATGGATGGGGTATATGGAGTGTGAGCAGGTTAGAGGGGAAGTAACTTCGTGCTGGAGAGATAGACAGGAGACAGATCACAGAAAGTCTGAGAAAGCAGATTTACTGCAGTGAAACACAAATTGGAAAAAGCATGACAAAGACCAATAGCTCTTGTCCACTGGTGAAAATCATCAAGAATGTGCTGTTTGGGGACCATCCTGATCCTCAAGGAGTTAAGACATCAGCATCAGGAAATACAGGGAAGGATAGATGGACACATGGAAAACCTGAAGTACAGAGAGCCTTTCTGAGGTGTGGCTAGCTGTCCTTAAAGGCAGACTTTTCCAGGGTCTAACTTTCATTCTGGAAACCTGTCTGCACTTGGGAGAAGCTTTCAGGCAGGAGGCACATATGAATAAGGTTCTTATGCAGTGTCCTTTGAACTCATTACTGGTTTATAAAGGCTAAGTGCTTCCAAAAGCTTCTCCTATTTGGCTGGAGGAATTACTTACTCTTCATGGAGTGAACTTGGCCAATAGCTAACCTTTGATATAAGTTATAAGGGACAACCTGGTAAGGATATTTTCAACTTGTCATTTCCATCCAGTCAATGAAATTATCAGAGCTGCATCTGTCTTGCCCTTTTAATTTTTCACTCCTATGAAATTGCCTAGACTATAAAATTAGACCCAGGAACACTCTGGTTACAAGGAAATGGGGAGACATGGGGACAACTGCTTTTTGGGTACAAGTATCAGAGGTTTTGCTGGAATGCGGCAATTCATAAATCTATGGACATGAAATGCCTCTACCCTGAGTGTTGTGCCTAGACAGATATCATAGCTCAGGGGCGGGAAGTTGGTGTGGAAATGCAAATTGCATTGGAACTATTTACTCAAAGAAAGATTTTCCCCCACCACACCCTGATAAGTGTTTTTCAAATGGTCCTTTATTCTAACTAGCCCACCACTCCAGGAACTCTATATGGCTGACTCAGAAGGCCACACCCCATGCTTTCTTGTTGCCATTCCAAACTCATTATGTATGTGTGGCTTTGGATACTCTTCAGAAGATTTTTTGTAGCATTCACACCAATCCAAATCTTCACCCTTCTGCTGGACCATTCTTTATGTGACAGCCTTAGCATCCCAGGTCATTTTAGAGTAAAACAACAGGCACATGACCTCCCAAAGAAAACAATGGAGGAAAAATAGCCAGCGGCTCCCCATCTTCAACTACTCCTCTTTAAAGACCCTATGGTATTCCATAGTAGAGGCTTGGAAAACAACTACAGGACTGTCAGCAAACTGCAGGAATTATACTGGCAAGATTGGCTTGTGGTGGCTCTGTCTACAGATTATGTTTCTTTATGGCTGCCAAGACCTAATGTCCCTGATAAATGTAGCACTGAAAGATGGCCAACAAGAGAGGTAGATTGTACCATTTAAATCAACTCTTTAGAGAACATCCGTGAGACCAGATCTAGAAATAAAGCAGAGATGGTAGATTAAGAACCAGAACATCCAGGAGATCATTTTGGAAAATCAAGGGCATATCAGTTCATGCTCATTACTCACATATCCCCAATAGGTAAGCTAAAACTAGGGATTGTGGAGATA
This sequence comes from Suricata suricatta, assembly GCF_006229205.1. Lineage (NCBI taxonomy): Eukaryota > Metazoa > Chordata > Mammalia > Carnivora > Herpestidae > Suricata > Suricata suricatta. The sequence goes on from NC_043716.1 coordinate 28,727,485, forward strand.
TGTAAAAATACATGGGTCCTTTGCCCTCAATCTTTCAGTCAGTTTGGGTAGCTGATGGGCATCATGTGTGGGAGCATAAAGTGACAATACAACTTGATAAATAGGGCAGATTAAAGGTTATATCTGTAATATAGTAATGGTAAGAATAAGGGGAGGGATAATTTCCAATTTGGAATAGCTGGAGAATATAAAATTTTAATTTATTTAATGTCTTACATAGCACTTACTAGTTCTGAGCGCTCTAATGATAACTAACACATTTAATCACTCTCTTGGTCCCATGATGTAGGTACTGTTAGCATACTCACTCTTTTCAGATGAGAAAACTGACAGAGATAGGTTCAGTAGCCTGCCCAAGGTCATACAGCTTGGAAGTGGCAGAGTTGGGATTCAAAATCTCCATCACAGGAGAAAAAAATTTGTATTGGACTTTGAAGGTAGGTTAGGAGTTGGAAGGCAAGAAGTTAAGAAGGCCCTCCAGTTGGTTGGAATGACAGGCCATTCTAGAAAGGTAGCGGCATAATGAAAGACTCATTCTCCTCACTTCTGGGTGGTTGGTCTTATCGTAGAATTTAGGGGATGTTAGAAAGAGAGGTAGAGCAACAACCTGAAAGACTGTGCAGTGATTTGGCAAACACCTGGCTTAGGTATTGGCTGTTAAAATGGAAATGAACAGATGAATTAAAAAAAATCTATAAATGGTGAACTGACACAAATTGATATGTATATGAGAGAAAAAACTATGGAAAGTCAAAGACTTCTCTCAAGTTTTGGCATTAAAAAATGGTGGTACCATTAATAGAATAAGGGAAGCCAAGACAAAGCATGAGTTTTACAAAGATCAGTGATGTTTAGACATTTTGAGTTTGAGATGATTGACACAGGTGCCAAGCAATTGCTCAACTGGGACTTGAACTTAGAAAAGTGGTCAGGCTCTGGTTTATAGACCTAGTAGTCATTAATGCAGAGGTGGGTGCATAGAGGTTCTCCAAGGAAAGAAGAATACAAGAACAAAGGGAAAAAACAATCCAGTTTGCCAGAGAAAGTAAATTAATCCAGTTGCCAGAGAAAGTAAATTAATCAAAATGAAACAGAAAAGGGGAATAAAGAAGAAAGTTACAAAACAAGGATAATGTACTACTGTGGAAATCAAGAGAAGATATTATAAGAGAAGAGGATAGTTAGTAATGTGTAATATGGCAATGAGTTCATGGAGAATGGAGAGTGAGACAAGGTAAAAAAAAAAAAAAACCACAAAAACACATGGTGACTTCTGAGAAGCCAGTATAAATGCGGTGGTCCTTTTCTTCCTTCTCTAGGCTGAGTGTTGCCTGTTCTGTCAACGTGTCCCAATACAGGATGATTTTAAACCATTCATCTTCATCAACACAGCATAATGAGAAGAAGATGGCATAGGCTCAAATTCAAAGGCTCTGCAGATAAACACAGATCTGGCAGACAATGGAGCAGGTCATAGCCAAGGGTAGAGTCCTGGTTTCTTATGCTAGAAAATTTCCTCCAGGATGTCACAGTCTTTGAGCACAGTTATTTAACTCATTGTAGTTCCACTGTAGAGACTTTGTTGAATGTCTGGTTGCAGTTAATAAGTACTCTGTTTTGGGGTGGTCTCTTATCAACACAGTATATTTTAGCTCAAAGCTGAATGAAGTTATGTGCCATGATTTGTTGTAGTGAACAAATGTGGGTTCTTGGTGATGACTTTATTTTTTCAAAATTTTTGAGTCTACAATTTAATCTTTTCTAGAATTTTGTCAAGGATGTTAACAAAAATCTAAGTTTAAGGAATTAAATTTTAGTGAACTTGGATATCTGCTGATCACTAGTTTTCTGAGAATGCTTCCATTCATTATATGTCATCCAAAGATAAACAATATGATTGCTAGGATGATATATGGATATAGACCTTAAGCATAAAAACGTTTCAAATAAAACTTTTCAAGGCCTAAAAACTTGAACTTGACCTCATAGATCTCAATTTTGACCTGAATTCCCTTGTTTATACTGTTTATTCTGTTCTTTTCAATTCTTACTAGGAAGTCTGAAAACCTAACACAAGTTGAGTGTTCTTCCTTCTCTCTGTTACTCTGCAATGCAGTTCATTTTGACAATTGTTTATTAAATGCCTACTCTGCGTGGGTTCTATTGTAGGCTTTAGTAACATGAGGATCTTCCTCAAGATTTACTTCATTCAGATTTTCAGCTTTCCTAGCAGCCAGAAATTAAATGGCACTAATATTGCATCTTCTGAATCAAATCCATCTTCTGAATGAATCTTCTGATATCTAAATGCAGAAAGCCCCCCAACCACTGAAACCCCATCCATGTATCCACAGAGGTTTCATGAGCTGACTCATCCTCTTTTATTTTCTTTTTTTCATGTTTATTTATTTTTGAGAGAGAGAGAGAGAAAGAGAGCGTGAGTGCCAGTGCAAGTAGGGGAAGGGCAGAGAGAGAGGGAGATAGAGAATCCCAAGCAGGCTCCACACTATCAGCACAGAGCCCAGGGTGGGGCTTGATCTCATGAGCCATGAGATCATGACCTGAGCCAAAATCAAAAGTGAGATACTCAACTGACTGAGCTACCCAGGTGCCCCAATTTTGCTTTCATTGGGATCGTTTCAAACTGAATAAATAGGATATCAACTATTGGCATTCCTCAAATTGAGAAATCCCCATTTACGTTAGGAATCTTCTAGATACAGACTTATTTCTATTAATTCTCTGAATTCCTTGAAGCCTTGGTACATGTCCAGAAAACTTCACCTTTAACAATGTTGACATAAGAATGTTTACAGAGCCTTTAACTTTTCTGAGATGGTTCTTTCAAAATTCCTGCTAATTCAACACCACTTTGATGCCATTAAGAATAAGAGCAATTTTATTTTTTTCCTTCTCTTTCTAAAAAATGACTTTGTCAATGAGGTAAAGGATTGTGAGATATTCTACTTTTAATGGCATCAGACTTCTGGTGATCTTATGAGGAGATAAAATCCCTCATCATACTGAGATCACTTCTGTATTTTTAAAAATGAAATGTTTATTTATTTATTTTGAGAGAGAGAGAGAAAGAGAGAGAGAGTACAAGTGCACAAGTAGGAGAGGGGCAGACAGAGAGGGAGAGAGAGAATCCCAAGCAAGCTCTACACTGTTAGCACAGAGCCCGATGAGGAGTTTGAACTCATGAACCATGAGATCATGACCTGAGCCTAAACCACGAGTCAGACGCTTAATTGACTGAGACATCCAGGTGGCCCTGTAGATTTTAATAAAACACTATCTGACTAAATAGCCTGTAGTACAATGCCACCAAAAAAGAAGTTTGGATTCTTTTCCTTTATTGCAGCTGAAATGCTTTTTACTTTACTTCCCCTCTCCGATCTATAACTCTTTGTACAGGTGTATGACTCCATTTTATACAGGCCTAAATTTTTATCCTTTTCCTGTCCTTGAAGGCAACATGCCACCCAGTTCTTCTAATTGGGGTTTAAAAAAATATTTACAACAAGTAAGCAAAACTAACTACAAGTCAGAATCAAGAACTTGAAATGGGTAGATAGTTTCTGGAAGGGTTCATCAAGGCTCTAGTAACAGAAGATCTGGGAAAGGCATTTGCCTCATGAGAAACTTCAAGAGTGCTAAAATTGATCTTGCTTAAGCATACAGCCAGCTATGTATTTAAGTTATTGTGTCTTATAGAGTCAGATACCCTATAGAAAGAAATTCAGCCACATACCTCGATGCTATGCATTCAAAGAGAGGGGTCTATCTTTTGATGGAAAACTACTCCCTTCTCAACTCTCCAGGATTTTTTTTAATACTTCCACAACCCTACAAATACATCCAGCCTGCTGATTAAATATTTCATTTTTACATCTCTTTTCCCTATCAGATTTTAACCTTTTGGAGGACAGACTATGTCTGATTCATCTGTGCATTTCCACCACCTACCACATCAGCGATGATTCTTAACTAAATGGTCTGGTTACCTTTGTGAGTACAGTTATAGTAGATCCCCAGTAAAGGTGTCTGGATTTATCAAGAATGACTCTACTCTTTCAGAGCAACAGGATTCTTATCTTTGGTGACTTAGAATTCTGGTCACAAGGACATTTAAATATGCTTATTTGGATAAGGTTAATATTTTTATTTTGCCTTTCTCCAAAGGTTAACTTATTATTGTTCATTCTATCCATAGGCTTACCTATGCAAGCAGATGATTATCTAGAGACTGCATGTGCCCTTCATATATCTTAGCATCTTATGTCCAACTGCATAGTCCTGTTGGTTTGGTATATAAATGCCATTTGTCATTGCCTAAGAAATACTAGGAATCTTTCCCTTGCTCTGTTACTTCTTGCCATGTCAGACATAGCATCATCCACATAATCCTATTTTGCAGTTTATTTGCACTTTTCCATCCTTTCTCTGATGAAAGTCCTATTTCAACTCTATGGATCAGCTCAGAATGGCCTGCCAAATACATACTTTCCAGTTTCTGTTCAGTGTACCCAGATCCTAGCCAGAACCCTTTGTTCTGGTATCATAGGCCACAGTCCAGGAACCTAACATCTCTTCTTCCATACCATCTTTGGCCCTTCCCACCCCTAATCCTCCTTTCTTTTCCAAGGACCTCCAGCTGGAAGAAGAGATGAAAGCATGAGCTGTGTCCTGAGAGTCCCTCTACAGTTTTTCATCCAGATCCTCAGTGTCCCTGGGGATCCATCCCACCAATCCTTTTCACTGGAGCCAGTACAAGAGGGCAGTGAATAGTGGGGTTCAGTGAATAGTGCCATACAACTAGCTGTTCATATGTAGGTGCCTCTAAAGGGCAATGTCCAAAGTCTACCCAACAGATCGTTTTCTCTGAGAGTGGTAATAGGGTTCTTCTACGTGAAGGTTCCTGAAAATTTCTGGTATTGCTTTTATAGTGTAAGGTCATGCCTTTTTATCAGAATGTCTCATAGCATGCACAAGAATCTTTTTGGGGGGCCTCACTTTTTTTCTTATTCATATAACTTTTGACAACTATTTCCATTCATAACCTCAGCTTATTTTTCAACCTGGTTGCCTTATTCCTGAATTATTTTTTTACTCCCAATTATGCCCATTGTCTAATAAAGTGGAATGTAACAAGACGATCCTCAAACTTCTCCCTTCATTTGTAGCACTCACTGAAGCTTGAATGTAGAGAAAATAGAACTCTTAATCAATAACCTCAGGGAAAGAGAAACACAAAATAGATTCTGAAGGTCAGAATGTTCTTCTAATCAGTGTGAGTCACTTCCCAGCTTTCAGAACAAAAGCATCTGTGGGTCACAGGGAACACCTGTTCTCAAGTCTTGCTAACTAAAACAAGTTAATCTCCTTCTCACTTATTTTCTCTTAAAAATTATCTATGTACTTGACAATCTCCAGATAGCTTCTCAATTGATGACACCAAGATATCAGAAGGCCAGTAATAGCTTTGTGATGTTATAGAACAAACGCCAGACAAGGAATCTAGAGAACTGGGTTCTATTTCAAACTCCATCATTGTGGTTTTGGGCTCTGAATCTCATTTCCTGATCTATTAAACTGAAGCAGAAAACAGTCCCTGTTTTTTCATGGGGGTATTGTAAAGGCCACACACACACACACACACACACACACACACACACACACACACACAAATGTAAACACACATGCATATTTTACAAACTGCATAGTGATGCACTAATACTACATTTTAGGTAATTATCATTTTATTATTATTTTTTAACTTAAGTAGTCTCTACACCTAATGTGGAACTCAAACTTACAACTCAAAAATCAAGAGTCACGTGCCTTTTGGATGGAGCCAGCCAGGTGCCCCATCATTGCATTTTAAAGGTAGCTTGGCATCCTAGAGCCCTTATAAAAGGAACAAACTAGACTGAACAGTCCTGGACTCTGATCTTCCTAACAGAGCTGGTAATGTCAAATTGAGCAAGTCATTCAAACTGGTTTAGAAATTCCATTATATGAAATAGGGATGAGGAGGATCCCCGGCCTTTCTCCAGAAAGTTTTGTTGTCTGGCCTGAGGCTCTGCCTCTTTACCTAAAGAATAATACCAGGGAGCAAAGAGCACTCTACCCACTTTTCGACTCCATGCTTACCCTAAGAGTCCATCCAGACAACACATCAGAAGACAAAGCAATAACACCAATACCTAGGCAAGACATACCTTGTATAATAGTTGATTGAGGTGTGGTAGAAGGATTTGACATTTCCTTACGCTAGGGTATTTTATACTTGGTTATACAATTCGATACTCTAGTACTTTACAATAGGGCATAGAATAACTTGAAGTAGAACCTAATATGCTTTCAGCTTAGAAAGCCATACTATCACTTATTAATTAATTGATTTCCTACCTACAGTTCTCCTATTATACAGTTTTTCCAGGACTGTAGATTCAACCATGAGCCACACTGACAAGGCTTGAGAGTCAAGGTGAAAAGAACACTGATGGGTATAGTTTCAGGTCCATGACATTAGGATATGTAGCAATGCTATGAAACCCAAATTTGTGAGCACAAAGGAGGGAATGCAGATATGTGTACACACACAGTCACACACCCACAGGTGCATCACACAGGTCTCAGTCTCCCAAGCCTGAGAACAAATATTGCTATGCAACTTCATTTTCAAGGCTGTCATTTTTCAGTAGACCACAGCAAAGCAAAACTTGTGAGGAGAAGGAAGGGCAACGATGGTTTTATTGCTTTTATTTGAAGTCATTCATGGTGAAACTGATTTAAATTTAAATGTGGGGTTAGTTACTTTGGGGGTCATAGCACATCTGCAAGCTGGGACACTCAGCAATTACCTTCTACCATGTGAAAATCTCCAAGCCCATGTGCTTGGAGAAAGACTATTATTTTCTCACTTGAAACAAATTAACCAGCCAACTCAAAGATACACAAACTGAATGACAAAAATAAATTATTATTTTTTAATGTTTATTTATTTTTGAGAGAGAGAGACAGAGTGTGAGCTGTGGAGGGGCAGAGAGAGAGAGAGGGGGCCACAGAATCTGAAGCAGGCTCTAGGCTCTGAGCTGTCAGCACAGAGCTGGATGAGAGGTTCGAGCTCAGGAACCATGAGATCATGACCTGAGCCAAAGTCAGATGCTTAACTGGCTGAGCCACCCAGGTGCCCTATATTTTCTTTAATTACTTCCCTCAGCAAATGTCATGAAGAATTTTGTTTTCCTGGGCTAACAGCTAGAAAGATAAGCCCAAGCCACTCTTTTTGAATTATCTCTCACATAGAAGCAGAATTTGCTTCCCCGTTTTGTGCCTGACCCTTGCATCAACATAATGATTTTAAAGGAAGTGATTCTAAACCGGCATCTTCACGACCTTTCCCAGTGACCTTCTCTACCTCTGGTATGTTGATGTGTTCTGATTTCAGGAGAACCCATTAGAGAGTGGCCTTGCTTTGTAAAATTGTTTTATAAAATTGAAAACTTATTCCTCAATTGAATCTTTTATGAAACGCACTAGGAAACTCATTACAGTGGAGCCTGCCTGGGTGCAGGAGGCACACCCAGGAAAGCGGGTGGCCGGAGAGAGTTGCACAGAAGAGCACAACCCCCAGTCACGGCACAACCTCGCCAAGCCCTCAATATGGCATGAGACAGGGAAGCAGCCCACCCTGAGATCTCCAGAAAACTTTAAAATGTCTCTAATTTCATGTTTTTTCATTTGTCATATGGGGAAAGCAAATGTTTTCTCACTATGGTTAGAGGATTAAAAGATATCTTTTTGTTAACTGGGAAAGAAAGACAAGACTGGACTGAGGCATGGGTTTCTGTCTGCCCAGAGTAAGCGGTTTCTGCACACTAGCCCCACCCCTCAGAAGACTCCAAATGACAGGACATGACATGCCACCCATCATGGGCTTCCTGCAAAGAGCCCTGCCTGTGGACAGTAATGGAAGCCACAAATCTGTATCAACAGGGATCCACGGTTAAATGTTTTAATCGGGGGTGGGAGTGGGTCACATATTGGGATTCTCAAAAGTTAGAACACAGATTGGTAGATTTGAGGATAATAATTTGCATTATTCGAGGAGTCTTCGCATGACCACAGAGTCACCACAGCATTTTCTTAAAGGTGAGTTTCACCCAAATTTTTATCTGTATATCACATGCATTTGTAGAACCACCACTGCAGCTGACTCCTGCTACATCCCTGTCCTAGAGGAACTTACTATCCATCATATGAGGCCATTCTAAATTCTTTAGTAGCCAATGCTCTTGGAACAGGTCTAAGATGGGAATCTACTGAAACAAATCTAGTATGTATGTATGTATGTATGTATGTATGTATGTATGTGAGACACACAGGAGTCAGAGATTGAGCTTTTTGTGTTTTTTTTGTCTTGTTTTGTTTTTACTAACTGAAGCATTTACAGTAACTTCAGAGACTTCAGAGACCTATGTGTTCCACGCAAATTTTTATTTGGATATCCTCAGACCTCCAGGGCATCCTAAATGTAGTAATGGACTGCTTCAAAAGCTACTTTTGGGAACCTCCTAAAAATTCTACATGCCAATGCTGTACAAATGCCGTTTTTCAAGACACAGGGAGCAAACCGGTAAGTAGCATTATGAATGTTGAATTGGGAATCAGTATCTTATGCCCTAGGTATGCACACTGTTAACTAGTCAAGTGCAAAGTGATAATGTCCTTCTGTCCTTTAAAAATAATTTTTTTGACAGTTCCCTCTGCAGGCTCCTTGAGTTCTCTGGCATTGTGTAGATTTCACCTTTATAGAAGAGAGCTGGGTTCATTGTAATCTCCTCCACTGTCTCAGACGCTGCATTGAATTTCAAATAGATGCCTCTCCACTTCTACAAAAATGCAGTCCTTTTAAGTGGCTCACAGAATAAGAAAAAAAAATGAAGTTAGAAGTCTGACAAACACCCAGATCGACCAGCCTCACCCACTTCAATCCGAGGTTTGACAAGTCGCTCTACAGAAAAGCAGTCTTTCAGAGGCGACACTGCTTGCCAGCCGCACACCAGCTTTGGGAGAGGGCAGAACAGCAGCTGCCTGAATGCTCTCTCAGGCTGCATCTCCCAGAGCAGAAAGAGCTCTTCAGTTTCAGTGAAATGAACTTTCCCCCGGCTAATCAAAATGCCACTTGGTAGACTGATCGAAATATCCTCCAACCCGGTAAGCCTGCACATCTTTTCATAGCTACCCTCTGCCCAGAGAGAGGTTGATAAAGACACATAATGCAAATGAATTAGCATTCATTGCTGCTGATCTAGCATAAATATTTATCAGGGAAAGATGCAGCGATTTCGAGTGATACCATGATCCTGGCCCCACATAAACAGTTAAAAACAGCCATACTTGTGAGATTGCGCTTTGCGTTTTTTTTCCATTCCACATCACCATAATCACCTAATAAATATTTAAATGGACTCATTTGCTGTAACTATAAAAGAACCGTGTAAACTTGTTGTCATCTAGACACATTAGCCGTGGTGGAGTCAATGAATTTCAACAGTCACTTAATATTGCAGCCACTAGCTACCTTAAAACTGCCAGCCACGGCCTGCCAGGAAGCTACTGTAACAGTCCTGCTCACTAACTCCGGAGCAAGACACGAGCTTCATTATGAATGCGAGCAGTGCCGCTCTAATTAGGCCTGGGAGAAGTTTAACAACCATCCTACAGTCTTGCTGCTGACAAATATAAAAATAAAGCCTTGTTCGAATTAGCAATGTGGAGTGAGAAGGTCTAGAAGCACCAACTGTCTGACCGGCCCTGGAACAGCTCTAATCTATAGTGAGGTTATTTCGGTTCATAAACTGCTAGTATGTTACCTGCAGGAGGTCCCCCCTGTAAAATGAATTATAGTAAGCTATATGTGATAATTAACCATGCATTAGCAAATATCTTGAAACAGGGAGGCTCTGTTTTCTCTGTATTTTGACTAATAAAAGCATGAATTTGTTCAACAAATGATCATTTAGGTTGTGGGATTCTAACCATATTGGAAGGACACAGTGAGTAATACAACATTGTGCTGGTCTAAGGGGTTCCTTACCCAAACAGGCTGCTTAATAGACTGGGTCCACACTATGATGCTATTCACAAACCTAAAAACCACAGCGTTGAGAAGACAAATACAATATACATTTAAAATAATATGAACCTTGTGCTCTTATTTACTTTAAAATCACCCTATATGTGACAATTAAAAAGAAAAAAACCCATGGCTAAAGGTCTATTTCAGAAACCAGCGTTATATTTCATTTAAAATAATTTAAAAGCAACCCCCGTAACTTTGCAACAATGAAAAAAAATATGTATATAATTGCATGAGTTTTTACAGAGCTGTTTTCTGAGAGTTTTCTTTAGAAGGTTTCAAACATGGGCTACAAATGAAAATGAAGTCACAACACTGAAAAAAAAAACACCCCAGTGATTTCTGAATTAATTCATCATCCTAAGGATGCATATGAGCACAGGTAATGGGGATGAAGGATTGGGAAAGAAGTGTTTTGGGGGCTGGACTGGCTGGGCCCTGGGAGGGTGCCGAGAAGGGGGATCATCTCCAATCTTCAGGCCATTCAGTGAGAACGGGAATCCAGGTGGTTCCACCGTTACAGAAGCTGTGAACAGAGACTGCCAGCAGAGGAGATGGCAATAATCCTTTCAGATTTACAGACTTTCTCCTGCAGGACACCGATTGCTTTTTTATAAAAGGTGATATTCTTTCTTGCTCCCCATCTTCTAACCTCACAGCTAAAATGCATATTTATGTGTAGTATATATAAACACACGCACACATACTTACACAGCTCTAAAAATAATCCAGACAGACCGCTAAGGCAGCTTCAGATTTTATCCCAAATGTGTGACCAATAGTTCTGCTTTAAATAGTCTATCCAAACCCATCAATAAGTTGAGGTTATCCTGTCTAAGCAGTTTCAAGAGTTTATGTATTTATATCTAAATTGGTTCCATGGGATAGTAATAGATGTTATGCTAAAGAGGCTCTGTGGTCAGATATATATGAGAATTTCTGGATTAAGTAAAGTGACATAGGTTTCTTTACTACAGGACTTCTCAGAGCCTTTACTGCCACCTTGGGAAATATGGGCTCAGTGTCAGCATTAGATACACATAGCTAGTCCTCATTGGAAAGAGTATCCAGTGTGACAAAAAGTTTCCCAATGATGCAGAGATGCTGATTCTGAAGACTCCCTGAAGGACCCGGTGGACTGAGGGACAGTCCCTGTATGTAATGAGAGAACACCTAACCCTAAGCGGGGCTGAGGACTTTCTCGATTTGGCTAAGGAGCAACCATCTTGATAATCAAACATCCTTCAGCTACAATCCATTCACCCACTCTGGGTTCTGCAGGAAAATCACAAGGCAAATATACTTTATCATCTCAGCAGAGAATCTTTTCCACGTTAAGTCAAAGCATTTCTATTCTTGATCACTGAGCACCTACCAGGAAGGAACATGTGGGTGACCATTAGCCTTCACAAGGGAGGTGAAAACACACTTCATTCCACCCAGTCTTTCTAGTTCAACCCAGCCTCATATCTTGGCTTGACGTGTGAGGATTGTCTTTTTGAGCAAGAGCTCTCTTTTTTTACCTCCCAATATATTGGGTGGCTAGAACCCAGACCATAAACTCCTGTGAAAGCAGAAATCTGCACACTGAGTGAAGATCTTGGAAGGGAAGATGGAAGAACACTGGTGTTTAAACAAGCTTCAGGCCTGGTTCTGTGAAGTTTGGGGAGTTGGAGGCTGGTGTCAGAGCCTGGAGAGACCCACTGGAAGGAGAATTAATATGGATCCTGCACATACCAACAAATACCTTTGGAGGCTTAAATTATTTCCATCACCAAGTTCCTCATTTCTTCCCTCTGCATCTCTCCACAAACACATTTTCCTGAAATTTTTAAGAATTTTAGTTTGTGTCCTTGAGTAAGATTGGAATTGTACCAAAGGCGATTGGAAGTTCTCGGTGCTGGACTTCCAAGCTTTTATAAAGTGTTGTGGGCGTCTGAGACTAAGTGAGAAAATAACGTATTGTGAGAAGTTGGTCCTGAGTTACATTCCCTTGTCTAGTGGAAAAAGCTTGGGCTTAGAATCAATCAGACAGACACAGGTTCAAATGGTGCCTCTGCCAAATACCCTCCCTGAGCCTCAAGTTCCTCATCTATAAAGTCGTGAGAACAAGATAGTGCATATAAAGTGCCCAGCACACCGTAGGAGTTGAGTAAATAACGGTTATCCCTCATTCCCTGTCTAATGCTGCCCAATATAAAGACACAATCTACAACTACACCCTAGTGCTATGAGCCCCTCTGGATCTAGGTAGAAGGAGGGAGACAAATCTCTGAGTTTATGTTTAAATTGAAACCGGTCTTTCTGAGCATTTACAATAGATGCGCCAAGGCTTTGTGCAAGCAATTGTTTTGTTCATTTCCTCTATTTAATCTCAACAACCTCCCTAAGGTTTGGAGATTCCATTTCTAGTCAATGAAAGTCAAAGATTAAAAAATAATAATAAATCACTGGTGATGGGAGTGGTTTCTTTCACTCCATTCTGCTGCCATCAAGACTGGTCTTAAAGTCCTGCACTATTAATTCGTCAGAATAGTATTATTCAGTGGGCTTGAGTGCGAGTGCTAAGAGTGCCCCCTTTTGGTCTTTGAGAGCCTTACAGCACATCTGGGAAAATTAGGTGTGAAGCCTCCTTAGGCTCTTTGCAAGCGCATTCAGGGTTATTTGTGTCTCGTACTGTTGTGTCCCCCGGTCGGTCTGTATGTGGCTTTTACATTCCTTAATAAAGTAATAGACATGAAAGAATTCTGTGGCTGACACCAGCAGCCACAGAGAACACCAAGTCTAAAGTCAGCTAAAGGTAAACATATGGAGCCATCCAAGGAATGTGGCAATAAAAATTGGAACATATGACGGAGACTCCCCTCCCCCCTCTATTTTTCTGGGATGATTGTGTCAAGGAGGGGGGCGGAAAGCAGCTCTGTGCAGACATCAAGCCTTCATTGTGATCTGCTGTCCTCTGGCAGGGGGAGCCAGTCAAAGAATCTTTCAAGAAATAGCTTTTTTTTCCTTCTGACTTGAGTGTTCAACTCCCAAAAATCTTTCAAATCAAATCCAAAGACAATTATTTATTTTCCAGACTTAATTTAATAGCAAAAACACCCCTAGAGGACTGAATGTGGTATTTGACTTTTATTTGGGCCACTCTGGGCATCACCAGCGGCTTTATTCTCCAAAGTGTGACTTTGCAGTGAGCTCCGTGGCCCACAGAGCTGTCCAGGGGCGCTGGCTGCCGCCCTTACTCCCCTCACAACAGCAGCCCCGGGGACCAGGCCAGAGACAGCACATAAATAGTGCTTCTCAGTGCAACTTTCACTTGGTATTTCTTCTCCGTGGCTCGGAGAAAACAGGACCCCAGTCTGTCCCCAGACCACCTTCCCAGCCTTGTCTGACACTACGGTGGCCCTATCATGGGCCCATTCTCTCTCCTGTCATAAGGGGTTAAGTGATGCTTCCCCTTCTTCCTGCATTTTGCTCTTGCTGGGCCATCACCTCATCTGCCGCATCCCCATCTTTTCCCAACTGCATTAGGTTTTAAAACATGTGTTACGGGGTTGAAGTGATGGATTCAAATCCTGACTTGATTGTCTATCTATATGTTCTAGAGAAAGTCAGCTGGCCTCTTGGTGCCTCTCTGTTTCTTCATCTATAAAATGAACACTAAACAAGGACCAATTCACTTTACCGGGCTACCGAGGATGAAATAAGCAGATGGTTTAGCCAGTATCTGGCACATACTAAGCCCGCAGTAACGTTCGGCTATTAGTGCAGTGATTATTAACCCCACTATGGAAATCTGACTCACTCTTCAAGAGACATATCAACCTCATTTCTTCCATGAGATCCCACAGGGAATTTCCCCTTCCTTTACAGCCTCCTTTTATTCAATTGTTCTACCTCATGAATTATCATTCTGTTATTGTGTTTTTGAGTCTGACTTAAAATAATTTCATTCAGTTAGTAGCCATTTATTGAACACACAAATGTGCAGAGCACATCACAGAAGATGCAATCGTGGGCCAAACACAGAAGTTCCTTCCACGGAGGCAAAAATATGAGGGAAGTCATGGCCAAGGCTGATTTTGGTGTGAAGTTGAAAGTGCTGGGTACTGTGAGGCATGTGCAAAACAGATGTCTTTAGGTAGGGATACAGAGGAAGAAGTCCATGGAAACTGAGGCGATCAGGAAATGCTTCATGGAAAAGATGGTGCTTGCAGTGGATCCTTCAGGCTTTTGAGTGTTTAAAGATGGGAAAGGGAGGCAGAGTAGGGTGGGGCAAAGGTAGAGAGACAAGTGACTATTGGCATCTGTCACTCCAGCTAGGGTGTTAGCCCCAAGAAACCAGGGACCATTTCAGAAACTGCACCACTTTGCCATTAAGCATGTGAAGGGACCATAGCCAGGCCAGGAAAAGGAACCAAGAGCAGCCCAGGGTAAAGGCCAGGGAGACGGACAAGATGAGGAGAAAAGGGATAGCCTCTGGGGGATGGGACTGAAAAGGGCAACGCATTAATCCTGGTAGAGGACGTGGTGCTCTAGAACATTCCACCTGGTATATAACCATGTAGTCCAATCCAACGGGTGCAGTGAGTATAGATTCTTGACTGGCTAGTCCAGCAGAAGTAAAGGGAGTTTTCCTGAGCCTCTGGTTAGAAGAGAAGGTGGGCTCTGCCCTGGGTCAGGAGCTGGCAGAAGTACTGAACAAGAGGGGTAAGGTGGGCTTAACACTCTAGGCCCTAAATAGACCAGCCCCAGGGGCCGCAGAAGATAGTGGGCTGAGTAAACCAGCTCCTGGAAGGCAGGATGTCTGGGCCGCTACTGTGCCCTAGTGTTAGGCCACCGTGTTGCGTCTCAGTGAAGCTGCAGCTTGAATGTATGTGAGGACTATAGTGGTGCATAATAGAAGTATGGATTTTGGAGTCATCAGACCTGGACTGAGCCCACTGGCTCTGTGGCTGAGCAAATCATCCAATACTCTCAGCTGCACTGCTTTCATTTGTCAAATACGGCCTAGGACAGTGCATGACTAAGGTAGATGCTCAAAGTGGGTGCCTCAGCTGCTGTTTTCACCAGGTGTGACTAATTCCAGCCTAGATTCAGAGCAGAAAAGATATTTTCAGTGGGGTTCTTACTGGTTAAAGGTCTGAATGGGACTGACCCCACCATGGAAGTTGTCCCAAAAATTCTCATAGGCTTGCAGTGACTTGCACAGTGCTCTATGCAACATGCACACAGTCACGCACATAAGGCACACCAGGCTTTCTGGAAAAGCCAAACACGAAATTTGTTAATCCATGAGCAGTGAGGTCTCTCTCTTTATGCCTAATTACTCCTAGCTTCTTGCCTCATTCCTTTGGTTTCCAACCTAGCACACCTTGCAATTTCACACTTATAAATTTGCTTTCCACTCACTGTACTGGTAGCTATTAAACACGGCTGTCTTGATTCTCATTGGATAAAGGCCCACATTCTCTGTTACAGTGAAAATCTTCTGTGTCCTGTTGGGAAGCCTGTGAGAGGCTCTGCTCTAAACCAGAACGTAGGTCACTAGGCATCCTTCTTCCCTTTCTGCTCTGGCCTACCAGACGGTTCTGGCATATCACCTCCTCATACCCATCCCCCACAATAATCTTCAAACCAATCCATTAAAATCCCATTTTGTTTAGTATTAGCTCCAGTCTCCCTGTGCTGCATTTCCAGAGTTCATTGATCGAAGAGGCAGCCACCTAGACCATACAGTATAGGCGGCAAGAGTTAAAACACGGGTTACAGAATCAACTGGCAGGTTTAGTACAAGCTTAAAGGTCTTGGACCACATATGCAGCCACTTATTTTGTGACCTTGAGTAAGTTACTGATCCTACCCAAGCCTCAGTTTCCCTGTGTATAAAGTGGGGGAATAAATGTGCAGGATTCAATGAGATCATCCATGTAAAATGCTTAGTATAGTTCCTGGCACATAATGAGCACTCCATAAATGTTTGCTATTAATATTAGGCTCACCTTATACAAAGAGGTTACTCTCTGCCCTCCTTTTCCCATTTAATAAGCAAACAGACAGCTCAGACTTGGAACAGAGTTCTGGTGAGCTCCACCCAAATGGAAGCCAAGTGGTGCCTCATAATCCCTGAAAAAACAACAGGTAACCTCCAAACTACACACCCAAAGGAGCCAAGACCAATGCTTTAGTGCCCATTAGTCCTCATCTGGCTTTCTATAGGAAATATGACCACTTTTTTTCAGCAACTATAATTTGTGGATTAATTAGACTATTTGATTTTCTTTCTCTTTCTTTCTGATGGCCAGAGGGCCTCATTAGCACCTCCATTAGCATTTGGTCAGGGAAGGAAGAAGCAGTGGTAAGTTCCAATAGTCTGAAGCAGAAAGGAATAAAGGATGAATTAAGTTTTCTCTCTGGGATCCTGAGTTTGAGATGTGGGTACAGGTGAGCAATTATCCATGCATGCATCACATGCTTATTAAATCACTGCTGTGTACAGGGTATGCTTCTAGTCATGATAAGGGGCATAAGAGCAAATTACACTTGGAGACAATAGCAAATAGACATAGAAAAACAAATCCACAATATGGAAATAAAACAGCAATAACAAAGCAGGTCTTACTCACATTTCCTCTGGGAGTTTGTTCCCTCATCTATAAAATGAAGAATTTAGACTATAGTGGAACCACAGACTTCCAAGTTTGAAAGGAACCATAGAGGTCTTCTATGCCAACATTAATTTTCTTTTATAAAATAATGGCCTATCAGAGGCTAATACATCTCCAGAGAGACAGGACTCCCACTACCTCAAGAGATTGCTCATAATCCTATTCAGATTGTATTTTACTGAAACTCTATCTCCCTGTAATTTCCTCATGTTGGTATGATTTCTGAAAGCTGGCCAATTCTCAGAAAGCCAGTACTCAGAGTGGCCAAATCTCCTAATGGTTGATGCCTTCTATGCCAATTTGCAGAAAGCCAGTCTGTTAAATGTCCAGGCCTGATCTTCCGTTGGCAGCCTCCAGTAAGGCTGTGTCCATTGTTAAAGCACTTATGTACCAGTGACAGATAACCACTGCCCTACGTTCCTTGAGTCCCCACTATGACCCCAATATCTCGATACCTTTTCCAAAACCTCTTTAACCTTCCATGATCCAGTAACCAAAGGCTTAATGCCTAGTATAGCAAAGAGGTCCTCTAGGGCTTTAGGACAGCCTGACAGCCAACTTCCCTTCTGATTGTTCCTTGCTTTGCACTGAACTGATTCCTAATATTTCACATCACCCCTGTGAATGATGTCTTTACTCTCTGTGCCAAATGGATTAAACCTAAGTATCATTCTATTAGTATTTGGAGATAACTGTCCAATTTACTAACTCTGAACAGTCTCATTCTCAGAAATCCCTTTCTCTTCTGTCACTCTCCCTCTGAATGCATTCTATGTGGCCATAATCCCTCCATGGCATGGTACTCTTGGCTGAAGCTAAGCCATAAAGAATGGAGGTGACCCATTGCCCTTGTGATAGATACTTTACCTTTAGCCATACAGCCATAGATAATACTACCTTTAAGAGGTTCATCACATAAAATTCAAAGACACCAAAGACAGCCAAACACAGGGCATTATAAGACAAATGTCCAGTTCAGGATTAAGCTACTGCTGTGTGCTCTCAGCTCATAGGGGTAGTGATCACTAATAGCTAAAGTGCTGATTCTCTGGAGGATGTTCAACCTGAGGGTCTTGAGGAGGAGCAGAGGAAGACATTACAGGTGAATACAACTACATCACCAAGGGAGAGAAAGCAAGAACATCTCTGGGGTAAAAGTGAGTCGAACATTCTGGAATATAATCTTCCTAAAACATGTAAGGAGAAATGGAAAAGGTGAAGAGGTTGGGTGAGTTGGGGGTCTGAACACTATTTTGCAAGTAATGGAGTCAGAAGATTTTAGCTTGATAGGGCATTGGTCAAAGTGCTGTTTTAAGAAGAATAATCACACGGTGCTATAACAAAGGAACCAGAGAGGCAGGGGTGTAGATTAAAATGTCAGGGGAATGGGAAGTAAAGAGATACATTCAAAAAGCATGAAAATTTGGAATAAGTGTGGATGGATGACCAAAGGAGAGTAGAGGGAGCGGGTGGGGCAAAGGTTGCAGGAATAAAGAAAATACTATACATTTGAGTGTAGCGGACTTGAAGAATAAATTGCACCAAGAAGGACAGGACATTCAAGAAAGAGAGCCTCGTAATGGCAAGTTAATACACAAATCTGAATTCCATGTGACAGTACAAACCTCTATGGAGGCATCAAGAAGATCATTGGAATTATGAAACAAGCAGTACCTTCTAGAAAGTTCCCTATCAGAGTAAATTACTCATTTTATCAATTAGCCTTTCTGATTTTCTTTTATTTTAAAGCTTGTCCAAGTGTTACCAGACAGAGCTGGGAGAAGCAACTACGCATGTTTCCTGAGTGAGGGAGGTCCAAAGGATTGGATTCAACTGTAAATGGAAGATCCCAAGACTGCCAAAGGCCATTAGAAGCATTCTGATAGGAATTAAGGTCAATATCAGGAAGAAAATGTCATGAGTCAAGTCTTGCCCACCAACCCACATCCCCCCCTGCTCAAAAAGAAAGGAGGGTGGAAAAATTTGGTTTGTGGAAGAGCAGTACAGAGATGTACAAGTAGATTAAGTCGAGCAGTGTAAGCCCAAGGCTGTGTGTGAATGGCAGGTTGATGCTGAAGAACTCGTTTTCATGGAATGTCAATGGCAATGATGACAACAGGAAGTTACTAAAACTACAGCTGAACAATGGGATAGAGGTGATAAATCTGTCTTGAAAGAATGAAGATGTGTTGATGATAGAAGGGTGTAGCATCATGTGAGCATTAGGCTTGGACACAGGAAACCCAGGTAGCTATTTGAAGCTTCAATTAATGGGCACAACCCTCCCAACAATGAAAACATAAGGGTTTGACTACTACAAACTAACCACACAGCTGTGTGGAGTGAAATAGTAAGTGTGACCATTTATTGGAAGCTAAGTGCCAAGTGTGATGATGATGCCTTTTCATATATTATTTCTCATAATTGCAGTAATCCTGAAAAGGACGATGTGGAAATGGATGCTGAAAACAATTAAAAAACTGAACTGTAAGTGACAGGTCCAGGATACCGTTCCAGTTTTTCTGTTCCTCCACGCTTAGCAAAATGTTTCTTTGTTCAAATCTATGCAAGAGGGTGTGGGCTAAGTTATTAAAGTGTGGTTGAATTTAGAGCATAAATCCTTACACTTGTATTTTACTGAATTCACATCAACATCACTTAAATAGGCTTTAGCTTTTTCTATCAAAGACAAAACATGTATGTCCCACATGCCCTTTCCCTGCTTGTTGATGCCCTACTCTGGATTTTTCTCTACCAAGTTTCTTTTAAAAGTTGGACCCTTTCTGACTCCATTCTATCATTTTCCACTGGCCTGGTGTACTTCTCCATACCACTTCACCACAGAGCTGAAAAGGTCTAAAACATCACCAGTGCTCACCAAAACTCTCAATCCTCCCTGACCTCTGAGGGGCATTCAAAATTGCTGACTGCTCCCTTTCTTGAAATGCACGTTGTTTCCTTTGGCTTCAGAAACTTTACAAACTCTTGGTTTTCTTCTTACTTACTTGGCTGTTCCTTTGCAGTCTTATCTTTCTTTATTTTGCCTTTAAATGTCAAAATTCCTCAAGGTCCAGTCCTAGATGGTCTTCTTGCATCACTTTTTTAAGACTAGGCAATTGTATCCATGATTTCAATTATGATCTATGTGACCCCCAAGTTTATATCTCTAATTCAGATATCTATTCTCCACTCCAGATCCATATACCCAACTGTTTATTATATGTCTTACAGATCCATGTTCAAAACTGAAATGATCTTTTCCTGTCATATAGCTACTTCTTCCACCTCCCAAAACCTCCATGCTTCTCATCTCATCTCCTCCAGCTGAAACCTTTATCTGCACCACGTTCTGTATAAAGTCAATTAATAAGGTCTCTTGATTTTATTTCTCAAATATCTATCAAATCAATAGATTATAAGTTCCTTGAGGACAGAGATGAAATCTCTTTTGCTCACTGTAGTAAACTTAATACATCACATGGTACTTAGCAAAGAGTGGACTATATAAATAAGTGAATAAATGGTATAATCTTGTCACTTCTTACCATTTCCATGACTGTTCTTCCAATACAAACTGCCATTATTTCTGAGGTGGGCTATCCATCTCATAGGGTTGCTTGAAGGATTAAATGTATGTGAATACATGTAAAACACTTGAACAGTGTTTGCACACTGATACTTAGTATCAGCAAATGCTAGCTGTAATCATCAGGAGTCACAGCAGTAGTTGTAGTGGTACAGATACTGATAAGGAACAGAAGTTGATGTGTTGTTACAGACTCTGAGATATAAATGCATCTATCTGATTTTATAACAAAGATATTTCCATGCATGCAAACCAGCATTGCAAAAAGCATTTGAAAAGTAAAGGGCTTTGTGGGAAAACTGAAATCCTCATACACTGTTTGTAAGAATATTGGAAAGGAGTTTGACAAGCAGTTCCTCAAAGGATTAAACACAGAGTTACTATATGGTCTAGCGATTCTATTCCTAGGTATATATCCAAGAGAAGTGAAAATGTATAGTCTCACAAAAACTCATGCATGAATGTTCACTGTAGCATTATTCATAATAGCCAGTAAATATTAATAATACAAATGTCCAGCAGTTGGCAGATGGATAAAAACAATGTGATACATCCACACAAGGAAATGCTGCTCAAGAATAAAATGTATGAACATATGCAGTAACATGAATGAACCCTGAAAACATTATGTTAAATGAAAGAAGCCAGTCACAAAAGACCACACATTGTATGATCCCATTTATAGGAAATGTGCCAAATAGGCAAATCTAGAGAGACAGAAAATAGATTAGCCAGGTTGCCAGAGCTAGGGAATTGGGGTAAATGGGAAGTGACTGGCTGCCAATGGGGATGGGGTTCTTTGCAGGTGATAAAATGATTTAAAATTGACTGTGGTGATGTTTGCATAACTTTGTGAATATACTAAAAACCATTGGATATTACCCTTTAAATGAGTGAATCGGATGGTGTGTGTATGACTTGATCCCACGACTCTGGGATCATGACCTGAGCCCAATGTGGGGCTCAACTTCTCAAACTGTGAGATCATGACCTGAGCCAAAGTCAGACGCTTAACCAACTGAGCCACCCAGGCGACCCTTGGGTAGCGATTGTGTGTCCTGCTCCACTGAGAGAAAACTTCAGGTCGTATATTGTAAGTACTTTTGCTGTCTACTGATGATTCCTGAGAGTCACCATCTACCTTATTCTCTCTCCATTCTATTAGGTAAGAATAGTCCCATAATGATGCTGCTAAAATCAGGCACCTTTTGTGATATTACTGAAAGCCAATTGGCTTTCATTTCATCTCATTCCTTATGACCATATCCTTGTCATTTAAAACCTGGCAAGTAGAAATTGAAAGTAAAACTGACTAGTGCCGGGCCATCCCGAAGGCCTAGGGAACACAGTGGTAAAGACAGACGGACATAAGTCCTGTTCTTATAGAGTTTACAAATCAAGAAAAAATGACAAAGATAAAGCAAGATAAGGTGATATTTTAGATAGTGGTCAGGATGAGCCCATCTGAGGACCTGAAGATTGTTTTCTTTCCAGTGGAATATACATAAAGAAAATTAATGAATTTTCACAAAATAGGCACAACTGGATGACTAGCACTCAGATCAAGGAATAGAATAGGACCAGCATCCCCAAAGCCATCTTTGGGCTCTCTCCGAGTCACTCACCCCAGAAAGGTAGCCATACCTCTACTAGGAGAGGGTGAAATTTTAACTTCATACAATCAATGTTGCCCCAACTGGCAATACTATATTGAGTTAAAATGTGTAATATATTGTAATAACTATAGTAGACTGTGTTAATTTAAAGCACACTCATGTCTTCTTTTAAGATGTGAATCCCTTGAGTACAAAAAACGTATGCCTTTTCCATATTACTCCAATGAGCGTTAAAGAAGGTCCCAATTTGTGTTGGATACTAGATACCACAAAGAATAAGACATTATTACTGAATTCAAGACACTTACAGTATAATTATATATATCCTCTCAAACAATATGTATTATATAACAACATACAGTACATATATATAACAGTAAATGGAATCTCATGTTCAACAGAAATATGTATATGATTGATGAGGCTGAAAAAAAGAGGAGTGGTCAGTTCTACCAGGGAAAGGTGCTAAGCAATGTCAAAAAAAGGCTGCAGAGAGGAGGTGGTGTTTGAACTGAGTTTTGAAAGATTTCTATTCCTCCTATGGACGTACTGCTCTCTGAACAAAGTAGTTAATACATATTTGGGAAACTGAATTCTTCACCTTGGCCTTGAAAATGCAACAGGGTGGTTAGCAGAAAAGATGGCGAGAGCCAGACTGTACTTCCGACTCCCAGCTTCCTGCCTAGGGACCCAAGACTTAGGGTGCACAAGGACCTTTCTCACCAGAACTAAGAAAACTTCGAGTCCTGTGACTGCAACCCCCAATGAGAATTCAGATTTTCAAGCAATATCCTTTCCTCTCTTAGGCTGGACCATTTATTTTACTTCCCAGACACTGAATCTTTATTAATACTGGGTCCTTTCACTATAAAGGGGACCAAACCAAAGAAGGATTGTACATGAGGGAGGGATGAGCCTTCAGTTGATCTCTGTTACTAGGTTTCAATTAAATTTTATTTTAAAAGTATATAAGAATTAAGCTTCTCAAACTCAATGTATCCCTAGTGGTTAAAACCGTTTTATTTGGCATGCATCCTTCAATTCACATACATGGACCGTTAAAAGTATATGATTTTGTTCTGTGAGAGTATAGGTTGCTTTTCCTCATTCTCTGTTTTGGAGAACTTGGCATGCCAGTCACTTTAACTTCTGATTCCCATCCCCTTTTATGGAGAACATGCCCAAGTCCCTGAGACTGTTCATCATTTATAGAAGTGCTGTAGCAGACATCTTTGTCTGTGGCTCTGTGTATATATACACACACTAGCGGCCCTCCAAGGTAATAACAAGAATGAGAATTGCTGAGTCAAAGAACACAATGTTTTAAATTTTAATAGAGCTGTATCCATTCCCTTTTGCTGCTGTAACAAATTGCAGGGAATCTGTGCTTTAAAACAACACAAACTTACTATCTTGGAGTTTTGCTAAGCCTTAAGTCTGACTGGGTCTCACAGTGGGCAGATCAAGCTGTTGCTAGGTCTATGTTTTTTTCTGGGGGTTCCCGGAGGGGGGACAATCAGTTTTCCTACCTTTTCCAGCTTCTAGAGGCTGCCTGGACTCCTCGGCTCCTGGCTGTCTTCCTCCATCTTCAAAGCTAGCAACAGCAAACTGGCTGCTCCTCACATCACCCTGGTGCAGCTGAGGCTGTCATTTCTCCATCTCAGACTCTTACTCTTTTGCCTCCCGCTTCAGCTTTTAGAGGCCCTTGAGATTACACTGGCTCCACCTGGATAATTCAGGCTATTCTCCCTCTGTTAAGATCTGCTGATTGGCAGTGTTAACTCCGTCTGCAACCTTGAGTTCCCCCTTCCATGTAATCTAACGTAGTCACAGGTTCTGGGGATTAGGGTATGGGCATCTTTAGAGAGGGGGAATTATTTTGCCAAAAGCTATTCAAATTGCTTCTCAGGGGAACCTGGGTGGCTCAGTCAGTTGAATGTTTGACTCTTGGTTTGGACTCAGGTCATGGTCCCAAGGGTCATGGGATCAAGCCCCCCATCAGGCTCTGTGCTGAGCCTGCCTAAGTCTCTCTCTCTCTCAAAAATAAATTTTCTTAAATATCAAATTGCTTTCCAAATGTGTCTATTAATCCCCCCACCCCCACTCCCCATGCAGTGTATATGAGTACCAATTTCTTTACGTTCTCACCAATACTTGGTGTTATCATGCTTTAATTTCTTTTTTCAAATCTGGTTCATTCAAAAATGAACCACTGCTGCCCCACAGTAGGCTCTCAAAACTTCTTTTTGACTGAATAAATGAATGAATGCTGTTTTAAGTTTTCCTTCCCTTATACTAGCCAAGCTGAGCATTTTTTCACACGTATGTTGGCCATTTCTACTTCCTCTTCTGTAAATTACCTGCTCTTCACTTTTGCCCATTTTTCCTGGGAGGTGTCACTTCCTTATTAATATTCAGGAATTCTTAACTTGGTTATTTTTCTTTAAAGTCATAATCCAAAATCAGGAATAAGAAATAAAAATCTGTTTCCACAGACTGATTCCTCATAGTCTTCTCCGTTCAACTAAAAGGTGGAAAATAATGCAGAAAATATGAAGATTAAAAAAAATGGACTTGCTGTTGAAAGTCCTGGGTTTGATTCTGTTACTTGGACAGCTGTGTGATCTTTGATAAGGCCTCTTTTTTTCTGGATCTGCTTCTCATCCATACAATGAGATGGTTGTACTCAATAGCCTCTAAGTGCCCTTTCTGTTCTGATAGCCAATTGTTCTGAAATAAGGAAATAATTCATCATTTCTCCCTGGTTAACTGGATCCTGCTCTACAAAGGGTTAGTAAGTTGCCCACCTACATCCCTCCCAGGCCTGTATCCAACAAGCTGAAATGCTACCTAGTCACTACTCGGGGACTCTGTCTTTCCCTGAGGGCCTATGACCATCTCTGTTTAACTTATGATAACAACAATAACTATTGTCATTACTATTATTTTGGCAAACATTTACAGAGCCAACAAAGAAAACATTTATTTTCTAGGCACTATACCTAAGAGTAGATATGCACTGTCTCATTCCCCTCTTAGAGGAGGGTAACATTAGGGTTCCCATTTGACCAATGAGAATGTTCAGACATATGGAGGCTGTGTAATTTGTCTGAGGTCCCGCAGTACACATCTGCACAAACACTCGAAGTTTGTGCAACCTAGCTCCACCAGCCTGATTTCTACGTAGTATATGCCAAGCTAAAGGGAGCCCTTTCCATGCCTCTATCTTGTTATCCTTTAATATAATTATCACTGCCTTGTTTAAAGAAATCAGCTTGGGGCTCCTTTTGACTGTGCACGGAGATCTGAGCTTAAATTTCCTCAATCTCTTGTGTTTTGAGGGCTTGACAAAAGTTCTCACTTGTGTGTCTGGCTTACACGGAATATTCATCATGCAAAATGCCCAAAGAAAAGGTTGAGGTCACCCTACTCCAGGAAAATGCAAATGAAATCAACCATGGCATATGGTTTTCTATACACAGAGTTGGCAAAAATGACATGACGGATAATATCCAGTGATGGTGATGGTATGATGGAAAGGACATCAGTGTTATCTAGCACAGTACTTTCCGAGGACGATGGCCCAGTGGCTTGAATAGTACCAAAGTTTCAACTGCACATATAGCTTAGCTTAGTTAATTTCTCTTTGGGGAAGTCACCCACAGAAATACCACAGAAGTGCACATATATAATATTATATACACATACACATATATACTATACACATACATTTATACATATGTGTATGTACATCTGGTACATGTCTGTCATAGTGAAGAAATGGGTACAATCTAAACTCAGGCAATAAGAGCAAAGCTAAATAAAGTATGGCAATTATCAAATGGAACAGCTAAAAAGAATTAGGTCTATCCATACACACCAGCATAGAAAGAGTGCCCTGACATATTCTTAAGTGAAAAAAGCTTGGCTGCAGACTAAAATATTTAATGAGATTCTATTTAAAAGTTTAAAATAATACAACCTCATCATGTGCATTTATTTTTATGTATCATCTGTATCCTGTGTGTATATTCCTGTACATTTTAGAAAAAAGTTATCTGCAGGATATACACGATTAATGATGGTTGTTTCCGGAAAGGGAAGGGAATGGATTTGGCTTGGGGGTATAAGTTAAAAAGAGAATTTCACTTCTGTGAACATTTGTTCTGCTTGGCTATTTTACAATCATGTATTACTTTAGTAATTAAAAAAAAAATTAAAATGGGAGAAAAAAGAAAGGACCAGAGGCTGCAGAACATTGATTTTTGTAGAAACCAGACTAGCTCCTCATATTAATGACTCATATAAACAGTAAATCAGATTACAGTAGCAACCACAGCTAAACTTCTGTCTTTGCCATTCTGGAGGGAGGGCACCTTTTAGGAAGTTAGCTCCCCCAGGAAGGAGCTTACAATGTTCCTTAACAAGCTCTAGAATTATACAATGCATAACTCTTCCTGGCTTAGGAAAAATTACTCCTTGCTGTGATAAAAGAAACTAGCCTGCATTGTAACAGTGATTTCTCTAAATGTCTGTATAATCTATATAACACTATAACCAATTTTGTCAACAAAACCCTGCATGCACGAATTTAAACTATGAGATAAAGACAATGTCATCTGTAGTTTGCTGCATGAGGGTTCTACCATGCCTTTAAGTCCAAATGTGCAGCTCACATCACCATACCCTTGATTCAGACCATAGACCCCCCCCTCCAATCACCATCTTTATTCTTAGGTCAGCGGGCTGTGCTGTGGAATAGCAGTCATTCTGCTTATAACGATTTCAAGTGCTCTTCAGATTTAATGGAATAAACTAGATGAATTATGCCACTGGTGTTTTGCCATTTTTCAAGCCTCATGGGCTTACTGCACCCCCATCAGAGCCAAGAGGTGTTTCTCTGTTCGTTAGAGGTGGCTGATTCCTCATTTTCCTCTTCACCTATTTTTTGTTTCCTTGTCTGCTTTAATTTTCTTCCTGTATACAACTGTATCGATGGATTTGTTCCTAATCATCCAGCTTTTCAACAACAGATCTCTTTTGTCAATGATGAGGAGTTTGGCTTTAAATATTTACTTGTATTACTTTTGGGTATGTCATGCCTGGCCTCAGCAAAAAGTAGTATGATCATATTTCAAAGAGAGGAGACTCACAGGTGCACAGAGAGGCTATGAGCCACAAGTGAGTGGCGACTGCATAGGTCTGATGGATACATGCCTGGCAGAGACTCAGCAGATCAGCCTACCAGATTCTTTGTAGACCAGGATCCAGTTAACCAGAAAGAAACCACTGGGGGGTGGAGACCACGGGGGTAGGAATGGGCAACCAGCCAGGAGCACGGAGATTTGGATTCCCTCCAAGTCAAAGAAACGAAGAAAATGATTTCCCATTCAAGTTCAGAAGGCCAGCGGCCAGGCTGCCAAGGGGTAGAGGGAGAGGGCCCAGAAGAATGAAACCAAGACCTAACCCAAATTCTGAGGAGGAAGGCCAGACTTACCACTAGCAGCTCAGGGGTGGCCCGCTGGCACCCCAAGGCCTCTGGGCTGTTCCCTTAGGCTCCAGATTGAGGCTGCCGGCTCTGTTTAGACTCTTCACCATGGTTCCCAACCAGGAACTGGCAGCTCTGCCAACGCAGCTGCTGCTGTGGCAGGCCAGCGTGAGGCACTGTCACTGTGTGCAGGTGGCATACCTTCTGCTAGGAGTTTCCTGATAGGAGGTGAGGGATCTTAACGTTTTAGGCTGGGATTTCTTTCCTTCTTCCTCTCCTGGGGAATATGTTGGGGCCAGCACTTTGTTGCCTACATCATGGTTTGAAGGAAAGAGTTCAGAGCAAGTATCAGCAGACCCAGATTTTAGTCCTGGCCTTCATTCATTCATCCATTCTATTCATTCATTCACTCACTCACACATTCATTCATTCACTCACTCATTCATTCAACATATATTTATTAAATGCCTGTGATTCACCGACAACAGGCCCGGGAGTTGTAAGGTGGGCAAAGAGAAAGTCAGAACTGAATTCACAATGCAGTAGTGGAGATAGACATTAATCAACCAGGTCCACAAATAAAGATATAATCACAAATTGTGATGTGTGATGACAGAGAGACCACAGGACAATGAGCATTTATTAGAATGGGAGCAGAGGAGGGAATACCAGAAGCCAGGAAGGCTTCCTTGGAAAGTGAAGACATTAGTAAGAATTAACTAGATGGACAGGAAGGGAACATTTTATACAGAAGGTATAGCATGTGCAAAGTTCCTGGGGTAGGAAAGATAGTATGGGATGTTTAGGGAAGGTGGCCCAAGAGACTAGAACCTCAGGGTAAGAGGCAGACTAGATTAATATGAGGTTGGAGTGACAGGCAGGGGTCATCCAGACTTTCTTATTTTTTTTTTAAGTAAAAGGAAACTTCAATTGGCCAACAGTATTGTTAATAAAAGCATTCCTTGGAAAAAAAGCACCACAAACTAACAAAGGTCTACTGGCCTTTAGATAAAGGAAAGTTCAAATATGTGAGGTGGAAACTCTGTATTCCTATAAAGGGGCTGTTGGTAGAGCCATTTCAAACTATAGCTCTCCATTCTCCCCAGGGTAGCCAGCTTTGTACTTATCTTCCAATATTTACAGCACTTCTTATCAGCCAGGTACTGTGTTAAGTGCTTTTCGTGCATTATTTCATTTGACCCTTCAACACCCTATGCGTTCTTTATTAGGCCTGTTCATAGATATTCCAGGTCTTTCCCTTGGTAGGGACAGGACTGAATGATAGGATTCTACTCTCTACCTCTTTGAAGTTAGATATGGCTATGTGACTAGCTTTAGTCAATCAAACATAAGGGAAAGTGAGTATATTATTTTCATATAAAATTATTTGATTGCTTTTTTTCTGATTATGAAAATGTGTGTCTAAGATCAGTGATTCTCAACTGGGAGTAATTTTGTCTTTTAGGTGACATCTGGAAATGTCTGCATATAGTTTTAGTTGTTAAAATGGGAATGTTTTGTTTCTGGTGGTTTTGGTTTGTGTTATTGTTTTGTTTTGCTATGTTTTGTTTTGTTTTTGTTTTTGTTTTAGAGAGAGGGCTGTTTATTGTCTCAGAGGGGAAGAGCTTAGGGAGGGTGCTGCAGAGCTCTGTCCCTCATGCCCAAGGACACACACACACTGTCCTCTTGGGCCAAGGCTATGGAACTATGACAGAGGGGAGAAGAAGCTAACACTGTCTTAGGGCTTTTCAAGGAGAGAAACAAAGCTGATAACATGCTTCTCAGACATGTCCATAGCTGTAAACATAGGACTGAAAGCATCTAGTTAATTAAAGACCAGGGATGCTAATAAGTATCCTACAGTATTCAGGATGGCTCTTACCCAATTATCCATCCCTAAATGTCAATAGTGCTGAAGTGGAGAAACCTTGGTCTAGACAGAGCCTCAGCCTGTGTCCTGAGTTACCACTATGAACAAACTCCCCTCTGCTGGTTGACATCGAACATGAGCTTGAGTGAAAAACAAACCTGTGTTGTACTGAGCCAATGATCAATGCAAGATGCTTAATACTCCCGCATAAGCTCCTAACTCCAACACCCTGCCTAACACAGTGGTAGATACAATGATTACTCCCATTTTGTAAATCAGGAATCTGAACCCAGAGATGCCCAAATGTTGCCTAATGCCACACAGCTATACAGAGCTGGGACTTCTACCTCAATCATTTAGACCCCAAAACCCATATATTAACCACTCTGTTAGTGATTAACTAAATGTTAGTCATTAAGAATCCTGTTTGCAGACCCTGCGGGAAAATGGAACCTCAACCAAGAGCCACTGACCCCCTCCTAAGGGAAGAAGGTGGCCTCCAGAATGGCCCTGTTTGTGTGATAGCTGTCTGTTGAGGTAACTCAGACAGATGTTGAAAAACAGGTTCAACTTACAGAGGAAGATAACATCTTAAATTTTAGTATTTTGCTTTTGTTCTCCATACTTCCTTATACATACACGAACTTTTTTCCTAGTCAATTTTGGTACCCTGGAGATTTTCATTGCTTCTAGAAAAATTAGGATTGTTAGGCCACTGTCCACTCCCAGGACTCTAGAGTTGGGGTTCAAATGTCAGTCCTGTCACGTTCTAGCCTGGTTGTGAAGTTACTTAACCTTTCCACATAACGCAGTTTCCTCATTTGTAAAGTTAGATGGAGCAGTAATAGTACTGCTCCCACAGGCTCTCAGGGAACCTAACCATCGAATACTTGCAGTGGTTAGCACAGAGTAAGTGTGACGTAAGCATTTATTATACATGAAGTTTGGGGCAAAGAAATGGAAGGGTTTTGAAAAGATGAGTTAAAGGAAGAGAAGTCCTAGATGTCATTTAGGACAAGTCAGGGTCCTAAGCATGTAATCAAAGTGCTACGGCGGGGCGCCTGGGTGGCTCAGTCGGTTAAGCATCCGGCTTCGGCTCAGGTCAGATCTCACAGTTCGTGGGTTTGAGCCCCGCGTCAGGCTCTGTGCTGACAGCTAGCTCGGAGCCTGGAGCCTGCTTCCGATTCTGTGTCTCCCTCTCTCTCTGACCCTCCCCTGCTCACGCTGTCTCTCTCTGTCTCTCAAAAATAAATAAAAAGCAATACAAAAAAGAGAAAGTGCTCTGGGAATACAGCTGCAATCTACTGAGGGTGGATGGGACAGTCAGAGAATGTCACGCAAAGGAGCTGCTGCTGGGCCAGGTGTTGGGGAAAGAGTAGGAGTCACCAGGTGGACTCAGTGCAAAGGGCACATTTGGGAAATGCAGAGTAATTACCCTGAGGTGACCAGCTCAGAGGTGTGGTAAGACATAACACAAGCAAGCTCTCTGCCGACCTGATAATAAAGAATTTTGACTGTAGCTTAGAAGTTGCCCAAGAAAATGGAGGACACAGAGCCCAGCGCTGAAGCTGTGGAGCAGTGGAGTAGGCAATGAATAATCGCTCTGAGTTCACCAGGAAACCGCCTTTACATGACCTGCTCTTGCAAAATTCATTGTGTGATTCTTTAAACACACACACACACACACACACACACACACACACACACACACACACTGGTGGTTAGCCATTTGCCTTTTTTTGGGAATATGGACAGAGACATTTTGACGAGATCTGAAACCACCAAGCTACAGTGGGGAAGGGTGAAAATCCCGTCTCCATTTATTTCCTAAATCCTTGGGCATCGTGAGTCCTCGTTAGGACTGCAGGCGCCTCAGGGCTGGTCACACAGGCCCTGCCTCCCTGCCCCACGCCGCCAGCACGGCCAGTGCCCAGACTCCAGAGTCTCTCGCAGCCTGGCTGCCCTCTGCCAAGGCTCCTGAGGTGGGGCACCTTCCAAATTTGATCCTGAAATGAGGCACTTGATCTCTGACATCGAAGAAAAGGAGAACTTTGCCCCTGGATTTAATTTTAATTATTTTCTTTGGAGCAGGGCCTGGGGCACATGCAAAATCAAGTTTCACGTGGCACTCGTAAGACAGCCAGAGTGAAGTAGTACTTCCCCTGTAAGACTCTCTGGGCTTCACCCCTCCCAGTGGATTCCTGAGAAAATGGCCACCACTTCCGTGACCCAACCAGGCTTCCAATGATAACCACTGTTCTACTGAAACAGAATCAACATTTGGTTTCACTGTATACATTCTCAAGTAGTCACCGTCAACTTTTCTGTGTGCCCTTCTCCAAAATCCAGACAGAGGAGTTGGTAGGACTGGATGTCTTTCAAATAAGATTTTTGAGGAAAAACAAATTTTATTAATCCTAAATCAGAGATGAAGAAACTGAGGAATAAAAAAAAATGCTTTCCCAAACCCATGATTAAATTATACTAGTTTTACAATCAGAAATTGAAATTAAAGATTCAAACCAGCTACCGAAGCTGCTAAAAAGAAAATGCACCCACGGATTAGTTTGGTGTTATCCTTTACCTAGTAGTTAAATCAGTCCATGAGGCTCCACATCATATGTCATCAGGGAAATGCAAATTAAAACAACAGTGCAGTAACACTACACACCTCTTAGAGGACCCAAAATCCAGAACACCGACAAACCCAAATGCTGGTGAAAATGTGGAGGGAAGAAATGACAAATGGGGGCTACCTGGCTGGCTCAGTTGGTAAAGTATGTGACTCTTAGTTTCTTCTCAAGTCATATTCTCACAGTTCATGGGTTCAAGCCCCATGTTGGGCTTCACGCTGGCAGTGGGGAGCCTGCTTGGGATTCCCTCTCTCTCTCTCTCTCTCTCTCTCTCTCTTTCTCTCTCTCTCTTTCTCTCTCTCTGTCCCTACTTCCCACCCCAAAAATAAATAAATAAAGTTAAAAAAAAAAAAGAAATGCAAAATGGTACCGCCATGTTAGAAGACAGTTTGGCAGTTTCTTACCTTATGATCCATCAGTGGTGCTCCCAAATGGGTTGAAAACTTACATCCACACAAAACCTGCACATGATGTTTATAGCAGCTTTCTACACAATTGTCAAAACTTAGAAGCCACCAAGATGTCCCTCAGTAAGTGAATGAACAAATAAACAGTGATCCATCCAGACAATGAAATATTATTCAATGCTAAAAAGAAAGGAGCTATGAGGCCATGAAAAGACATGGAGGAATCTTTATAGTATATTACAAAATAAAAGAAGCCAATACGAAAGGTGACATGCTAGATTCCAGCCATATGACATTTTAAAAATGGCTACATGACGGAGACAGTAAAAAGAAGAGTGTTTGCCAGGAGTTAAGGGAGGGAGGGATGAATAGGTGGGCAGAGAGGACTTTTTAGAGCAGTGAAACTCTTCTGCATATTACAACGGTGGATACATGTCATTATACACTTGTCAAAACCCAGAGAATGTACGTCACCAAGGGTGGACCATCATGTCAACTATGGACTTTGGGTGATTATGATGTGTCAGTGTAGGGGTGACAAACGCACCACTCTGGTGCAGGGTGTTGATAGCGGGGAAGGCGGTGCCTGTGTGAGGACCTTGGGGAGATGGAAAATCTCTGTATCTTCCACTCAATATGTCTGTGAACCTAAAATTGCTCTAAAAAGTAGTCAGTTTTTAAACAAGGAAATAGAATAGAAAATAAACTATTGTACTGCTTTGCACTGCATGAAGGGAAGTACGTTTTCAAGAAGTGTTTCCTGTGCAAGTGTGTATAAAATCCATGTCTTACGTATGGGTTGTAGTAAATTTTAAACAATATCAGGTTTTATGATTTCTAAATGCTGGTTCAACTCTAGCCCTTTTATTCTGTTAATGAGCCAGGAGGAAGGAAAAGGCGGCATCGTCAGAACCAGTAGGATTCCCATCTGAGGATCTCAAGGGCCTGCACTGTGCACAACTCTAGTTGATACTGAAGCCATGTCAAAGGATATTTACAATTGCAGAGCACGCCGCGAACAGCTGACCTATTTCCTCTGCCAAGAATACCCCTCCTTCCCACCCCCATCTCCCTGTCTGCTTTGTGTAACTGGTAAATCCCCCCATATCCTTGAAGAACCAGTTCAAATACCACGTTCTCTGCAAATTTCCCTGGGGACCCACGCAGAACGAGTGAGCTGCTGTTTCTTGGGTGTGCCCCACAAGTTTGTACACACTCCTCCACTAGCTCTTCTTGTTTTATTTTAGGCAGAGCCATCGACACGTCTGCCTCTCCCTCTAGACATGAACTCTATGGGAGAAGGAGCGATTTCATTTCCATATCCTCAGCTTGGGACACAGGGTTTGGAACATAGCAGATACTTGATTATGCTGGTTGTGTTAAACTAAACTCTCTTTTCAGCACATCCTACATCTGCTAGGTAATTCAGGAAATCTCTTTCATCTCATGGAAAAGCAGCCTTGGCAATGGGACTGGGCAGAGCCCTGCTGCCCATTTCTCAGTGAGCCCCTTGGCTGACATTATTGAGAGCAAGCCACTGAAGGAACTCCCTCCACCTTGCTGTGTGCTGCTCTCTGGCCTTCTATTAGCAGACACTCTCCAGGGAAGCTGGTTCCACTTTCCTGCGGTGCCTCTGACTTAACCCCTTCCAGACTTGATAACTAGAAACTACCACTGACCAGGTCTTATGCTTTCCATCCTGCTCAGTTCTGCTCCTCGCTAGTCTACCAGGGATGCAACCTGCACAATTTCAAGGCAGACAATCCACTCAAGAATATGCAGCAAGGCAAGGGCCAATATTCTTTTCTATGTCACTCACTGCCTGAATTTCCTCACGCTCTCCTTCAGTGCTGATTGACTTTACCAAAGCGAGTGAAGTCGGCATTTTTGCTCATTTTACAGAGGTCCAGATGCATACAGGCCCCAGGATTACCAACGTAGCAGCCCATGTTAAAGGGGCCACATTATTAATTACCAAATAGCAGATGCTCATTTGCATATTTTGTTGTGCACTATTTATGTAACATTTAGTTCTCAAACATAACACTTCCCCCAGAGCTTTGATTTTCCTTCAATTAAACCCAATTTTCTCCTTAGGACTTCCATGCTCAGGTTATACTATTATAGCAGTACTGCCATTAAATCAGCGATTCCCAGATTCCTCCTGCACACCCAAGTCATGTGGCTACTTGAAAAGATAGATTCCTGGAAGATCATTTGCCTAAGGATGGCTGGGATGGGCTCAGATCTTTATTTGCCAGAAGCTTCCTCGGGGGATCCTAATGTATGTCTGTTTTGAGAGGTACTACTTTATATGAATCCATCAGGAAAGATGTTTCATATTCATGAACTTCCCAGATGAACAGAATTTACAAATTCCAAAATCTAAACAATTTACCTACCTATTCATCCCTATCTTCCCACATTGTTCTAAAATTTATTAAATATAAGCAGAAGGTCATGAAAATAATTAGCCATTATATTTATGACAAATGGTTTCTTGTATATTAAGTCCTACATTGTAATCTAGTGATGTGCTCACATAAACTCGTTGTTTGCCCCTTTACTAAGTGGCCCCAGATTCCTGGCTTCTCATACCTTTTCAGTGTTTTTCTTCTCAGTTTATGTTCCAGCACACTGATGTTAAAAGTAGTAGGATCTCCAGGTTTGGTAGGGTAGAGGATGTGTTAATACATACAGACTATCTTCAATGAGTTCTTTTTTTATACATCACTATGATACAACTTCCACTGGAATATAGAGTTTGATGCATTTTTCAGGTGCTGATGGTAGAGTCCCAGGGGTACACCAAGGGGTACACCTTGGTGATGAATGCAACTCAGGCCCCAAAGAACAATAGCTGTCCTCCATGGGAATATAAATGGCTGACACGGTAATTGGATCCCTCAAAAGTATAATTTTAATCAACATAAGTAATTGCTAAATGTCTGTGATGCTTCTCAAACTTGAGTATGAAAGAGAAGCCTGTTTGCTTGTTAAAAATGCAGATTTTAGGGAAACTTGAGTGGCTCAGTCAGTTAAGCGTCCCATTTCAGCTCAGGTCATGATGTTGCAGTTCATGAATTAGAGCACTGTATCGGCTGTATCAGGCTCTATGATGGTGGTGTGGAGCCTACTTGGATTCTCTCTCTCTCTCTCTCTCTCTCTGCCTCTCCCCTGCTTGTGATCTCTCTTAAATAAATAATCTTTAAAAATTTTAAATAAAATAAGATAAAATGCAGATATTAGGTTGTAAAGTAAGGGCCCTGAATCTGTATTTTAAAAAAAAATTTTAAATAAAAAAAATTTTTTTAATGTTTATTTATTTTGAGGGAGAGAGAGACAGGGTGAGAGAAGGGGAGGGGCAGAGAGAGAGCGAGGCACAGAATCTGAAGAAGCCTCCAGACTCAGAGCTGTCAGCACAGCACCCAATGTAGGGCTCAAACTCATGAACCACAAAATCATGACCTGAGCCAAAGTCGGGTACTTAACTAACTAAGCCACTCAGGTGCCCCAGAAGAATCTATATTTTTAATTAGTATTCCAAGTCTTCTGATATGAGTGGCTGATCAACCACTATTCTGGTGAATGACCCATTTTGTTTTTATGTCCCAATATTCTACTAACCAATACTGGATATGCATAATTCACCACATAAATCTGGCTCTATCTAAACTGGTTTATGTTTTATTCAATGAGCAATATCTACTGAACATATTGGAGGTTGTGGCGATGACAGTTTGCCATGAAACTTTCTAAACACTTACCCTTGAGGACTGGCACTGGTCCACAGACCACACTTTGAACATCGCCATCATTTAGCACCGGGTAAGAAATATTTCATTAAATAGTGAATTGCCAAGAGGTTCCTACCCCTGATGATCTTAGGAGTTCCAATAACAATGGTTTTGAGAGAGATGAATATTTGACTGGTTAAAGTGTGAATTAATGGGCAGGTAAGTTTTAGGGCATGCAGTCTAGCTCTAGAATAACAGAATGGAAGAAGTCACTTGTGACACTGATTCCTTTCCTATCCAGTGAAGGTGTGGAGGGGAAGGGATTGTTAGAAGACAATGGTACACAGCCCCCTCTGAAGACTTCGATGTTCCTAATCTAGGAAGATCCAGGTAAAATCCAAACCATGGCTGGAGTTGGGAGAGCCTCAACTGACAGGTTGGCCAAACCCTAAATTTGGGGAGAATTGGGATGGACTGGGGATGACACTGGGGATGAGTCTGGAAAGCTGGAATTGGTGAAGGGAAAAAGATACTAACTCTTTGTTACTCTACTGCCTCTTAGATCTTCTCTCCCAGCAGATGACTGCAAAAATATTGGGATTAGCTTTACAAATAAAATGTAAAGAGCTAGTATTACAGCAACTTTTATGATTACTGCTTAATTAGCATACCATAGAATAATTGTCATGTGGTTCACTAGAAGTATGCCAGAGTAACTCTGCCACATTAAATTATCCTTCTATGCTATAGTTTGTTCATGTAGTACAATTGTCTGTCCACGACCTACGAGGAACTACTGCCTCCAAACACAATGTATTTGCAAAGGTGATGGTCCCTGGCTGGTTCTGAGAGATTTCTCTGCTTTATTTCATCAACTAAAATGACCACCAGAAGAACTGAATGGCACAGACACTAACCTCAGAATCCTAGGAGTCATTGTAGATTCCTCTATAATCAATCTCATTTTCCATATTTGCCTGAGTTCCAAGTCCTATTACAACTTCTTAATGCTCCTTGTAGGTCTCATCTTCTGTGTTTATAGCCACTTTCCCTGCTAAAGTTTCATCTCTCTTTCTGAAATACTGCTAAAACTACCAAACCAATCTCCCTTGTTCGCTCTTGTCTCCCTGTCTATCTTCCACACACACCTAGGAAGGTGAAATGACCAAGTCACTCTTTGCTTAATGTCCTTCTGTGATATCATCCACAGGGGAGAATCCAAATCTCTCAAGAATAGGGGGAGCCTACATGGCCTGGCTTTGTGCTGCCTCTCAAGAAGTGCCCTCACCTCTTCTCATCCTATCACACTCCAGCCATGCAGAACTACTTGCACAAATGGCACAAAGACTTATCTCAATCTTCGTTGGCTCTCAACCAGGAATCTCCTTCTCCTTTTATTCTGCCTGGTGAATTTCTACTCATCCCTTAAGGCTGAGTTCCAACGTCCCCTCCTTCATACTTACTACATTTGTTGTAGTGATTTGTCTGAATTTCTGGCTTCTTTGGGGGATGAAGAGTCCTCTAGCAAATGGAGACTGGGTTAAATCAAACTTTGCATCCCCAGAGTATAACACCAGGTAGCACAGCACCAGAGGGCAGTTAATACACACTTGTTCAACACCATCAGAAGCATCACAGAAGAACTATGAGCCAGACTGGTAGGTCAAGAAGAAGAGAAAGACAAGAGGCTTGGATTTCCAAATATTGCCAATGCCTCCCAGTCTAAAGTCACTATTCACTTAAGATTTTAAAACATGCTAAATGAAACACTGGTGAAGGACTAAAGCCAGAAAATTAAGCACTTAAGTAACTTGTGATCTGATCCATCACTCCCTTTCCATATTCTTTAAGTGAACAGCTCAGTCATGTCCTGTTTGACTAACAAGCCTCAGCATTTAAATAGAAACTGCTTAATCCACTGCTTATAAATGCTCCTGGGGTAGAAAACTGGTACACAGTAAAATAGCATGTCACTTTTGAGTTGTGACAAGGTGAGAGTATCCATCCGTTACTGTTCCTTTTCCAAACCTGTTGGGCAAATTTCAAAATAGCAAAGAACATCTTGGCAGGTGTGGACAGGCTGGGAGCAGTTTCCCTTACTCTTAACCTCTGGGGCATGTAGAGCTTGGTGCTGCTTAATATAGATGTGGCCGAAAAGACACTTTGTCCTTCTCTTTCCCCCATTCATCATCCAACACACACACACACACACACACACACACACACACTTTTCACCTCTAGAGATCTGGTCTCAACAGCAATAGAATATATTTATTATTGCTACTTTTATAGATGATTATAGAGATGGGGATGAGTTTGGGGATTTGCTATGAGGTGTTAGAATATAAATTCTAACTTCTGCTAGTTCTTTATGCAATGAAAGTTGAAGCCTTTCATTCATTTATTCAATAAATATTTAGAGAGTTGTCACTTTGAGCCAGGTACTTTTCTAGGCTCTGGAGATGCATTAAGTAATAAAACCAATTCCCCACCTTTATCTTATGGCATTTACATTACAGATTAGGAGACATACAATAAATAAATAAACCGGAAAGTATATGATCATGTCAGAACGTGATAAGTACTACAAAAAATGAAGCTGGCTGCTGTCAGAGGGATAAAGTATGGTGTAAATGTATGTGTGCATGTGAGCAAATGGGTGGAGGGGCTGTTTAGTATGGGGTGGATGGAGGACATCTCTCCGAGTATACAAAATTTGATCAGGGACTGTATTAGTTTCCTGTCACCACTGTAGCAAATGACCACAAACTGGGTGGCTTTAAACAACAGAGATTTATTCTCCACAGTTTTAGAAGACAGAAATCCAAAATCTAGGTTTTGGAGGGCCACTGTGTCTCTCAAGGCGCCAAGAAATCTGTACTTTTCTGGCTTCTGGTGGCTGTCACCATTCTTTGACTTATGACTGTATTACTCCAACCTCTGCCTCTGTAGTCATATTACCTCTTGTTCTGTGTGTCTAATTTCCCTCTGTCTCTCCTCATGACACACTTTTGTGATGCATTTAGTGTCTACCCAGATAATCCAGGATTTTTCAAGATCCTTAACAGAAAAACCTTTTTCCCCAAAAAAGGAACATTGAAAGATCCTGGGGATTAGGCCATGGGTATCTCTTGGGTGGGGGGGGCATCATTTATCATTTATTTAATAATAAGTAATCATTTATTATAAACACTATAGAGATGCAAATAATATAAGGAATAAATAGGAACACTGGAGGAACAGTGTTTCAAGCAAATAGAATACAAGCATGAGGGCTCTGAGCCTAGAGCATGTCTCTCCTGCTAAAGAAGGACAAGCAAGCCAGTGTGGGTTGGAGGGAGTGAGAGTAAGACGGTACAAGAGGAAGCTGAGAAATATGTAGTGTGGAGATCATGTGGGGCTGGAAAGGACTTCTCCTTTCTGCTGAGATGAGAAGTCATCAGAAGATTTTGAGCACAACAATACTATGATCTGACTTGTTTTCAGTATGAGGACACTGCTTAGATGGGGGTAGAGGGTGGACACAAGCTTTAACTTAATAGACCATTGATGGACATTTAGAGATGCATAGATGTGCCTAGAATGAGCCTTTGGCAGCCATGGAATGTGACAAACTGAGATTCTTTAGTAAGAAAGAAACAGGCATTTGGGGGGGGTTCCATGCTGGCCTCAGAGGAGGGTAAGTGGGGAGGGCGAGGACAGAAGTATAGTAAGAGGAAGACAAGCTGGGATGTAAGGCAGGATAGGGAGTGACGGTTGTGACCAACAGGAGAGTCTTCATGGTAGGCAAAGACCTATGGGGTTTTATGGCAGGGAGATCTCATTTTCAATTTTAAGGTTTTTCTATACAGTGTGTATAATCCCCCCCTTTCCATTGCCCCAAACCTTTGGAAAAGATCTGCTACCAAACATACCAACCCTGGGTTAGGTTCCATTGGATGAAAATAGTCCTGACTGTTCAAAGTACTTTGGGACTATTGTTTAGAATCTGAACCAAAGGCAGCTCAATCTGAATTCAAAGTTCAGTTCCACGACCATTCGGAGTGGGTACAGGAGAGCAGAAGATACTAAGAAATGAGTTATACATAAGAAAATGGTAACCAGCCATCTAGGGTATGGGACAATACAGTTCCAGTCATAGGGCAGAACCTCATATCCCTCTCTCACTGAAGGACCACATCCTACTTTCCAGCTGGCATGGGAAGAGCTGTGGCTGGTGGAAAGTCACTCACAGTAGTTGTGAAGAAGGGGCAAATGGAAACCCATATTTTGGGGAGCACTTAGTATAGAGTCAGATCCTTTCCATAAATTTCATTTAATTCAGGGCTAAATTAGAAGACTACTGATATTATGGCCACTTTGTAGTCAAGGAAACTGAGGCGTAGGGAAATAATCTAAGCTCTCCACGGTCACATAGCTAATAAACAGCATGGTTGGGGTTTGCACTGGGCCTTTCTGATTCCAAAAAGCCCATGTTCTTTCATTTACATCAGGCTGCAATCCTGAAGCCTTGTTAAGAAATTCTCATTCAAGAATGTTTTACTTCTCTGAGCATCTAGTGATGAATGCCAGACATTGCACAAAGCCAGCAGTTTGGATTCCCACCTCCAACACAGACTCTCTAGTGGCTCACACACCATCTCAGATGCCTGCCCATACTGGTGGCCTTCCCTGGCTCTCATAATGGACTCAGCATCTTTTGCATTCAGGAGACAGATCCCTCCCTCAGAAGCAAAGTTTGGCTGGCTCCCTTCTCTCTGGCCTTCCTAGTTCTCTAGGATATCTGCCAAAAGGAAGAAATTCAACAAGCACCCTGATCTCTGGACTTGTCCTGGCATTATTTAATGAAGGAGATTGGAAAGAGTGACACTTCTCTTAAAAGGCCTATTTCTGCAAAGCAACATTCCCTATCAATATCCAGATGGAGTGAGTGTGGATGCCTGTATTTAGCACCTACATTGTCTCCCTAGCTTCGTCCATGGCTCTCTCTAAAGGGGCCATTTCCATATGGGGGTGATACAGCGTACCATCACATATAGATGTTAGGTGGCATATTTAGAGCTTGGAGCACCGTTTTACTCTCACTACTTTTGTTTAGAGCTGCCCAATATTCAGGTTTGAACTAGACAATCTAATGGCGATAGTAATGACAGCTTGGATTTTTTGGTGCTTATTTCATTCTGAAGTTGAGACCTCTCAACAATCACATGAAGACTCATCTAAAAGGAGAGAAAACTGATTTGGCATTTAAGTAAAGTGACTTCTGCTACAATGTCACATACAGTATACAGTTACACTGCTAAAATCACAATTTTTCTATATGATATTGTACAATAAAAACCATGGAGCTTATGTGAAAGTTTGGGTTGGGAGATGCATTAGTTTTCTAGTGCTTCCGTAACACAGTACCACCAACTGGGTCTTGCAGTTCTGGAGGTTAGGAGTCTGAAATCAGTGCTGGTTCCTTCTGAGGGCTGCGGGGTAGAACCTTTCATGCCTCTGTCCTAGCTTCCTGTGGTTTGCTAGCAATCTTTGGCATTTCTTGGCTTGTTGCTGCCTCACCTTGATCTCTGCCTTCACACCCACATATGTATCTTTACATAGTCTCTCTGTTCATGCCCGTCTCTCTGTCCAAACTTCCTCTTTTTATAAGGACACCAGTCATGTTGGATTAAGGCCCATCCTAAAGACTTCATTTTTACTTGATTACCTCTAAGAAAACCTTATATCCAAATAAGGACACATTCTGAGGTACTGCAGGTTAAGAGGAGGGCCATATAGGGCATAACACTCAAAAAACTCATCAGGGACATATTAAAATGAAGGTAGGAAGCTAATATAAA
Source organism: Suricata suricatta (assembly GCF_006229205.1). NCBI lineage: Eukaryota > Metazoa > Chordata > Mammalia > Carnivora > Herpestidae > Suricata > Suricata suricatta. The sequence continues at coordinate 28,769,483 of NC_043716.1, forward strand.
CAGTAGCACAGTTTTATCACATTCCATGGCTAAGCAATACATAAATGTTACAATAAATATGGCACTTAGTCCTGGGAAAGACTTACTATAAGTTTAAGTGGAAGTTAGCGTTGGAAGGGTTGTGGCCTATGAAGTGGTAGAAGGAGGGTCATCTTAAATCGGAGAAAACATGGGAGCACTTCTTGGATGTGCATGGCTCATAATGTGTGCAGGGGACTGTGGCCATTGTTTGAGAAGTGAACATTCCTACATGGAAGTTTGTATTGCTGGGTGCAGTTCTTTTTTATTTAATTCATCTAGTATTTCTTAAGGAAGAAACTCTGTGTAAGCAAATGTGACATTTGTGTTATGATTGAATTGCTCCTTAATATAGCAATGTCCTTGGAACAATATACATGTTGAATACAAGCATTCTAGCAGAAGGGGCTTTAACTTGCCCGAGGTCACAGCCACAGTTGAGGAGCTGAGTTTTCAGCCCAAGTAATTGATGCCATAACCCAAGTTCTCAGCCACTAACCTCCCCAATTGTTTGACTTGGAAATGAATTACAGAAATTAAATGACTTGATATCATGTCCCCAGCAGAAGGCATGGTCCCAGCCTGCTCCCACCTCTAGATTTCCCGCCCTGACCCCTAGGACAGTGGATAGAATGAGATCTCATGCTGTGATTATGTTACATTATGTGTTAAAAGGGATTTTGCAATATGATTAAGGTTACTAATTGGTTAATTTTGAGGTAATCAAAACAGATGTCATCCAGGTAAAGCTAATTTAATCATGCAGGTCCTTTGAAAACTGAGTTTTCAAAAAGCATGAGAAGATTTGAAGTATCTTTCCTGGAGTTAAGAAGAAACCTCAGTCAACAGCCAGCAAAGAAACAGGAGCTTCAGATCTACAACCACGTGGATCTGAATTCTACCAACAGCCTGAATGGGCTTGGCAGCAGATTCTTCCCTAGGCCTTCCAGACAAGATGCCAGCTGGCCAATAAAACTTGACATTGGCTTTGAGACCCTACACAGAGAACCCAGCCGAGCCTACCCTGCTTCTGACCTGTGAAACTGTGAGGTGCCAAATGGCCATTGCTTTAAGCTGCTGCATTCATGTTAATTTATTACCAACGAACACACTACCTTGGTCTCTGTCTACACTTTGGTGCCAACAGGGAAAAGGAGGGGAAAGAGAGACACCATTATTGATTCCTCTGGGCAGGCAGAGGAACAGCACAGATCATTTCCAATTTATATCAACCCTTTCTCCCAGTCAGGTTGGGGCATTTGTACAGAAAGGCTGCATTATTTTTCTCTTGTAAACATACGCTTTATGGTAATGTCTGCTTTTGTCATCTTTTCTTCTTTTACGTATCTTGCTGCAAGCTTTAAAGATAAGCACTATTTGGAAATGTCATGAAACAAAGTTGGTTGGTGTCAATGATTATTTTAATTTTAGTTCCAGAAATTGTCTGAAGAGGGCAGGGAAACTACCCCTGCATGTACCCACATGAAAGTTACAGATACACTGCAGGACTGTTACCCAATTAAGGTGGTTAATATGTTTACCTGTGTAGCCTTGGTTGGAGTCAGAATACTCTGAAATAAGTGGTTTTTGTTTGAAAATTAACCACATACCCTATGGCTGCTTTGGGTTAGACTGCTCTTGAATATCTCCCTCTCTGGTTGAAATAATTCAAATCTGGATGCTCTCAACATGGAAACATGACCTGGCTCCCAATTTGCTTTATAAGAAAGTCATTGCTTTGAACTCAGTGTTCACTTCCCTTCAGGGAACAACATCTCTTGGTAAGTGTAAATATTTTTTCAATATAGAACCTGCTGCTCCAGATTTGCTAAAACTGGTTGAACAATCTGTTTCTATTCCTGTGTCAAATGTTGGAGTAGAAAGAATGTTGAATATTAGGGGTAATTTGTGTTATTAGTGAAGAGTGTGTGTGTGTGTGCTTCACTGCTTTGAAAGAAAAATACAAATAATTTTATGTTTGAAAACCAAATTTTAATTCATAAGTAAACCCTATATATTTAGAATGTGTGCTGCAAAGTCTGTTGTGCAATTTTACTCAGTGGCTTTGCTATAGCATATCAACAGTTGCATTTTGTTTGGTGATTTCAATTAACGTATTGTCATTGTGTCTCTGTCATTTTTGTTGGCATGTGCCAACTTTTTAAATTACATTTCCTCTTTTTGGTGCTACTATCATCTACAGAGTTGAGTATTTTATTTACTTGAAAAAAAGAAAAACATATTTCTGAAGAGCTACTGCAGTCCAAGCTCTGAACCGACTGCTGTCAGGGAGGTAGGGGTGAATAATGTAGTCTTTACTCTGAAGATGCTTGTAATTTATAACAATGGTACTCTATGTGTCCCAGGGATGGAGACCCAGAATTCTTCATGCTCATTGCAAACACCAGGAAATATTGGTATAGTATATTGAAATAAAGCAAACCTATAACATTTTAGGATAAACCAGTATGATTTTATATTTTACTCTAGCATAGACAAGTGTTTGTGGGTACCAAAAACTTGAAAAAAAAAGAAAAAAGAAAGAGAATAGTACAAGAGACGATTGTACATTTGAATTTTTTCTTATAAATTGGAAAAGAGCCATTGCTATGTTAGTTTATTATGGTTTGAGGTCATTCTTTTATTAGGAGAAGTTAGTATGTAAATAAGTTGAATATGGCTTGTTAGAAACCCTCACAAAGTTTACCTTTCAGGTGAAACACTGCTTTCTGCCTGTGTCTTTCTTCTCCCCCCAAATTTTAAGTTCCTCTCTATTGCTGATAGATCAGAGACCTAGCTGCTTCCCACCTGGCGTCCAGCCATCCACATTCTGGCCCACACCCTACTCAGCCTCCCGTTTCACTGCTCTCCTTCTCTGTCCCAGCTACACAAGTGCACCTGAGACCGCTTCCCACCCCCAGCATGCTGTGCTCTCCCCCGTGCCTGTTCCAGGGATAGCCCTTCCCTGGTAGCCCCACCTTAGCAACGAACAAGCCCAACTCAAGTCCATGAGTCTTTCTTGGATTTCCTCCCCCGTCAACCAGAGTAAATCCTTTCATTTCTAATTTTACATTTAGTTTTTATTACTCATAAAATCATCTTTTGCAGTAGTGATAGTAGATGCCAATTATTAGCCAATATGTGCCAGGACCAACTCTATGATCACATACATATTGGGATGAGGAAGCAGAGGCTCAGGCAGGTCCTGCTGGAAGTAACCTGGATGACATATAGCAAAATCACAGTCGGATTCCAAGTCTTTCTGTTTCCAAAGAGAGTGCTGGCATTATACCCCACAGACTCACTTCACAGTCTAATCTTCAAGAGGATAGAGGCAGAAATGTTTCTTCTTCCTATCATTGGTCCTTGTGTCTGGCAGCTACTCAAAATATATCTATTGTATTGAATTTACATTAGGGCAAAGAAAAAAGATGACACTACTTTCCCCAGCTCTGACTAGAAAGTTTAAAATGACTCTGTATTGGTAAGTGAAAGAAAAATTTTAAACTCCTTAATTCGTTGTCAATGGGAATGCTAATTAACACACCTAGGAATATCTATTGGAATAAAAACATATGTGCCCTGATGTGCAACTCCACTTTTAGAAATCTCTTCCAGGGAAATAATTACAATCAAGGGCAAGGATGTGTGTATGAGTCTATCTAATAATAGTGAATAGAGGGTGGATTCAGGTGGGGCCAGGATGATGGAGCAGCATGGAAGGTCTCAGCTTCTCCCATCCCTGATACCACACTTGATCTTAGCCAAAAGGCTGAGAAGTGATCTCCTCCCATCCCTGAAATGCAGCTTAATCAGCACCAAACCATTTGAACACCTAGGAAATTGATCTGAGGATTAACGCAACAACATGCATAACTTGAGCCACAGAACTTGGCAGGGATGGGGTGCGAAGAGCTGAACTGGGGGACAGAGAAGCCACGGAGGGTAGGGAGCTATTTTTGAGGAGAGAGGACAGAGAAAGAGGGAGAGAGCATGGCACATCAGAAGAGTACAGGAAAAGCACTCCCCCTCCGAAAGTAGGTAGAGAGAAAATAAAAGAGTGGAAATACTCACATGGGATTGAACAATAAATCTGTTCCCCAAAACCATTGACAGAGAGAAAGGTGATGGTTTCAATAGCATTAGGACTCTATAAACAGGGGAGTGCAAAATCAAAAATTCTAGAGCTCAATACTGGCAGTGCTCTGGTGGGAGGAAGGGTGAATCCCTAGAGGCAGACAGCAAGGTCTGAGGGGTCCATTGGCCACACAGGGAGAAGGGGTTCCCCTGCTTGGAGGGCATGTGGTGGAAGCTATAAGGCCTCCTCATAGCCAAAGATCCCAGCAGGCTCTGGAGAAGAGCCACATTTGCTGGTATTGGAACAAAGATGCCAGAATGTGGTGAAACCCAGCGCCAGCTGTGAATTGTGATTTACCATAATCTCTAAACTTTTGCCACTGTGCGACTGAAGGAATTTTTCTGGGGCAAGCTGGCACTGGACCATTGTTCAGTGAGACCCTACCCCAGAGGGTCAGAGCTGGTCCAAGCCACAGGGTTCTCAGAAGTGTGGGGTTTGGAAACACAGCTCCATGTGAGATAAAATTTGGGAGGGAGGTGCTGCCTGGCAGGCTAATGGCTTGGACGCAGACAGTTTGGAAGTAAGGAGTGGATGGAAGCCTGAGACAAAGGAGGAGTGCTTAATTGCCAGTGGGTGAGAGCACAGAGTTCCTGTGCCAGAAACCAGGTAGCTGGATGACACCATTTTCACCTCTCCTGCACATATGCATACACATGGACGTGCACCACACCAATCCACCCCAGTAAGCTAAGCAGTGCCACCTAGTGGAGAACATAGATATTCCACCAAGCCCTGCCCAGCTGCGCCCTCCAAGCACATGCCCTAGAGGTCCACCACAAGTCTCTCTGCCTGCTTAGAGTACCGACTATAGAGTGCTACATAGTTTGAATTCTGTAGGAAACTGGATGTAACTTCATTCAGGTTTCAATCTGCTTGCTAATTCATCTATTCAGTTCTTTTGTTCTTTTTGCTTTGGTTTATAATATTTATTCTTTTTCTCCTTTCTTTTTCTTGGACACAAAAAGAGAAAGAATTATTTTTATTTTCCTTATTTTTAAAAAATTTAATTCTTTTTACTATGTGTTTTGTTTTTGTAAAATTCTTATTCTATTTCACTTCATTTCATTTTATTCTACTTTATTGTATACATTAAATTTTTTTTTACTTCTTACTTCTTTTCTTTTTTCTTTATCATTCCCTTTTCCTCTACTCTATCAATCTTCTTTCAACAACCAGATCAAAACATACCTAGGATCTAGCTTCCTTTATTTGATTTTTTGTGTTGTTTTTAATTTTTAATTTTAATTTTATTTTATTAATTCATTTTCTTCCTCAAAAATGACAAAGTGAAGGAATTTTTCCCAAAGGAAAGAATAAGAAGAAATGAAAGCCAGGGGCTTAATCAACTCAGATATAAGCAAGATGTCTGAACTAGAATTTATAATCACAATAATAATAATACTAGCAGGAGTTGAAAAAAGCATTGAATCCCTTTCTGCAGATATAAAAGAAGGAAAATCTAGTCAGGATGAAATTAAAAATGCTATAACCGAGATGCAATCTTGAATAGATGCCATGGTGGCAAGGATGGATGAAGCAGAGCAGCAAATCTGAGATAAAGAAGAAGAAATTATGGAGAATAATGAAGCGGGGGTGTGTGAAAGAGGGACACTATGGTAAAAAAGCACAATACAAGAGTCAGTGACTTATTTACATTTAAATCATAGGAGTCCCAGAAGATGAAGAGAGAGAAAAAGGGGTAGAAGGTTTATGTGAGAAATTATAGCAAAATTTTCCTAATCTGCATAAACACAGACATAAAAATCAAAAAGGACAGGTAATTCCCATTTGGTTCGACAAAAACCAACCATCAACAAGGCATATCACGCTCAAATTCTCAAAATATGCAGACAAGGAAAGAATTATGGATGTAGTAAGGGAAAAATAGTCCCTAACCTATAAGAGAAGACAGGTCAGGTTCACAGCAGACCTATCCACAGAAACTTATCAGGCTAGGAAAGAGTGGAAGGATACATTCAACGTGCTGTGTTGGAGAAATAGACAGCCAAGAATTCTTTATCCATAAAGGCTGTCATCCACAATAGAAGAGGAGATAAAGAGGAGTACCTGGGTGGCTCAGTTGGTTAAGCATCCGACTTCAGCTCAGATCATGATCTCACAGAAAGTGGGTTCGAGCTGCGCTTTGGACTCTGTGCTGACAGCTCAGAGCCTGGAGCCTGCTTTGGATTCTGTCTCCCTCTCTCTCTTCCCCTCCCCTGCTCACCCTCTGTCTCTCTCAGCTTCTCAAAAACAAATCAACACTTAAAAATTAAAAAAAAGAAAAGATAAAAAGTTTCCCAGATAAACAAAAACTAAAGGAGTTTGTGACCACTAAACCAGCCCTGCAAGAAATTTTAAGGGGGAATTCTCTGAGGGGAGAAAAGAAACAAAACCAAAACAATAAAGACTAAAAAGGACCAGAGACCACCACCAAAAACTCCAACTCTACAGGCAACACAATGGAAATAAATTTATATCTTTCAATACTCACTCCAAATTTCAATGGACTTAACACTCCAAAAGATATAGGGCATCAGAACGGATAAGAAAACAAAAAGATCCAGAAAGTAAGGGGATGGAGAACCATCTCTCCTGCTAATGGTCACCAAAAGAAAGCTGAAGTAACCATACGTATATCAGACAAACTAGATTTTAAAATAAAGACTATAACAAGAGATGAATAAATGCATTATATCATAACTAAGGAGGCTATCCACCAAGAAGAGCTAACAATTGTAAACATTTATGCCCCACAATGTAAACACCCAAATATATGAATCAATGAATCACAAACATAAAGAAACTCATTGATAACAATACCATAATAGTAGGGGACTTCAATGCCCCACTTACAGCAATGAACAGATCACCTGAGCAGAAAATCAATAAAGAAACAACAGCTTCGAATGACACATTGAACCAAATGGACTTAACAGATATATTCAGAATTTTCATCCTAAAGCAGCAGAATACACATTCTTCTTGAGTGTACATGGAATATTCTCCAGAATAGATGCAAATCAGCCCTCAACAGTATAAAAAAGGTCAAGATCATACTGTGCATATTTTCAGACCACTTTGCTATGAAACTCAAAATCAACCACAAGACAAAATTTGGAAAAACCACAAATACTTGCAGATTAAGGAACATCCCACTAAAGAATGAATGAGTTAACCTAGAAATTAAAGAGGAAATTAAAAAGTATATGGAAGCCAATGAAAATGATAACATGACAATCCCAAACCACTGAGATGCAGCAAAGGCAGTCATAAGAAGGAAGTTTATAGCAATCCAGGCCCTCCTAAAGAAAGGTGTCAGCTACACAGCCTAACCTTATACCTTAAAGAGCTGGAAAAAGAACAGCAAATCAAGCCCAAAACCAGAAGAAAAAAGGACATAATAAATTTAAAGGGAAAAAAAAGAAAACAGTAGAAGAGATCAATGAAACCCAGAGCTGGTTCTTTGAAAGAATTAACAAGATTGATAACCCCCTAGTCAGACTGATCAAAAAGAAAAATGGGAAGGACCCAAATAAATAAAATCAAGAATGAAAGAGGAGCGATCACAACCAACACTGCAGAAATACAAACAATAAAAAGAGAATATTATGAGCAATTACATGCCAATAACTGGGCAATCTAGAACAAATGGACAAATTCCTAGAAACATATAAGTTACCAAAACTGAAACAGAAAGAAATAGAAAATTTGGATGGAACCATAACCAGTAAAGAAATTGAATTTGTAATAAAAAAAAATCTCTCAAAAAAACAAGAGTCCAGGGCTGGATGGCTTTCCAGAGGAATTCTACCAAACATTTAAAGAAGAGTTAATACCTACTCTTTTGAAGTTGTTCCAAAAATAGAAATGGAAGGAAAGCTTCCAAACCCATTCTAATGAGACCAGTGTTACCTTGATTCCAAAACCATACAAGGACACCACTAAAAATAACTACAGACCAATTTGCCTGATGAACATGGGTGTAAAAATTCTCAACAAGACACTAGCCAACCAGATCCATTAACACATTAAGAAAAAGATTCATCATTATCAAATGGGATTAATACTTGGGATGCAGGGATGGTTCAATATCCACAAATCAATCAATGTGATACATTACATTAATTAAAGAAAGAAGAAGAACCACATGATCCTCTCAATTGATGCAGAGAAAGCATTTGACAAAATACAGTATCCTTTCTTGATAAATACCTTCAAAAAAGTAGGGATATAAGGGTCATATCTCAAGATCATAAAAGCCATATATGACAGACCCACTGCTAATGCTAATATCATCCTCAATAGGGAAAAACTGAGAGCTTTTCCACTAAGGTCAGGAACATGACAAGGATATCCAATGTCACCACTGTTATGGTGAGGAGCCCTGTGTGGCTGGCCCATGGTGTGGCCTTCTGGAGGAATCCACGTCACATCAGTAGATGCAGCCATGACTAAGGCTTAGCAATAGCAGCTCTCCTCATCACAGACCTAGGAAGTACAAACACAGGATCACACAGACCAGTGATCAAACCTGGCCTGGTCCCCTTGGTGCCATCTCTGTCACCCTTGGAGAAGGTACTCAGCCTCCTGGACTTTCTCTTCAGTCTTGGTCGTAGTAGTAGCAGCAACTGACATTGAAATGTTTTCTATGTGCCATTTTAGACACATTATGATGCCCACAAGCTGTGGCAGATAAATCTTATTGATAATTTCTTAAAAGGGAGATCATAATTCTCCTTGACCGAATTATTGTGAGGATTGGAGATAATTCATGCTAAATTCCCACTATGGTATTTGACATGATGCTGGAGTCGACTAAGTGATAGTCATTACATTAGTACTCTTTTTATTTATCAGCATTCAGGAAAAGTCTGAACCAGGTACTAGACGCAGAGGTAGGACAGATAGCCATGTACTGCAAGCCTTGATAAAGCTTCTCTAAGACAATGTGTACATTCTCCAGTTGGGGCTGGGCCAATGCTCACCACTGTTGCATGGTGCAAAGCCTAGTGCTAAGGACATGAACATCACCAACAGCTGTCCAGGTTAAGAATCCCAAAGAGAAGAATTTGGGCATAGTCCCTGGCTAGCCTGATGACAATCTTAAATGGAGAAATCAAAAAATGTACTGACAGATAAGGAGGGAGGTAAGGAAACATTGAAAATTCAAACTCAGAAGCTGAAACTGTTTTTACCAATGGAAACCATTCCACTTTAAATCCTAATAAATTGACTTTCAAAAGCATATTTTCTGTACCCAATTGCTTCAGCTTACCTAAGCCTTTGTCACCCCTAATTATATATGCTCATATTTCCTACTCTCTCATGGGTTCTTCATGTTGCTTTATTTTGCATCATCTAACAACTAATATCTCCATTGTGCCTTCGATTCAAACACTCAAAGTGGAGGGAACTGGTATGGTATGTTCACTCATAGCCCTGTTAAGTAAAGTACTCCTCCAGTCTATCTCACAGACATCTTGCAACCTTGAGCCAGATATTTCCTAGTCAACAGTGGCCCCAAAGATGGCATGGTCACATGGCAGAGACCATGGTAACCTGCGCAGAAACAAATATCTTGGATCACTCCCTTTGCAGAGAGCTTTGAGTAGATTCAAATGGTGCTGATGCTTTATGAAAGCTCTGTGACCATCCACAGCTGGTGGTCTCACAAAAAAGAAGCTAGTTGCCAGTTGGTTGGCCTGAACCCATCTGTATTAGTTTCCGAAAGCTGCCATAACAAATTAGGGTAGCTTACAAAACAGAAATTCATTTTCTCACAAGCCTAGAAGCCAAAGTCCAAAATCAAGGTGCTGGTACCAGTGAAGGCTAAGACATAAACTATGAAATATTTAACATTAGTCTAATTTCGAAATAACCTGACACATGTTAAAAGCTCAACAAATACTTGTTGAATGAATGAACTGATTAGCACTTTTATTTTGCCAGCTGGGAAACTGAGACCTGGAGAAGTGATCTATCCAAGATCACACATATAGATCATGTCAAACCTGAACTGAGCCTAGATCTTCTGCACCTCACTCTGAGGTTCCTGAAACCATAGTAATCTGTTGCCTTATGATTGCTCCATTACAAGTGAGCATAATTGAGCTTCAGAGAGGCTTGTCCAAAGTCACTCTTGTATCACAACTGGCCTTGGTCTCCAGACTCCCAGGACAAGCTATTTCCACTTCATTCTACATTCCTGAAGGCTTTCTGGCACAAAGCTTTGAAAAGAGTCTAAGAAAAAAAATGGAGATTCAGAAGTTAAAAGAAGACAACAGATAGCATGAGGTGTATTTTATCAGAACCAAAAAAGGTTGGTAGAAGGATTTTATTTTATTTCTCCACCTTTCCTATAAATTACCCAAATACACAGTGTTATGAGATCAGGAAGGGCCAAGCCCTTGCTTGGTGGGAAAATTTCTGGCATACTGCTTGATACGCTCAAATACACGGTCTTCCCACAAGTGGAGAAGCAGAGCTATCTTGGAACCATGAGAATTTTTCCTGAACTCTCAAAGATGCCCCAAAGCTGGGAGAGCAGTGTGAGAGAAAAACCAAAACTTGTTTTATGGGTGAAATAAGGTCTGTATTCACACAATGCCTTTCTCAGTTTTTCTCTAAATGCCAACTTAACAAAAGAAAAAAGGAAAGAAGGAAGGAAGTTTTGCTCCCTTGATATTATTGGTACCTGCCCCCCTGTACTTGGTTGCCATGACAACACCTAACCACTGCACATTCTCTTCATTTCATGTTTCCCTCTTCACCTGGGAAATGGTGACCAGGGGGCCCATTTGCCTTCAGGAGCCTCCCATACGTGGAACCTAACCAATACATGTCTCTGGATGGTGCCTATTAAAAAAAAAACTATTGAGGATTTCAATCAAAGTCAAGATTTCCTGATTCTCTTGAAATTTGACATGTTATGACACCACAGGGCCTGATCTCCCACAAGGCTATTATGGGCTTGAATTTATTATCTGATGATGTCTTCCTTCAAGCAAGGCGCCCTAACTTGCCACTGTTTCCTCCTGACTGCCCCCCTCCTTCCTGGCACCTGGCTGGACACCTGGAACTGGAATCCTCTTCTAGTCAACTGGTATCAAATCAGTAAGGTTTTATTCAAGTGTGCCAGTGCATTTGCTGTCAGGTGACAATCTGAGAATAAGCAGTGGTATTTGTACCTAAGTACATGTAAACCTTCCAAGGAGACTTGTGCTAGCAAAGGTCCCATCTAATTTGTAATACAGTTGAGCTTGAACGTCAAACTAGATTTTCCTTTAGCAACCCACTGCTCTGATTTTCCATAATGCCAGAGGTTCCTACTCCCTGGCTGCCTGTCTTCTCTTACTCCTGGACAGCTCCACTGTCAAGCTGTGCTTCAAGTCAGAGTATGGGAGTCTAAAAATATCTCAGCAGGAAAACAAGAAAGACCTAATGGAGAACCAGGGGGAACGGAGGAGGGAGAGAAAGTTGGGGAGAGAGAGAGGGATGCAGAACTTGAGAGACTATTGAATGCTGAAAATGAACTGAGGGTTGGGGGGAGGGGGGAGGGGGGAAGACAGGTGGTGGTGATGGTGGAGGACACTTGAGGGGAAGAGCACTGGGTGTTGTATGGAAAACAATTTGACAATAAAATATTATGGAAAAAAATATCTCAGTCATCACTGCACTGACATAATGCTTCTGTTGTTCCAAGAGCAGGTTCTCTGTCAAAAGAGTAGTTTCAAGAGCCAGTTAGGTTTAAGTTCAAAACCTGCATGTGAAATGACTTTGAGCTTTCATTGTTTTTCTCTCTGGTCATAGAAGCGCTATGTAGAGGGTCTGGCTATGGCAGAAGAGTAGGAGGGAATGTGGACTATCGTTCTGCTTGGAATTAGCAAGCATGGTTTGAATTAACATGTACAAAGGTATCAGTGCCTGGCATAGTGTTTGGCACATAGTAGGTGCTCAACACACTGGAAGGAAGACAGAGATGTGGTAAGTTACACAGTATATGTCCTTTAGTCTCTGCATTTTGTTTTAGTGACCTCTGTTGCGTGCCTACAATGTGTAAAGCATTTTTCTAGGTAGAATTTCATTCAGTTACTTATTCATTTATTGATTTCATTAATGCCCACATTGCTTTCCTGCAATCCTCATTTACATGTGTGATTTCAGCTCTATGATTATCACCTTATAATCTGATCACTCACCCAAATATTCGTCAAGAGCAAAGGGCTGCTCTTACTGTTAGCAGTCATCACAATGCCATTTCATGTCTAAATTTGACAGGAAATCTTCTATTACACATGGCATAATATGGAATCTCTTCAATCACCCAGGAAAAACGATTCTCCAGTAGCTTTTTCTGTGAGTTTGAGTGACTCACATCCTCTCAATCTTACCTAAGCCCTAGAGAGCTCTCTGAGACAGGAACAATGGCAGGTGGTCCTCCTTTGGACCAAGTTTGATGAACGGTACTTTCTCACCTCCAGAGTGTACCTTGCCAATCAATAAGTCAGTGTTGTTTCATCAGCTCATGATCAGGCCAACACAACTCCCAAGAGCATAATATGTGTCATGAAATAGGAATTCAATAAGCACTTAATAAATAAATGAATGAGTAAATGATTGAATGCGTAGAGAATGAATGAAAGAACTGGGCACCAATTTTGTAAGTTAAGTGGACCCCTCAAAATTACTGGGCTCCTGTTCTTTTTTTTAATTTTATTTTTTTACTGTCTTTTATTTATTTTTAGAGAGAGAGAGAGACAGCATGAGCAGGGCAGGGTCAGAGAGAGAGGGAGACACAGAATCTGAAGCAGGCCTCAGGTTCTGAGATAGCTGTCAGCACAGAGCCCAATGCGGGGCTCAAACCCACGAACTGTGAGATCATGACCTAAGCCGAAGCCAGACGCTTAACTGACTGAGCCACCCAGCCCCGACTGGGCTCCTGTTCTAACCATTAAACCAACCTCTTTTCCATCGGCAAATCTTTCTCTCTCTCAATGACCTAACTGCACAGCTTCTCTGTTTTGCTTTTATACAATAAATTTGGAGCTCTGACAAGGCTCAGTGCCTCCCATTCTCTGTGGCAGGTATTTGAGAGAAATTGCAGCAGGCTTCCTTCACCCTCTGACAATGGAGCCCTCAGAGACTCAAAAATATCAAATCTTCTAGACAAAATCTGGAGAAACAGAGGGAAAATGCTTTTGGTTGTTGTTGTTGCTGTACCAGGAGAATAAAACCCAGTGGGAAGGCATTTTATTTTTCAGGTGAGAATTGAAAAATAAATGAGAGCCCCAATTTTTTTTTTTCAGGATACACATCTCTAATCAGATTCTAAGGTCCCAATGTTGTTCTACGTTGGCCATGGGATTATGGCAACACTTCTTCATTTTATGTTATATGCTTTCTATTGGCCTTTTGGAAATTGTTACATCCAAGTAATACATGTTCATGGAGCAAAACTCACATAAAATAGAAAAATACATTAAGCAGAGGTTACCTTCTCACTTCTCCCCACCACGCTCCACTTTCCAGCTCCCCCGAGGAAGACTCTGAGGTAGAGGTTAGCAGGCAGAGTAGTGACTAAGAAGTGCCCTTGGTCACCAGAGCCATAGAATAGTGAAGGAAGCAGGATTGGGCAGAGAGAAAAGCTGAGCTATGATGCAGTTCCCCTAAAGGCTTCAGCTGATGCATAGAGGAACTTGGGAGCTGAGATGGACCACCACAATTGTCCTGAAAGGGGGCAAGGGCCTTTTTATGCCACTCTTTCCACTATTCACTGATGTGAGTTGTCCCTCCTCCCCTGCAGAAGAGGATGTGAACTTGGAGGAGGCAGCTCCCTTTGGTAGAGGGCAGTTCCTGGGGAGCAACGGAGCTATATGAGCCACCAGTAGCCAACACATTGGACATGTGGGAGAATACGTGACTAGCTTTTCAAGGAAGAACTGGGTGGAAGACTAAATAAATACAGGCTTATTATCTTTATAAACCCCACACACTCTATGCCTCTATGAAAACATCACACATACACACACGCATGCGTGCACGCATGAGGGGCAGCATAGCATAATAGTTAAGGATGTGCATTTTGGAGTCAATCTTGGAAATTTACTTAGTCTCTTTGGGCCTTGATTCCTTCCTTGGCTAAAATATGGGACGGTGACAATAGTGCCAATCATAGAGCAATTTAATCATAAACAATTAGATGTGTGAATTAACGTAAAGTTCTGAGAACAGAGTGAAACACAATGGTTTAGCCACTTGCTTACATCAGTCAACAATTACCTTGGAAAAGCTTCTCTGTTACTCAGACAAATGCAGTTCATTCTTTTTAGTAGCTGAATTGTATTCCTGAATACTGACTCCTAGATACTGATGGTGTGCATAGGCCATAATTTCTTTAACAATCCCCTTATTGTTGGGCATTTCAGTTTTCTCTGATTTTTTTCCCCAATTACAAGTCATGTAGTATGAACATCCTTGTACATCTAAGTTATCCACTTGGTAGACTGCTATAAGATAGATTCCTGAGAATGGAGTGGTTTGTCAAAGGTCAAGCACATTTAAATGTTAAGAGGCACTGTTAATTGCCTTCTGCAAAGCCTGTATGGTTCTGACTTGGACGTTAGCATCCATGAGAGTGTCCTCCCCTCTGCTTCACCCACCAGATAGCAAAGCTGGATATTAAAATTCATTTACACTTTTGCCCATCTAATAGGTGAAAAAAATGTATTTCCTTGTTTTATAGAGATTTCTTTTTTTAATGTTTATTCATTTTTGGAGAGAGAGACACACAGAGACAGAGTGTGAGCAGGGAAGGGGCAAAGAGAGAGGGAGACACAGAATCTGAAGCAGGCTCTAGGCTCTGAGCTGTCAGCACAGAGCCTGACTCAGGGTTCAAACCCATGAACTATGAGATCATGACCTGAGCTGAAGCCAGATGCTTAACCAACTGAGCCACCCAGGTGCCCCTGTATTTCCTTGTTTTAATTTGCATTTCAATCAGCCGTTGAGAAATAAGCCTTTTTTCTTATGTTTCTTAGCCATGCATGTATCCATGTTTACAACTTGCCTAACTTTTGTCCTTTACGTCTGGGTTATCTTTATGAATGTATTTTTTAATCTGTATATTGTCAATAGTTTCTATAGCTCCCTTGCGTGTCTTTTTATCTCTTGAGGTAGCTCTCAACTTACAAGAGTTACATTTCCATGTATTCAAATCTTCTTTTGAGCACTTAAAATAGACTTCTGTGCCTGTAGGAGGTGTGAAAGGAAAACCACCACTTGGTCAGGTTCAGACACAAGCCCACTTCATTCTCAGAACTTCTAGCTCCTCTATTGGCCCTGAACTCTCCATTTGCCTGGAGCAGGTGGCTTCTTTTTGTGCCATTTATGTTTTGGTTTATTTTTTTAGCCCAGCCCTGGTTAGTAAAACCTTAGACAAGGTCTGGTCTACAATCCCATCCCATAGAATTTTTCTCCTCCTCTATGTAATTCCATTTTCCTGTTTTCACTTTTGACTGTGCCCATCTTTGGGGTGGAGAAGGACTTGGAGCAGAAGTCAGCCCGCAGGAGTGGCAGTCCTCTATGCCATCATCTGGCTTGTGGTCTTCTGTCGGTTCCCACTTCCTGCATCAGTCCCATCAGCCCCAGAACTAATGATCATGGTCACCTCGCTATATATGTTGGGGCCTGCACAGCAGGGAAGCAGATAAAAGAAGTGTTCATATTTTCAAAATGGTGCAGTAAAGTGTGTGTGGTTTCTGCTGATATGGAGATGTCTGAGGACTGTGAGGTTGTTGAGCATCATGTTTCTGCTGTCCTCTGGCATGGAGGACCTCCTCAGTGACAGCCACATTTCCCTTTGACCCTTGCCAGGGGCACATGCCATGCCCCTTAAAGGAAACATACACTGTGGCTCCATTCCCACAGATAAACTCCAAGCTACATCAGCAGGAGTTGTAAGAGTGAGGTAGCCCTCTTCTGTGACCCCTTAAGGGCTACAAGGAACTTGAATGGGGTGCGCCTGCCTCCTCACTCACCCTGAGCCACAATTCTGTCATGTCCTGCTGATTGGGATACTTTGGCAAACTCCCATCTCCAAAGTGAAAGCTGTTTGCTATGTATCCTTTGAGGGAGATATGACTGGGGAATTAACACCTCACCAACTGTTCTTTACTCAAGAAAATCACTCTTCTTCCATCTCCCCACATATATCCGAGGACTTGGGGAGGGTGATGTCCCACATAGTTCTGAAATGAACCACTGTTTGAAAACCTTACAGAGGGGTACAAACCCTGCATTCCAGAGATCTACCTTGGCCATATTTTGTCTGTCATCTCTACACCTGCTCAGGATATCTGTGATTCTGTGACTTGGCAGGAGAAGACTGATCATGAGAAAAATGGTAAAGATAGTAACTATTAATAGTAGTTGTTGAACGTTTTCTGGAATTCTGCTTTTGTTGTGATGGAGTAAGTTGCTAGCAGACTAATCTCCACAAACAAGAGCTATAACTCTGGTCAAAATATTAAAAAGCCAAAATGAGCCCAAAGAGACTCCACAAAGGCAGATGGATTTCAGACAGGAGCTGAAATTTGAAGGAAGAGATTGACAGAGGATGAGTTCCCCATTTTGTTGCAACTTTGTCCTAAGGGTGTGTGGGTCAGAGTCATATTGTAGACATAGGCCAGATGAAAAAATAGGGAAAAACCCACTATCTCTCTGGTTTGAGACATAAGAAACAGAACCCAAGTTGGCCACAGGCTCTGGAAAATGAAGTCCAGAAAGGAGAATGACGGAGTAGAGGAGTCCCAGTTTTTATGTGTCAACTCTGCCCAAATCTCTGGCTCACTCCAAAACTACACATGTGCGAGGCAG
The DNA here is from genome assembly GCF_006229205.1 of Suricata suricatta. Lineage (NCBI taxonomy): Eukaryota > Metazoa > Chordata > Mammalia > Carnivora > Herpestidae > Suricata > Suricata suricatta. The sequence goes on from NC_043716.1 coordinate 28,786,512, forward strand.
ACTACAAACCTTCTGGATAAAGGAAATAAAAGTTGAATGATATTTGAGCTGCTGTGCAACACAGTCAAGACAGAGTGTGCAACTTGAGTTGAAGCAAGTTACTGCTTACAAAACAAAAAAAAAAATTAAACAACAAAACACTCTTTAGAGAAACATAACAGAATCCAGAATCTCTACAACCACACAATGGCTAGAACACAACCCAAAATTTCTCTGTTAAATAGAGATAAACATTAATTGCTTCTTGAGGGCTGTTGTGAAATTTAAGCAAGATGATGTATTTAGTGTATTATTTGCAAAGTGCCTCACATACAATGAGTCATGATCCAGATCTCCTGGGATCTGGAGGTGGTATCACAGGAAACACCACCAAGAGGCTTACAGATGTAGTCAACACTCTATGTTGGAAGAGAAGGCACATCTATCATTACCAGAGCATTTAGGCTCCAAAACTCCAGGGGTAGGGGAGAGGGGTAAATTGAGAAATTATCATTTAAATTAGCTGTCAAGGTTTCCAGTGAGTTAGGCAGAGAAGGAAAGAAAATAATTTTTAAGAAAGTTCATAAAATAAGCCAAATGTGGAAATGACAGGAACCAGGAGGCCATATACAGGTATATGGCAGGACTACAACAAATACAAGAGCATGGCCAGGTATGAGGAAGCAGGCTAAAGACAAAGATTTGAGAGATTTGGAAGACAGGTTGGGTCAGATTCACAGACTGTAGGCCCCACAAGTTTCCCCTATGATAATGGGGCACATTTTACCTATTCATGAAAGGGCTCCTCCTAGCCCTGCCACAGCAGGTTCTTTATTCTTTCATCCTTTCAAGGGAAGAGCACTAAAGAGGCTGATTTGAGAGTTCCCACTACCCTCAATAGGTAAAATGGAAAAATCCAATAGTTGCCCAATCGAGTAAAGATGCTTTATTTTAGGTAAAGAAGGATCATCTGTGTAATTCAAGATAAAATCCAGCACAAGGCAAAGCTTAACTTCTCTCCAAAATTACCTATCCTATATTGTATCAAACAACAAATACATTGACATAATTTGGTCTGGGTGGATGAATCTCCTTGTCTTGGTTATTCCCTATCAGTGTTAGATCAATGTTTTACTTGTGTGTTGGGAAGAGATACCACCAGAATACAAAATCTTGGTGAAGATCCTTTTGTCTCCATTGACTGTGGCATCACAACCCTAGAGACATCCCAGAAATCAAATCTCTCACTTGGGACTAATGAGATTCTTAATGTAATCATGAACTGGTAACAGACTAAAGAGAGATGTTACCTGATGATGTTTACTCAACGGGATTTTAGTCTTTTCTTGTTTCCCTGCTCTCTCACATCAAACTGTCTATCTAGTATAATCGAGCATGGATATGACTTCAAAATGTGGCATTGACTCAAACATTTCCCAAGGTATCCCCATTGTCATAAGACTCAAGAGGGGCACCTGGGTGGCTCAGTCGGGTAAGCATCTGGCTTCAGTTCAGCTCATGATCTCATAGTTCGTGGGTTCAAGCCCCACATCAGGCTCTTACTAACAGCTCAGAGCCTGGAGCCTGCTTCGGATTCTGTATCTCCCTCTCTCTCTGATCCTCCCCTGCTCACGCTATGTCTCTTAAAAATAAATAAAAAACATTAAAAAATTTTTTAACGACTCAAGAGAAAATTCTGCACCAGATTAACTCTCACTAGACTCAAACTCCAGGGATTCCTTGTATAAACCAAGAGGACCTTGTTTTTTGGCAGCCTTGTGTAGCCCCTTTTAAACAAGTAAGGCACCAAAGGCAACTGGACATGCCACTTCTGAGCAGTATGCTAGACCATCTGGAGCTGCCACCCGACTCTGCCCCATGCTTTGCTCTCTGATGCCCATTTACCCCAGCTTCAGTTTGACCTGCCTTCCATGTTACTTCCTTACTCTTCAGAATGAGCATTTGATACTGTTTCTCTAGCTTGATTGTTGGTTCCCTCTTTGACTGCATTTCTCCTCACCACAATGGCTGTCCTGGTTTTGGGAGTGCTGATCTAAAACTCTTATCTTGTCCAGTCTAGCCCAGTTCCTAGTATCTTCTATAGACCACAGACCCTCAAAGCCACACTAACTCCATAATGGTTGTGGCCTGAAACCTAGAGAGACTGACCTTTCAGAACACATCTCTGAGGTTGCCATTTCTTTCCTTAGAGTGGTAAATGAAGAACTGCATTAGAAATACAATCTCTTTGAATTCCGTTGTCAGAGTCCTTGCACATTTACACAGAGACCGTTATTTTGGAAATGATAACACTCTCCATGCACAGGAAAGATGGATGGTGTAGACATTATAGACATGCTCTTTCCTGGATAAAGAGGCATGGGAAGGCTCTGCTTTATTATTACAACATACAGTGAAGGAAGAAGACCCTGCCAACCCCTGAGCATCATCTCTACATCCTCCACGGTTAGCATACTATGTTCATTACCATGATACAGCTGGCTTTGTGGAAGGAGAATATACCTGGAGTAGGACGAACCTGAGTTTCAAGTTTACCTTGCTCCTGAGGCTTTAGGACTCAGCTTCCTCATGTATAAAATGAATATATTTCCCAGTAGATATGTATGTGTGTGTGTGTGTGTGTGTGCACATGTGCATTCATATGTATTATTATTGTTATTGTTACATTGTGCCAAGTACTGTTCCAATCACATTATAAACATTACTTCATTTAGTCTCTACAATATTATAAGGCAGGTACCACTGTTACCAACCCACTCTACAGATGGAGAAACTGAACCACAAAGAAATCAAGCTGCTTTTGAAAAAATGTCCAGTTTGTAAATAAAAGAGTCAGGATTCAAACACATCAATATGGCTTCAGCATTGGTGCTCTGTACCACTGCCCTCTGCCGTGCCCGCGTGGTACTCTCCCATAGCTGGTACTCAGCAAATGAAGGCAATTAGAACAATAACAGCAATTATGTCCTCACCACACACTAAAGGCAATTCCACAATGCATTGTCTATTCATTCAACTGGCAGATTATGTAAATGTGCTTAGTGCTTGTATAATGCAAATGTGCTTACAAAATGTGAAATATAAATTAAATCATTTACCTCTCCATGCACTTCTGCGATATCTAGGCCCATTGTAGCAGCAGCACCTGGTGCCCTGTGGGTGTTGAGCTAATGCTTATTAATTTGTAGCTCACACTGTCTGGGTGTAGAACATAATGATATAAATATTATCACTAATATTATAATTGTCAAAAATAAGAATTCCGTATTAAAAAGCAAGTGCTATTGGAACATGAGTACGCAAAGGTCCAGATTTAACGACCTTTCCAACATAGGGCAAGTTCTAAATTCTGAAGCTGACACAGGGTAGTCAGCTCTATTCTGCCATACAATGGTCTGAGAGGTTTGTTTCTGTCTTTGGGGACTAATATTTTCTGAGAAATTTGACATTTCTGCCTCTCAGTCTTGCTCTCAATTTTGACCACGTCAGAAATTTGATAAGGGATGCAAAGTCATCACTTCCCCATACCTACCATTAACACTTGGCATAGTTCACCTTCAGCATCTGGGTTAACCCCTGTTAGGGAAAGCTTGCAGAAGTAGGGCCCTAATAATCACTAATGCACAATGTACCAGGCCACAATGTACTGGTTCGCTCTTCCTTTTCATGTTAAATTCACCACCCTAAGTGGCCCTTTCCAAAGCCAGCTTTGTGACTAATGGGCCTTTGATCAGTTTGCTTCCTGACAGCTGTACATATAAATGAATGTTTATTTCAATTAAGTAATGAACATCCATTCTTCCTACCTTCTTACTGCAAAGCCTGCCCTCATCTCAAAGCACCCCCATCATTCTTATGTCAAGGATATCTTATTTGAAAGAACTCTGCTTTGGGGCTAGAGCATGTGCAGTCTAGAACACTTTGAAGAAAAAGAGCAAGGGCTGAAAACATAGTAGGAACAGGGGTGCTTGAGTGGCTCAGTTGGTTAAGCATCCAACTTTGGCTCAGGGTGTGATCTTGCAGTTTGTGGGTCCAAGTCCTGCATCTGGCTCTGTGATGACAGCTCAGAGCCTGGAGCCTGCTTTGGATTCTGTGCGTCCCTCTCTCCCTCTGCCCCTCTTCTGCTCATGCTTGTGTTCTCTCTCTCTCTCTCTCTCTCTCTCTCTCTCTCTCAAAAATAAACATTAAAAATTTTAAGAGAAAAGAAAAAGTAGGAACAGATTTTTCTAAAACCTCCTAGAATAACCTACTGTGGTCAGGAAAGCTACAATTTTTTGAGCACCTGTAATAGTATGTAGAATAGAATGTAGAGTATCTACATACAATATTTCATTTTATCTTCACACTAATCTTACAGTCACCATCAGAGCCATTGTACAGAGGAGAAAAATGAAGAAAATGAAGCTGGGGGAGTGGGGAAAATAGCTAAATAACTTGCTGTGGTTTTGTGGCTGATCAGTGACTGAGAAATGTGGTTTTATATGACTCCAAAGTTTTATTTCCTCAGCACCTTGGATGATCATTATATTTGTCCTGTACACTAGAGATCTGGCTCTATTTTTCTGCTAGCTCTATGGCCATGAATAAGCTGCATATGCTTTTCGATCTAGAGCCCTTCAGCTGCAAAGCAAAATCTACCAGAGCCCACTCTGCTTACCTGACCAAGTTCTTGTGAATGGTATTTGCCCCTAATCATGTGCTGCACAAACACGGTGGATTACTGGCATGCTTATAAACAGGCTTTGTTAATCTGTTGCAGTCTTTGGGCCACTCTGACACTTTGTTGCCTCCCCTTCCTGACTCCAAAAGCAACACTTGGGTCTGCTTTGCCAAGAACAGATTTGTTTTCATTATTAGGGAAGATTCTGTCTTGAAGTTGGAACAGAAGTGGCAATTGAATGTGCTTTCATGGGAATTTCAAAGATTCCCTTTTTCTTGGGGAAGGAAGAAATAGGAGCCAAAGGAACAGCAATGAAATCTGTAGTTTAAAAACAAATGCTACTAAAGCTCAGATGATATCATGCAATAGTTGGAATTTCTCCTGTTTTCTCAGGCTAATGGAGCAGGGGCAGCCCTCGGAAATCTCACACCAGCTGTCAGCATCTGTTCCAGAGGCTGCCACTCCCATGCATCTCTTTGTCAAATCCCTCTCTCTTCAATCCAAATCTGTTGTAGTTAGCTCCTAGCAAAACCCAGGAAATTATGTGGGAGTCTGGAGTTGCTTTGGCCATCTGGGGCTCATGTGGCATTCACAGGAGTCTTACTCCATGCAGAAGTTTTCTAGAATGGAGACTTACTGATCACGTAACAGGAACCATTAACTGAGGAGTCTATGTCTTTATGGATTATAACCCAGGCTCTCCAATGCCAGGTGAGTTGAGACACCCTACAGGAGACAAGAGGAAACTGTAGCTTGCCCAATCAGCATCTCCTCTCAAGTGAAATCCAGCTGTATTTTCTCCAGAACGTAGACTAATCAAGGAACACGAGGCTGGAGTGGAGTTAAGTGACTGTTCATAACTGGCCATGAAAGCGCAACATGTAATCTAATGCCCATTTTGAGCAAGTTATCTCCCAGGGTTTAAAAACCAAGAAGACACCTTTATGGCATCACAAAAACTTAAACACTGAATGACCATGGTACTCAGCAATTCCGCTCCTAGGTATATACCCCCAAAGAGAAAACAAGTACTTAAACAAATCTTCATACACAAACATCCATGTACACAATAGCCAAAAGGTGAAGACAAACCAAATGTCCACCAACCAATGAATGGATATACAAATTGTAGCAAACCCATATAATGGAATGTCATTTGGCCATAAAAGGAATGAAGTACTGCTATGTGCTACAATGTGGATGAACTTTATAACATTAAGATAACTGAAAGAATCCAGCCACAAAAGGTCGCTTACTGAATTATTACATTTGCATGAAATATCCAGAACAGGTAAATACAAAGAAACAACAAGCAGACTAGTAGTCACCAGGGTCTGAAAGGAAAAAGGAAATGGGACTAAGTGCTTAATTGGTAAGGGGCTCTATTTTAGAGTAGATTGATGAAGATGTCTTGAAACTAGATAGGTGTGATTTTACAACCTTATGAATGTATAAAATGCCACAGAATTCTTCATTTTATGGTGGTTAATTTTATGTTATATGAATTTCATCTCAATTTAAAAAGTCTGCTAAATCCTTCAACTTCCTCTTAAGTGCATACAAATAAAGATGGATTAATGAATGGACAGATATAAATGTGTGATAAAGCACAAAAAAAACCAAAATATTAATTGTAGAATCCAGGTGATAGGTAAATGGTATTCACTGTAAACTTTGGTGTTTCCATGTATTTGAAAATGTTTATAATAAAATATTATGAAAATAACAAAACCTGGTGTTTAACATTCCATCAAGTGAGTTGGAAAGGAGGTACCAAAATCCCACTCTCCACCAGAGGTCTTCCTGTCCTGGTCCTGGCCAGGACATGTTTTGGAACTTGTCAGGATAAATCAGCTAGGCTTTTCCCACTATACACATTCCTCACTTCTCCTTCCCATCCCTACTTCATCCGTCTGCAGATAAGACCATCATTTCAGGAAACTAACTGTCACTTATACACATCTGCCACAACCAGACTCCTTGCCAGGTGACTTGCATTCATTGTCTCCAATGCTCTCACCAAAGTAGGTTACAGATGAGAAACCTTCTACAACAGTGAGTAAAACCAGACACATTAAAAGTACATACATTCTATATAAGTACATTGTATGGGAAATAGACATAATGACTTTATGTTGTTTGGAAGATAATGGGTACCTTTGGTGGGAGGCTGATTGGAAGGTAGCATTTTGTTTCTTGATGTAATATTTATTACATGAGTACACATTCATTTTATCAAGATCCACTGAACTCTACTATGTTTTGCCTTTTTGTGTGTATATTAATAGAAGTTTGATAAAAACTGAATCAATGAAATATTAAGTAAAATTAACTAACAAAACCAAAAGCTGGCCTGTTGAAAGGTTAATTTAAACAAATCAAAAGAGAAAAAAAAACAAGTGAGTATCATTAGGAATAAGAGAAGACAGAACTGCCAATATGTAGGCAGTTACAATTTTACAGTAGAATACTATGTAACAGATTTATCCCAATGGCCTTCAAAATCTTAATGAAATAGATGCTTTTCTAAGAAAACAAATGAAACTAAGATTGTAAGAAAGAGCAGCCAATCACCTACTTCGCTTCTGTCTGGAGTCCAAACAATAGCTGAATTCACAAATCCCTCTTCTCTTGTTAACACCTGAAGGGGCCAGAGCAACACATAGACAGACTGACCAATTAGTGAACAGCTAGGATCCACTGTGAATTATAGGCTCCTTATTCTGCAGAAACTATAAAACCCTGTCCTAGAATGAAGGTGGTGGCAGTCACCAATGAAGGTGGTCAGAGTCTAAATCTATTTCTTATGAAACTGGAGCATTGGCCTGTATGAGGTTAGGTGATGACTAAGCAAGAGTAGGTAGACCTATTGAACAGATGAAATGCTATATTGGGGATGGGTATAGGGTTCTTGTTGTAATAAGTATCTTTTTTATTTAAAAATAAGAAACATCTTTTGATTCCTTGACAGGTGGTTGGAAATGTTGCTTTTGCTTTAAGTAGATTTTCATAGAAAAAGCAACCCATGTGGTATAGAGGGCAAGGAACACAACAAAGATTGGGCAGTTATCCATAAGCAGCTGGGCAGAATATAGTTGAGGAAACATTTTCTCTGGAAGCCCTAACTTGACACTTTAAGATAACAAAAGAAACTTCAAGCAGGTAGAGATGGTTAAGAGAATGAGACATTGGAGTGGCGCCTGGGTGGTTCCATCAGTTAAGTGTTCGACTTCAGCTCAGGTCATCATCCTACAGTCTGTGGGTTCGAGCCCTATGTCAGGCTCTGTGTTGACAGTTAGCTCAGAGCCTGGAGCCTGTCTTTGGATTCTCTCTCTCTCCCACTCTCTCTCTCTCTCTCTCTCTCTCTCAAAAATAAATAAAAACATGAAAAAATTTTAATTAAAAAAAGAGAATGAGACATTGGAGAAAGGATCAGAAGGACCAAAGGGAATCAGAGTTTATGGGGTTGGACAACTTAAACTCTCCTTGTCACTTCAGAAAGACAGTTTTGATAATGAGAGAAAAAGCACAGAAATGACTGAGATGTGAGTGGAGGAGGGGTCTATCTCTGGAATGGTGGGGACAGTGGGAGTAGGAGTTATGAGTCATGGTGTTGTTAAAAGGGGTTTCAATTTGGAAGGTAGAATCAGACAGAGAAAAGAAGGTGGTTTCTTTGTGATTGGGAAAGAATTAAGCATATTTGTAGGCTGAAGGGAAGGATCAAGCTGAAAGTGTTAAAGATACAAAAGAGAAAGTGGAAAAAAAAATGGGTGAGGCATGATCCTAGATTCAGGAATATGAGAGTATGTGGACTGAAGGGAAAAAGTTTGGCTTTAGAAAAGAGGCTGGCTAATAAGTAGCATAATCTCTGTAGTGGGTTGAGTATGGGCCCTCAAAAAGTTAACACCATTTATAAATCTCCAGTACTTACACATGTGGCCTTATTTGGAAACAAAGTCTTTGCAGATGAAATTAAGGATGTCCAGATATGATCAATCCAGTAACTGGATTGAGAAAAGAGAAGGGGTTTTGAGATACACAGATGCAAGGGAGACCCATAGGGGAAAAGGCCAGGTGAAGCTGGAGGGACTGGAATTGTGAGCCCCAAGCCAATGGAAGCTTAGAGCTACCAGAAGCTGAAAGAGGTAAGGAAATTCTCTCCTAGAACTTTCAAGAGGGAGGGTGGCTGTGTCCATACCTTGGCTTCAGCATTCTGGCCTCCAGAAAATGATGATAGAACGAAATTCTGTTATTTTAAGCCACTGGTCTGTGGTCACTTGTTATGGAAACCTTGGGAAACTAATACAACCACCAAACTCCAGGTTAAAAATGGACTTGTAGAGTGAGCAAACTCAAGATACACTGACCAGAGATGTGTCCTCACTCACTGGTTGGGTTGGGAGGCCAGTTAGCTTAGTAAAAGTTTGCTCCTGGACCAGTCATGGTTGTGTCAACCTCAGCCTTGAATGCATCCTTCCTAATCAACATCTAGTCTCCATTTCGCCTTGCACTTCCCATTGCCCTACTTGGCATTTCTCACTGTGCCCCCAACGCTCATTTCAGCTGCTTTTGGTTCAAAGCATTAAATACTCAAGTCTCTCTCTGCAAACCATGTGGATTTGTATGAAAAATCCAATCAAAGAGGACGTGAGGAAAAGGCATGTGATACTGTCTCTCTCTCTGTATGTGTATTCTCTGATTTTAATTCAGGTATCTGCTCAGTTTCTCATGGGTACATATGCAAACACTTATCTTCATAGTTGGTCTGACTTAGAGCTGATTCCTACTACTTAAGTTCAAGTTCCTCAATTCTTCATGATTTAATGTGCTACCAATTACAGCATAACAAGACACAGAGAATCATTTATTTGAACCATTTTAGCTCCCTAGCTGGGATTCAAAGGAAGAGGATATTAATTCTATATATCCAACTCATTGAGAAATTTCCCATCTAGAATGACCATAGGTCATCCAGCTTCCAAAGAGAGATTTAGGGGAAAAAATGTGATAGACTAACACAATCATGGAATCCACATTTATTTAGTACCAACAAGCTATCAATTAGTTTGCTAGGTATTAGAAATATATGTATAAATGAGAGGAGTGAGTCTGACCATCAAAGAACTCATTGTCTCCATGTGCAGTTAGGAAAAAGACATTTGATTGAACAGTACGAGTATAATAGAAAAAGCATTATCTTATGGTATAAATGGTATAAACTTCTTAGGAAGCGTGGGAAGGGGGGTTTTGGGAAATAAGGTAGGGGCTCATACTAGATACTCTCCATATGCCTCTCTAGATTCACCCTCTACCTTTTCCCACCTCCTCTGTGCTCTTGGAGGTAACCTCTATGAACTGCATTTTCTGGGCACTGATGCCTTCTGGCTTTCAGATGGTTTCAGTCAAAGGGAGGACATGAGAGGGTGGAGAAGAGAGAGCTACCTTCCATTCACAATGCAGGTTGTCAGGTACTGTACTGTTCTAGGAGCGATCACAGCTTCTGCTTATAGGTTGCTCTTATGAATCTGGCCGTGTTCCAGTAACTGCTTCCTCCTTCCTGCTTCCAGAAGATGCTATCCTTGGGCTGTTTCACCATGCTGTCTTGGTTTCCCTTAACTTTGTCTGCACCATTGTAGAGTCCTATCACGCACCTCCCTGCAACTACTCACTGGGGTTGCACAACCTGTTTCCCCTGATCAATGCTGAGGTCAAGAGGTCAAGACAGTGACCTTCTTAAGAATGATTAAGCTTTTGCAGGAGCATGCAGGTGGGGTGGGGTGTCCTAGGCTGAAGTGAGAACACTGTTATGGCAGGGAGGCCTGGGAGTACTCCACACATGTGGAGGCAAATAATAATACTTATCCTCTTAATTTTTTAAAACTGTTTTACTTATTTTTGAGAAAGAGACAGACAGAATGTAAGCAGGGGAGGGGCACAGAGAGAGAGGGAGACACAGAATCCACAGCAGGCTCTAGGCTCTGAGCTGTCAGCACAGAACCCAACACAGGACTTGAACCTACAAACCATGAGATCATGACCTGAGCCACCCAACTGACTGAGCCACCCAGGCATCCCAGTAATACTTACCTTCTTATAGAGGGGCCTGCAAGGAGTGGAGAAAAGAAATTAGAAAGCTGAAAGGACTTGGGGACCATGCTAATAAGGCTTTCGGATTTTATCCTGTTAGATGATGGGAAGTTTACAAAATACTGACAATATTCCAATGTCTTGAAGTTCCAGATGCTCAGGTCTTTCTACAAAATCTGGATTTCAGAAATGAGAGGCTGGTATAGATCTCTGCTCTACATTTATGCTTTATTGGTTTTGTACCCTTCCCTGTATTGGTTAATAAGATTCACTCAGACTGTGCGCTAAGGAAAGCTGTTGACTTTTAAAAACATCAAATCACTTCAAAAGCTTTTTCCTTCTCATTCCCAATATATTGGGCCTTCAATTTACGTATTAAAGAAAAAGAAAACACTCCTCTTGAGAAATGTCATAGTTTCATTCAGTTACAGAAAACTGCTTAATGTGATAGTCTTTTACCAATCTTTATAGAAACGAGTGATTAATCAGAGTTAAGATTCTTGGTTTTGTTTTAGGGAAGAGGGAAGAGGGAGGCAGAGGTAAAGGTTGGCAGAGGCCTTATGTGTGGGAGTAAGAAGAAGGAAGCACCAAGGAAGAGAGAGAAGTTCAGATCAGAGAGGTCTAATAGAAATATAATACAATACAATGGAGGCAGGTCACATATGCACTCTTAAATGTTGTAGAAGCCACATTGAAATAAAAAAAGCAAAAAGAGGTAGAAACAACCCAAGTATCCACTGACAGATGAATGGACAAACAAAATCTTGTGTATACACACAATGGAATATTATTTAACTTTTTTAGGAAGGAAATCCTGACACATGCCACAACATGGCTGACTATTAAGGCCACTCATATGAGGTATTAGAATAGTCAGAATCATAGAGACAGGGAGTATAAAGGTGGTTGGCAGGGGTTGAGGGAAGGAAAAATGAGGAGCTGTTGAATAGATGGTCAGTTTTGCAAGATAAAAGAATTTCAGAGCCAGACTGCACAACTGTGAGAACACACTTAACATTATGGAAGAATACATTTGAAAATGGTTGATGACAAATTTTACGTTATGTGAGTTTTACTACAATTTTGAAACAGTTAAAAAGAAAGTGGTAAAATTAATTTTAAGACTATATTTTATTTGGGGGTACCTGGGCACCTCTATTGGCTAAGCCTCCGACTCTTGGTTTCAGCTCAGGTCATGATCTCACAGTTCATAGGTTCGAGCCCTTCATCAGGCTCCATGGGGCCTGCTTGAGAGTCTCTCTGTCCCCCTCTCTTTGCCCCTCCCCCACTCACGTGTGCTTGCTCACGCTCACTCTCTCTCTCAAAATAAATAAATAAACATTAAAAAGGAATATCTTTTAAACCATTATATCCATAACATTACCATTTCAATATGTAATCAAAACAAATTTATTAAGATAATTTACTTTTTTCATACTGAGTGTTGAAATCTGATGTACTTTTTTTTATTTACACTAGAGGACACCTCAGTTTGAACTGGTCACATTTTAAGTGTGCGAGAGCCACCACATTGGACCGTGCAGCTCTAGAGCTCTGTACAAAGGCAGGTGCACCAATGACGTGCCCCATGATGATATCTTCCTCCAGAGCCCCCTACTTTTACTAGCTTGCCTTTGAGGTAACATTAGGCATGAGCTAAGAACTAAGTTTTTTGTGCAGCATCCTAGGAAGGTAATCTAAAAGCCATCCCAGAAGCCCAAGTCAAAAGAGATCAAAAAAGGCACTGAGCCCACCTCCACTGTCCCAGGCAAGCCCTTTGCTGCGACTGCTCAGTCCCCTGATCAGTGCCAAACTGGTATATCAGTGGGGTGCTGTCAGAGGTAACAGACGTTGGAGTCAGACTCCCTAGCTCTGTGCCCTGGACAATTTGCATAAGATCTCAGAGCTTGAATTTCTTCATTTGTGAAACAGGGATAAAGATGGTGGCCTCTTACAAGCGTGTCATGGGAATTGCATCAATGCTCACACAGAGTCTCGGTAACAGGTGACAGAGCAAGCAGTGTCTCTCACTTCTGTTACAAAAATCACCATCACCATCATTATTAATTTCACCGCTAGCACATCTTAGCCATAAGTATTTAACATTCTTTTAGACTTTCAATCACTTCGTCAGCCAGTATTAAACAAGTTGGCAGTGTGGTAAGAACACAGACTCTGGAGCTAGAGGGCTTTGGTTCACATTGTGGTCCTGACATTTTCAAATGGAGACAGATTCTTTTTTCCCTCAGTCACTACTTCTTTTTAACCCCCGGATCCTCACACACAAGTCTCCATCTACACTCTCTCTGGCCTAGCCTAGTCTCTCAATTTTTAAATCTGCAAAAATAGGAATAATAATAGGAACCACTGCACAGGGCTGCTGCAGTCCTGAGGGTCCTAACGGAGACGAAGCGCCTAACCCACGTCCTGGCACACAGCAGACCCTGGCGAGGTGGAAGGCGCTGCTGGGTGAGAGACTGCAGACGCAGCAGTGAATAAAGCGGGCACCTTCTCGCTTCTCAGGGTATAAACTTGCAGAAAGATTGCCCTAAAATCAACAATACAAAGATCGGGAGTGCCATGTGGGGAGTGCAGAGTGTCATCTATGGGAAGTCCTTACTAACATCTTTCTTAAATACTTGTGCTACAGGCACAGACTTGTGCCTGTCATCCTCTCCCTGGTGGACAAAAGCATTCCTCCCCCTGGTAGATCATGAGCACACCATTTCCCTTGGTTTGTCCATCATCGGAAACAGGAAGACCTCTGTTCCTTCTTAGACCACTGCCCCGTCTTTCCACTCGAATGCAGACGCACCAGAGGCCCACCAGTCTCGTGAAGCAGTGCTTCTTCTTTTAAGCCCTTGCTGAGTCAATAACACCCTTACAAAAAACCTCACAGGGATCAAACCTGCTTATGTTTGGTAAGAAAATCTTGCTCCCAAGACACAAATCCTTTCTCATCTGGGCAGGGTAAGGTGGGCAAATGTATGCTGAGTTTCTGTGTGGCTCCCACTGGGTGATCTTGGCCTTTGCACAAATAATTACAGAGTGAACAAGAGCTTAGCACTGAAGCAATTTACCCTGAGCTACACAGGAGGTGAGAAGAGCAGTGATTAATCTCCAGGATGACAAAGTACAAGGGAAAAGGAAATAAAAGAAATAATAAATCGTTGATAAAGTTGTCTTGATAGGAGGTAGGAACTGAAAAGAAGCATTCTACAGCTCTTCCTTGATGAGAGTTGGCATTCAGCCCTGTCCGCCCTGCATCATCAAAGGCCATGCATTTGGGAGGACACAGGGCCGTGAGACTCTACCGTATGTTCCCTTTCACCTCGATAAGCTTAGCTAGTGCTCACCTTCCCGAGGACCCGCTCCCATCTACTCCGCCAGGCCTCCGCCGCAGATCCTGCCCAAGGAGTGAGTGTACCTCTACGCTGGCACCGTCAGGGGTAGGGAGGGAGCCAGAAGGGTGGAGGAGCCTGTTGGGATTGAGCCCCGGGGTTTGGAGATAATCCGAAGCTGGCTTCCCCTCCAGTGATGCCTGCTCCTCTTTCTCAGGTGGTCTGGCACAGGGTGGAGAGCTTCTGCCCCTCCCTTCTTCACCCCTTCCACAAATGGAAAGGGGAGTCTGCCGGGCTTGGATTCCTCATGGGAACGCTTGACAAAGTGTGGGAACATGAGAAGCTGCAGGCCTGTCCTGGGGAGGACCATACTGCCTGGCTTAATTGGGCTCAAAGCCAGCTTTTAAGAAGTGACCAATGCCTTGTTATAGCTCCTAATTTAGACAGAGAGAGAGAGAGAAAAAAGAATCTAATGTGCCTAAGTCTCTAGACAAATCTACATCTCTCTAGACTGTATTACTGGTGGTTTTGAACACTGAAAATATGTTACAGAGAACAGTTTGGTAATAGGCATGAAAAGCCACAAAAATCTTTATATATTTTATCTTGCTAATATTGCTAATGTCAATATTGAGAATTCATCCCCCCAATG
>NC_043716.1:28801351-28831828 GCF_006229205.1 Suricata suricatta
TTAAATTGTGTTGGATTTGTGGCTGTTTACTACAGACAACTAGAGCTGTGAACCAGAGATACAAAAGTCACCCTCGCCCCTTTGTGGCTAGCAGGATTGTAAACACCCCTGCAGGAGAGAAGCTCTGTGGCAAAGATTCTCCATGAGAGCTAACATCTGCAAAAGAAACTTGGGAAAGAAACCCTCTGGAAGAGTCCTTCCACCCGGGAAAGCTCTTTCCGGCTCAGGTGTCTTTCTGCCAAGCAGCCCACTCGAAAGGATGAAGAAGAAGAACAAGAACAAGAACCAAAAAAAAAAAAAAAAAAAGAAAAAGAAAGAAAGAAAAAAAGACAATATTCCCCACCTGCTGCTTGGACTTACTATACGATCAGCGGAGAAAATGCAAGTGCGTGTGGGCACGCTTTTGCATCTCCTTTGGAAGAGGAGGGCAGATCCCAAATGCACTTGTTAATTGTGTAAACCATCCCTCCCACCCCCAGCCACACGGAAAGCCCCAACCCACACACGCACGCCCACTCACAGCCAGCCCCCTCCCCAGCATTCCTTTCTCAGCTTTAGAGAAATCATAAAATGCTACTCACATGTGGCAGCTTCAGCCTCCCTTTACCTCTCCCCAGCCTGTGCACGGGCTCCAGTCGCGGCGGTGGCGGCGGCTGCTGCTGCGGCTGCTTTTTCTGTTGCAAGTGAAACAAACCTTCATCGACAGAGATGGTTTTCCTCTGGGCTGCTTTGTCTGAGATTCCCCAGATGAACACCGACTCGTTTATGTCATTATCTGAGTTCGATAGCTCCCCTAACACAGGCAAGGCTTCGGGGCTGTCATCTTCCACTGGCTGGGCTTCTGGTGAGAGAAACAACAGACCTGAAACTGACAACTGATCACATCAAAACACTCCAGGGGATGGCAACCCAAGACTACAGAGGTAACACATTAGCTCGCAATGATACCATGCACAGCCGTAGATCATCTGTCTTCTCCTGGCACTGTGAGCCTAACCAAGTTGGAGAGACATTATTTATGAACTTACAGCTTCCTGAATGACTCCAGGTGACGCCATATGGGCATTATAAAGCATGGTGTCACAGAAGGATTTTGGATCCAACATTCTGGATCCAACGTTGTTGACATCAATAAGGGGGGTAATCCCATTTGGTGGCTCAAAGTTAAAGTCTTTCAGACAGACCAAGGTTTATATACATTGAAGTAGACTTAGGTTCAAAGATGAGCTCCATCGCCTATTAGCTGTATAAATTTGGGCAAAGTCCTTATTTTCTCCAAGTCTCCCTCTTCATCAGCACATTAGGGATAATAAAACAAGGTCCTCCAGAAGAGCCTCCAGAGGGAAGTGCAAGGGTGTATATTAATTATCGCGTTCAATGCATGTTACAGAGTAGGCGCCCTGTAAGAGAAATAAAGATCCCTCATCCGGTAGTAGTATTTGCTTACTATGGGGACTTGTCATCTCTTAATGAAGAACCTTTGTGATTGTATTATAAAACACCAGGATCATTCCAATGGTCTATGTAATTAATTGCTTCCTCAGATAATGATACTTTACATATTTGGATAAGCCATAATTTTCAGCTCTCAAGCATGTAAAAATGCTGGGATGGCCATTTCTCAGATATGGGAAACAGAACCACTGGTTTATAAAAATTGCTCAAAAAGGGGAAGACACTGACTCCTACTGCTTTTCCTTAGAAACAGACTTGTGAGAACAGAATGCATATCTACTGTCACGTTGTTTAGGAGGGTTGGATTTCTCAAGACCGACCAATTTTGAACAAGAGGATCCTCAGTAGGGAAATCTGTATTCATTTCAAAGAGTAAATAAGCACAGGTGATGAAAAAAATCCAAAATGTTAATGCTGGGTGGAGCTATGAGGCACTCTACATAACTTCACTTTTCCCATCTGAGAACACTGATGTTCAGGAGCTGGTCAGTACTGACCATCTCTCACTTACCACTATCCCCAAAAACAGCAGAAGAAAGTTTGAGCAACTGGTAGTTGTTGCTTGGGGGGATTTCTACCATGTTGAGGCAGTTTCAGTGGCATCAACGCAAATTGGACCCAAGGATGGCAAATGGGTTAACCCAGTCTACCATGCCTCATCTTAGACCACAAAGGCTACTAGTTGGAACGTATGCTTCAGGGTCCCAGCCAAATGCCTGCATTCTCCAGGTGAATCAGTGTGAATGAACAAATGTTAAAAACCTAGACCAGAACAGTTGCAGACAAAGGGAACACTGGGAAGGAAAAGAAATAACTAAATAGTCAACCAAATCCCAAATAACTTCCTTGTAAGAGTTCAGAAAGCTTCAATAGGATACCACAAACATGGAAGAAACATTCTCTGAGGAATGTGTGCCAAATATGTGGCATAGTGTCTACTACATTGTAAATGCTCAATGAATGCTAATAACAATGCTAATAAAAATAATAATAAAAAATAACCAATAAAGAGGGAGGTGAGGGAATTTCCCATAAGTAATTTGAGCTCATAAATTACGCTGGGCATGATGCTAACATTTTACCATGTTGTCTCATTCAATTCTAACAGCAACTTGAAAGAGAGATATAAATCCCCAATTTGTGGATAAGGAAATTGAGGCACAGGAACTTCAACAAAGAGAACATGTTCACAACGTCCCACCACTACATTCACCCAACTATCAGCATTTGTGCCTGTAGGATCTGCTTCCGTCCCATTATTGTGGATGAACTGTCCATTTCCCCAAAAGTCACCTCTTGCCTACTCAAGGACATCACTGTAGCCATCTGTCCTTGTCTTTCCTTCACCATCAATTTTTGCTTCTATACTATATCGTTCTCAACACCTGTGTGTTAATTATTATCCTATGTGTAAAACATACGTTCAGTTGATCCCATATCCCCCTCTAGCTGCTTACTACCTGCTTATATCCTCTGTATAGTAAAAATCCTCTCAAGAATAGTCAAAAATCATTGTCTAACATACACTTCTCTCTTGAACTCACCCCATTCTGGCTTTTACTGCTACCACTCTACCTGCCCTTGTCACTCTAAACTGCCAACCTAAATTGCTATTGCCAAAGTCACTGACAACCTCCATGTTGTTATGTCAGTCTTTATCTCCATTTGGACTAGCAGCGTCACTTGACATGGGTAATCAATTTTCTCCTCATTGAAATTTCCTTCAGTTGGCTCCCAGGGTGTTACACTACCCAGGTTTTCCTTCTATCTCACTGTTTGTCCCTCCTCAGTCATCTCTATTGGTAGTGCCTCTCTTCTAGTTACCGGAGAGGCAGTGTTAGGAGGGAGTGAAAAGCCAGACTCTGAAGCCAGATAGCCCAGGTTGGAATTCTGGCTACACAACTCAGCAAGTGTTATGACCTTGGGCAAGTTACTTAACCTCTTTCTCCCAATTTCCTAATCTATAAAATAATGGTAATAATAGTAATGCCTTATGAGGTTGTCATGAAAATTAAATGAGTTTATATACAAAAACACTCAGAACAAGGTCTGGTATGCATTAAGTATTACATGAGCATTAACTATTTTTATTACCCCGTTCTTAACATCGAGTGCCTGAGGACTCAGCCCTTGGAGACTGTCCTTCTCTGGATGATCTCATTATTTCTCAGTGCTTTAAATAACATCTACAGGGGCGCTGGGTGGCTTAGTCGGCTAAGCCTCCAACTTCAGCTCAGGTCAGATCTCACGTTCGTGAGTTTGAGTCCCGCATCAGGCTCTGTGCTAACAGCTGAGAGCCTGGAGCCTGCTTCCAGTTCTGTGTCTCCTTCTCTCTCTGCCCCTCCCCCTCTAATGCTCTGTCTCCCTCTGTATCAAAAATAAATAAAACATTAAAAAAAATAAATAACATCTAGAGTCATATTTAAATCTATAGTCTAGATCTCTCCTCTACAAGGTGCAGTGTCCTAATTAGGATCTTCTCTTACATGTTCAATAAGCATCTCAAACTTGATATTTCCAAAACCAAACACCTGGTTATTTCAACTAACCTGTTCCTCACATAGTTTTCTTCATCTCAGTTGACCACTCTATCTTTCCAATTGTTCAGGTCAAAAACCTTGAAGTTATTCTTGAGTTCTTCCCTCACACCCAACATGCAGTCTGTCCACAAATCCTGATGACACTACGTTTAAATATATCCACAATTTGACCACCTCTCACTTTCTCCATGGCTACTCACCTGGTCTAAG
The DNA here is from genome assembly GCF_006229205.1 of Suricata suricatta. Taxonomy (NCBI): domain Eukaryota; kingdom Metazoa; phylum Chordata; class Mammalia; order Carnivora; family Herpestidae; genus Suricata; species Suricata suricatta. The sequence continues at coordinate 28,805,557 of NC_043716.1, forward strand.
ACACTATAATCTCTTGTATGGATCATTTCAATGGATTCTTAACCATTATGCATGCTTCTAACCCTTTGCTCCTACAGTCTATTGTCAACACAGTGCAATCTTTTATTTATTTATTTATTTTGCTATTCAATAATAGTTTATTGTCAAATTGGTTTTCATATAACACCCAGTGCTTCTCCCCACAAGTGCCCCCGCTCCATGACCATCACTCCCTTCCCCCCTCCCCCTTCAGCCCTCGGTTCGTTTTCAGTATTCAATAGTCTCTCATGGTTTGTGTCCCTCTCTCTCCCCAACTCTCTTTCTCCCTTCCTCTCCCAATGGCCCTGTGTTAGGTTTCTCCTGTTAGACTTATGAGTGCAAACATACGGTATCTGTCCTTCTCTGCCTGACTTATTTCACTTAGCATGACACCCTCAAGGTCCATCGACTTTGCTACAAATGGCCAGACTTCATTCTTCACCATTGTCATATAGTACTCCATTGTGTATATATACCACATCTTCTTTATCCATTAATGACCCAGCAATAGCACTGCCAGGGATTTACCCAAAGGATACAGAAATGCTGATGCATAGGAGCACATGCACCCCAATGTTCGTAGCAGCACTTTCTACAATCGCCAAATCATGGAAAGAGCCTAAGTGCAATCTTTTAAAACTTAGAGCCAGAACATACCATTCTGCTGCTCAAAACTCTCCATAAGTCCCCGCCTCACTTAGGAAAAAAGGCCATACTTTTATTGGCCTAAAGGTTTGACCCTAGGCCCACCCCTCTTCTTATACCTCTCTGAGCTCATCTCCTATTGCTCTCCCCATTTCTCGGAATACCCTGGACATAAAACACTCTTGCATACCATGAGACCCATCTCAGGGTCTTTGAACTTGCCATTTTCTGTGCCTGGAACACTGCTACCACATGCTTAATGGATTCACTTCTTTCTGCTTTCCAGTGTCACTCTCCTGGTGACACCTTCCCTAATCAATCACCTGATTTGAATCTGTTCTCCTCTCAGCACTCCCTTTCTCCCAACTGTACTTTTCTTAATAATACTAATCACCAAATATTTCCTATTTGTGTATGTGTTGTCTCCCAAAGTCTCCCCCTATGAGAATGCAAGCTTCCTGAGAATTAGACATTTTAAGAAACTCTTTTTGTCACTACTCATAGGGTTTAGAGTAGAGTCTGCACCAAGTAAACATTCATTAAATATTTCTTGAATTGATGAATGGAACTAAAATGATTCAATCTCTTATCAAAGGTCACAGAGTTAATACATGATAAAGTTAAGCACATATGTCTGGTTCCATAGCCCATATTATCTCCAATGCACAAGGCGGTGTCACTATCAATGTGTTATGCACATCATTCTAGATGTACAGAGAAAAGCAATGTTTTAATTTCTATTGACTAGTGAGGCTTTTGCTACATTTAAGTGGCTTCTGGCTACATATCTGTCATTGCTTGGTAACATTTTTTTCAACAAAATACTTTGTGAGTTACGAGTGTATTTTACCAAAGGGGAGAACAGCCACTTTATTCCTTTGAATAGATTTATTAAAATCGATGTTCTGGCTGAAATGAGAATTTTCCTTATGGCAGATGTCCTTGACAATCCATTCAGAGATATGAAACAATCTCTAACACCTTTTAAATTTCTTTTGTGTACCAAATTATTTGAGAAAAAATAAACAATACCCTGGAATTATTGAATTTTTGAAACATGTTTCAAGAGTGGTAGTTGAGTGCTGTAAGGGACCAGAGAGATTGTGAGTTGTTTTCAACAATATATGGGAAAATAAATCATTTTTCTTTTTTAACTTTTCATTTGTCACTTTGAGAATCTCTTAATGTAGATGAATCTACCCATCAGGAAAAACATGCTGTCCTCATGGGGCAGAATACTAAAAGACCCTCCATTGTGGGAGAACACCAGTGAAGTAGCAATGATCTGTAGCTTAAGAGTCATAAATTTAGTTCCATTCCCAGTTCTGTCCCTGAAATCTGAATGACCTTGGGAAATGTTCTTCAGTCCACTTGGCCACCACTGTTTTTATCTATATGCAGAAAACTTAGACTAGCTTATCTCTCTTATCCAATTTGATGTTACACCATGATTTCTGTTTCCAGTTATGAGGGTAGACATATTCTATACCACAAGTAACTGATAACCAAGTTTAAGCAGGTAGACTCTGGTTATAAGCAGACCAAATCCATCTGGTCCATGTCACAATGTATTAATGATTTTTTATTCATTTAAAAAGTACCTACCATATATTTACCACTCTGTTATGTTGAGTATACAAAAAGAAGTAAAACACAGTTTTTGTATTAAAAGGATTCAGAGCCTAATATAGAATATAACAAAGCATACAGACAATACGATGTGATGGTGTGGGAAACAGAGGAGGGACACTTGATTAAGTCTGGGACTTAGAATGGCTTTTTGGAGGGAGTAATTTTTGAGCAGAATCTTCAAGAATGAAAAGAAGTTGTCCAGAAGGAGAAAGGTAAAAAGAGATGACACTGATGATCCAGAAGGAAAAGTATCACCCCTAAAGGTGAGAAAGCTTCCATAATTGGACCACATTTAACCAATTGAGATTTGGGGGTGGAAATCTGACTTTACATCCTTCTTTTTTTTAACTTATTTAAATTCAAGTGAGTTAACATATAGTATAGTCTTGGCTTTAGGAGTAGACCCAGTGATTCATCTCTTACATATGACACCCAGTGCTCATCCCAGAAGGTGCCCTCCTTAATGCCCATCACCCACTTAGCCCATCCCTTCACTCATCTCCCCTCCAGCAACCCTCAGTTCTCTGTATTTAAGAGTCTCTTATGGTTTGCCTCCCTCTGTGTTTTTATCTGACTTCACATCTTATTTCTCCTGCTATTCTCTGAAAATTTTAAAGTTCTTATCTTTGTTCATCATAAGCACAGGAAGAGATTTGGGTTTCAGAGTCTGCTCAACAGTGTTGCATACAAAAGAAGGCAAAGGAACTGAACATGGTAAGATCTGCACATTATCCATACTTACATTTCTTTGATAATGTCGTCCCGGCATCCTGCCATCTGTGTTCTCCTGCCCCCGCCCCTCACTATTCTCTGCTGAGTAATTTGCGTAGTTGTACACAACCATTCAGAATGTGTTGGCATTCATCGAGTAAAGATGTATGTCTGAATTGATCTTGCATGAGGAAATGTTTTATCCTAGAAAGTAGAATCGGACATGGTGCTGGACATCCTGGGGTTGAGTCCTCACTAAAACTCACTTTCTTCATCTTAAAATGGTAAGTAATCATAGTGTATACTATAGAGGTTTATGAAATTAAGTTAGATAATCCACAGAAATTTCTTAGCATAATGCCTGGCACAGGGGAAGAGTTTGATAAATTCAGGCATCTGTACTCAGAAATCCTACACTAAATAAGTGTTGGGTCACTTGATGGACTCTTCATATTCAACTATGAAAATTAGAATTAAATAGTCTTTAATGCATAAATCATTGCTCAAGAAATTATTAAAGCCATCCAATCAGATCTTAACTTGTCAATTTTTAGTTAGTGGGAGACAAGCAGTCAGGACTGAGATATTTAGCCAGGAGATTCATGAGCTCAGACTAGGGCTAGGTCTGCCAATGGCTGTTACTTTCTTTAAAGTCACTTGACTTTGCAAACCCTTTTCTATTTGAGCTTCTTAAGGACAGGGATTTGTTTTCAGCTTTATATCCCCAATGCTTAGCATGGTGTGTGGCAATCATAAGTACTTTGTGAAGTCTTGTACTGGCCTGCCACAATTGGTTTCACTTAGACTTTGTAGATAACCAACCTCACATGTCCACAGACTATCTATCATTGCAGAGCTGCAAGGCAACTGTGCATCTGTGCTGTCAAGTCACCATCACAGAATGTGTGGTCCATGAAGCAGGATGGCACGTGGATGCATCCCAAGATACTGAACCTGAACCCAGATGTGTATCATGGAGATAAGGCTTGCAAAGGCAGTTTTTGCAACCACTAGGGAACCTCGCTGAAGTTTCAGCATCTGTATTGGGGGTTTCAAAGGCTTGGTAAAGCTTACACAGCCCTCTTTAAGATCTGGCAGAAGCTCATGATGGTCAAGGAAAAATTTTATAGCTACTGATCTGAGCACATTCTGCATAACGAACAGGGGAGACTTAAAGCTGCACTTACTGAGCTGTCCCCGACTATATCTCCCAATATTCTTCCCAGTTGCTAATTATGTTTCAGTTAATTTCTGCTAATTATGACTTCCATAAAATTCATATGTCAGACTGTTCATTTGCATCAAAGTTTTAACCCAGTGTTCTACTAGAGAACTTCAGACACTCAATACATGTCTGTTGGAATCACTAAAAGTACACATGAAAGAATGTTTTCATCCCCATGATTAAATAGGGTCATTTTCTCTCTGTCTCCCCAAGAAAACAAAGCAGAAGCCACTTGCTGATGCCTTTTGGGCAGGAGGGGCTATTGGCTCTCAGATTTCAGGGCTGCTGTGTGGTGCCTCCGGTTTCATCAGGATGTCACGTTCTTGGTAACAGCATCTGCTGTGCTTCTAATGAACACACAGTGACAAACACAGAGCCTCTGCCTTTCCCCAGGACCTGCAGGGGACAGAGGGGCCACAGCTGGGAGAGACAGAACAAGCCCATATTTCATAACAATTACTCTGGTTTATCAGGAAAGGTGGCAAGAAAAACTATTAGCAAGTTGGTGGAAAGAAGATTTATGGCTTGGCAGCTCAAAGGTGTGACAGGTCTCTCCTCTGATGAAAAATCACTTCTTTGGAGGTGAGAAAAGGGCAGGCACCCTGCTCAGCAGATGGGAATCCATCAAGTTAGCTTCACTTTTGAGCAACTCTTCATGTCATAGAAAAATGTCTCTTCAATTCCCAAAGGCAAATAGTTTCTTATTTCTCCCAAAGAACATTACAGAATTCACAAAGTTTAACTACCACACTGTTGACATCCCATGGTCCATTCTCTATCTTCATTTGATCTTCTACATTGCTGAATTACTTCTTCCTTCTTGAACCATTTCCTTAACTTTTAGGACTTTACTTTGTTTTGTTATAATTCTCTACAAGGCACTATTTCTGTTTTCTATGTTAATTCCTTATTTCTCCCCAACCTTTCATACTCGGATTCTCCAGTTCCCTCTTCCCTATCCACAGCCACTCCCTTACATGCTTATCCAACTCTCGGCTGTCAAAATCATCTGAAACCTGTGGAATATTCTCCTGACTTTAGCATGGACCTCTTCCCTGAACCCCAGATTAATTTGTCAAAGGGTCTACTCACTCTCTTCTTGTAGATGTTTGATGCACATCTTCAGGTTAACATGGCTTAACCTGAATGATCCAGCCTGGCTCCTAACATCAAGCCCACTACTTCTTGAGTCATCCCCATCTTAGATTTTCAGATTCTAAATCTTGCAGTTACCCTGATATTTATGTTTCTTTCATCTCCCACATCTAACCCATCATTTAAAATGTGATTGGCTTTACCTTCAAAATATACACAGTGCCTTGCCATAATCCCTCCACCCTCACCTCCCGCACTGTTGCCCCTGGTGTGAGTCTTGCCAGGGCTGTGAACAAGTCTCCTAACTGGGTTCTCTGCTTCTGCTTTGGTGCCTACACAGCAAGAGGGAGGGCTTGAAAAGGTGATTGTGATTCTTTACACAAAGTCAGAGTGATCCTTTTAAAATTTAAGTTCCAATTTCCAAATCAATCAGAATAAAAGCTACAGTCCTGAGCTTGATCTCAAGGACATTCCAGCTCTGGTCCCTCTGACCCAACTGCCCGTCAATCTTCTGCTTCCTTACCTCACCCAGCCACAATGACCTTTCTCTTCCTTAAAAACTCAAAGCAGGCTCCCACCTTGGGGCCTAGGCACTTGCTCTCTCACTGTCTTATCTTCACATTTACATTCATGACTCATTCCCTCGCTTTCTTCAGGTCACCCTCTGATATTCCCCACTCAAGGGAACTTTCCTTGGTCACCCTATATAACAGTCTCCTTTCTCCTACAGCAGAAAACCTCAACTGTTGCTTTCTTTCCTATGGAAAGAACTGAATATGAACTGGGGAAAGGAGGAGGGAAGAAAGAGAAAAATACAAGAGGGGGGTACACATTAATATTTCAAAATATCATCCAATCACAACAGCAGCCAGGAAATGAGGAGAGAGAGGAGCCAATTTCATGATGAGTTTTGGGTACACTGAGAGCCAGGGGCTGGCAGGGCTCCAAAGTGGAAATGTCCAGTGGTTAGTTATTCCACGAGGTACAATTCCTGGGATCCCTATGGCAGGAAGGAAAACTAGACAGGCAGCAAAAGAAGACTGAACTTGAAAGGGCATGGAGGGAGGGATTGTGATCACAGTGCTGAGGAGTATATGAACCTGGAAGACAGTCCCTTAAGGCTGATTTTGCGTCATCACACTCTGGGTGTTAATGGTGCTTTAGAGTTTGCAATTTGCTGTCATACATAGGACCTCATGTGACCTTTACCACCCAGTCAGTGTATCCAGGCAAGCACTACATATCCTTATCACAGGGGAGAAACTACCCTTCATGCGAACCCACCAGGAGGGGAAAGAGTCGGTGACATCTATCAGGAGTATAGAACTCAAACACTCCTGTCAATGTTCTCACACACTTGCTCCTTCAGCCATTATTTTAGGATGGTTCTTAACTTGGGGTTCTTAACAATGGGCTTAGAGAATCCAGAACCCTCTCCAGTTGTAGGAAATATAAGGTGTTTCTGTTCACATACACTGTAGTTTTTCCCTTGACCCAATCTTTTATAAGATTCTCATATAGTCAGCAACCCCAGAATGATTAAGATCACAGCATCAGAGCACTCACTGTTTCTTAAGGTATTCTCCCTAGGTCATCAACATCAACAACAAAATCAGTAATACTTCTTTTTAAAAAAATACAATAGTGCTTCCTGGATCTCACCCCAACTTTTTCAATAGGACTTTCTGGGTACAGGCAGGAATCTGCATTATTAGCAGGCATCCCAGGGAATTCTTAGGCACCCTAGTAATTACCAATCAGCCTCCAACTTTGTCATCTACAGGTGACATAATGTGAACCTCCAAGTGTGTCTTTAAATATAGGCTCCTGAGGCTGTGAGTTCTAGAACTCCAGCCATTGTTAGCAAGGAGATCATCCAGGCACATAGCAGTTTTCCCACAATAAGGACTGGGCCAACTCTAAGATAGCCTCCAGAGCATGCAGGACCCAGTAGGTCTTCTCTGGGCTCCTGCCCCTTGGGGGCAAGGAGCACAGGGAAATCCAGGAGGGCCTCCTGCAGCCCCGATCCCCTAGTGTCTTCGTCATCTGCCCGGTTATTTCCTGAGCCCAAGAACCCATTCTTGTGCTGGCCCAGCCACCTGTTGAACTTGGAGGCAGGTGCTGGTTATCAGTTTGGGGTAGAAAAAGACCCTTATTGGGCTATTCAGAAACCTGTCTTACTTACAGATACTGATAAGGGTCAGTAAACTGTAGCTATAAAGAGCCAGATAGTAAATATGTTAAGCTTTGTGGGCCATCTGGTCTTTATCTGCCATTGTAGTTCAAAGGTAGTCATGGACATATGTAAGTGAATGGGCGTGGCCATTTCATAAAAAAGATTGACACAAAAATGGGCAGGGGGCTAGATTGGGCAAGCCAGCCCTAATTTGCCAACTCCTGCACTGGAGCCTAAATAAACACCTAATCATCTTGACGTTTTTATAGTAGGGGCACATACAGGGAAGCAGTGATGTGGATAATCCAAAGCAAACAAAAATGTCAAGAAAAGACGCATAAACATCAACATTCCACTCACCCAATATATGGCTTCGGAAAGCATTACACTCTTCTTGTGGCTGCTGATTTAGTTTTGTAATTATGTTTTGCTCAGGATGATATTAATTCGGGCTTACACTCCCTGAGTAGATCCCACCTGGGGCTCAGGAGGAGGCCGAGGGTGAATGCAGAGAACAAAGTGAGCAAAGCTGGCCTTGTATTAAAATTAGACACAGGTAATTGAGAAAAGACTGTCTATAACCTGCCAGTGGGAATGAGAGATGCCCCCGTGAGTGGCTGTGTGCTTATTAAATTTGAAAATGGCATCTCTTGCCTTCATCTACCTGGCTCCCAAAGGCCTGTGTTCAAGCAGGTGTAAGTCATGAAGGCAGGGAGGACTCCACTGAGCTAGAGAGGACATTTGTTTCCCTGACTTGCACATGCTAGAGCAGGGAACATGTGGTTGGTGGAGAGGGTTAACATTTATTGATTGTCTATTATGTATTAGGCACATTGTGAGCTGGTTTACAAATAATAACAGCTAATATTTTTGAATACTTGTTCTTTACTAATTATTTTACATGAATTGTATCATTTTAAACTTCTTAGGGCCCCACAAATTAAGGAATTTTATTGTGTTCTTCTTACAGAGACTTGGGTTAAGTAACTTTCTCAAAGTCACAGAAGCATTTAAAACATGCAGTTGGACTCAATAGTGCACATTTTTAAACATTATGTTAGACTACCCCTGAACTATTTCATAGAAAACCTCTTCTGAGGGAGGTACCATTAGCTGCACTTCATAAGCAAGAACATAAGTGACTTTCCCACAGCTACACACAGAGTCAGGGGCAGCCCCAGATCCGGGTCCAAACTCCATATTCCCTTCACTGCCGCCTGCTACTTTGGGGCATTCACCCACCTACATCTCCATGTTCTCTCCTGCCAAGTTGAGATGCCAGTGTCTGCCCTGTCTCACTCATAGGACTGACAGTAATCTCAAATAATAATCCTATACTTTCAAAATGGATGTACATTAAAAATAATAAAGCACTGAATAGTTATAGCTTATTGATTAGAGATATAAGCTTTGAAGTCTGATAAATCAGGATTCAGTTTCTGAACCTGCCACTTACCATCTGGGTGTCTTTGAGCAAGTTCCTGAGTTTCTCTGGTGTTAAGTATTTTTATCTGAAGAGTTGGAATAATAATAAAAATAGCTATCCCACAAGACTGTTGTGAGGATAAAATGAGACCTGATGGCAGCATGATACCTAAAGGCCCAAACTGTGTCATCCCTTCTTCTTAATTTCATATTAGTTAGAAAAAATGAAGAATCCAGAGGTATTAGAATAAGGGATCAAGGACTCTAGAAATACAACAGAGATTGAGGCCATGTTACAACTTTGCCTCCTGATTGGATGGCTCCTTTCTTCTTTTTCTAGATGCATCCACAGCTGTGTTTACATGACTATGTTGGCAGACTCCATCATACTCTATGAAAATAATTCCCCTGGGCTCTATTGAGGGATCCACTTGCATTCATTTGGAAAAATATACAGATAGAAAGTCTATGTATATAACATTTGCAGCAAGCTGTGGGGTGAGTGGGAAAGCCCGGACTTGGTTTCCCAATACTGGAAAAAAAGAAGAGGCTACAGACCCAAGTTCCTTGCCTCCTAGTGACTAGCTGCTGGCAGAACCCAGATACAAAAGAAGAGATTGGGGATTCCTGTTGACTTTAGAGTCTTTGTCAAAGGTAAAGTAATTGGTCTGAAGAGAGAGACCCTGATCTGCAGAGTCTGTTCCAAATCCTCCTTGCATTGTATTTTTAGCACTCCATCCTTATAGAAACAAGATGGTGGTTTGCTTCCCAGGCCAGCTCTTATATGACTGAACTGAGAAATGGTGGCCCTAGAGAAGTAAGCACATCATTAGGACTAACAGTGGAGCTGTCAGCCTTTGTTTCTGTGGGGAAATGCATTTAATATTACATAGCAAGACAGAGACATGCAGGTGCAGGGAAGAACTGAATCACCAATTGCAGCAGTATCAGCTGCTCAGTGCTATGCTTTAGGGAGGCAGGGAAATTACAGAGTCAGAGAGCCTGAGATAATATTTAAGAATGCATTAAACAGATGTGAGGCGCTTTTATTAATATTTATCGGTGTAATGGCGATGATGATGATTGAGATTATTAGTGATAAGGGCTAAGACACTGACCTTCCATTGCAAACATGGAAGCCACTGCCACTCTGTGTGTTTTGAGAAGAGGTGAGGGCAACAATAATGTGGGATATCCTTCTCCTTCTTGAGGACTTGGGAAGAACTCCCATATATAAACCCTTTGGTAGCACTGTTGTTGGGAGATGAGCATTTTCCTCAAATGCAGACCACAATATGTCATTGAATACTGACTACGTGCCAGGCTTTGTAATTTATATTTATTGTTTTGAACACTTAGAATTCTGAAAGGTAAATATGACCATTTTACTGATTAGGAAATTTAGACTGAATTAGGGTTAATAACTGGCCCAAAGCCACATACATTATAAGTGACTGAGTTGGTATTAGAGTACATGACATTTGACTCCAATACAAGCCTTTTTCTACTACATCATAACCCTTTTTCACTAGCCTTTCCCCATTATGTTTTCTTTCTCTAGGGGTCAGTTGGAAGAGCCATTTGTCCTGTGCTGAATTGGAGACTTGCTGAGTTGTACTGAAACCTAGTTCTGTGTCATCATATGCCCCCCCCCACACACACATATTCTATTTTGTCAAAGAACTTGAGGAAAGGATTGCAACATGAGTGTGCTTTATGATAGTCCCTGGTGAAATTAGTGGCCCTGTATAATGTTTCAGGATAATCCTTTAGGTCATTGTTCTACACCCACTTCCTTTTTCCAGCTGTCAAGGTAGTTCATATCAAATTCTTCTTAATGGGAGGATCCATTTCTACCTCCACTTTGCTCCAACCAACAGACACACATGCATATTTTCACACTGCTTTCAAATGATTCCATTATAATGGTTCCCCTTATAATGAAGGAGAAATAGATCCACACATGGAAAGTGAAAGAGATGTAGTTGATAATGCATGGACTATGTCACTTCTGCCTCTGTCTGCAGTATCCAGTGCTTTCTCTGGTTTTGAAAATTCACAGAAAAAGATCAATCAATAAAATGGACACCTCACTTCTTCCTAACCCAGAATCCCACAGTTTCTAAAATTATTTTCCTGGATGCAAAGGAAAGTAGCTATGTCTTTCTATAAGAGCATTTGCATAACCAATTCTAGTTTATGCACCTGCTATTCTAGCAGTGCTCCTATTTATCCCATTTTTCTACAGAGAAAAACATGTGTTGTTCAGAGTCTGGTTCTGGTCTGCCTGGAGGCACATGACATCAACTTCTCCCAGTATGATTGCCATTTTAGTTTCAGTTTGATATAGTTCTCTGTTTCTTCTGCTCTTCTATTCTTAGGCAACATGTCTCATATTGAAGTATTTTTGTTGTTGTTGCTTGTTTTGTTTTAGTGTGGTGCATTTGTTACAACTGATGAGCCAATAATGATATGTTACTATTAACTAAATCCACAGTTCACATTAGAATTCACTTTTTGTGTTGTACATTTTATGAGTTTTGACAAACGTATAATGATGTGTGTCCACCATTACAGAATAATTTCACTGCCCTAAAAATCCCGTGCTTCACCTGTTCATCCTTCACTCCCTTACCCCTGAGACCTGGCAATCATTGATCTTTATATTGTCTCCATAGTCTTGCCTTTTCTGGAGTTGTGTATAGTTGGAAACTTACATTGCGTAGCCTTTTCAGATTGCCTTTGAAACTGTATTTTTACTTCATAAACCAGTAAAACTAGTTCTCAAATGCACTAGGAATGGTTTATCAATTTGTGCTAATTGTGTAAGCTTCCTGAACAAGGCAGCATGGAGAGTACTGATTTTGCTGCTGCTACCAATTTCTGGGTTGTTATAAGAATGTTCTGAAAGGTGAAATGGTTTGGTATGAAGAGATGAGTTAATAATTTTCCCCAGTTCCGTGATCATTAGCTCACTCAAAGATTCTCATCCGCGTTTGACTGATTTTCAAATTTATCCATCCATCCACCCACCAACCTACCCAGCCACCCACCCACTGCACTTCATTCTAATGCTATTGCACTGTCCAATCCCACCATCCTAATGTGTTGAGTATGAATCTCTGAAGTTTATGTATTCTTGTAAAATATAATGTTCTTATTGTGTGAATGTTTTACATTTATTTAAATGGCACTGAGCTAATGGCCTCATCCTGTTTTTATACTCTCTAGCTGTAACCGGTAAACAACCTAGTTTGTTGCTTCTTCCCGCTAAATAGTATCCAGATGAACGTCCTCCCCACTGGTTTACTGATTCCTCAATGATGGGCACCTACTCTCTTTCCAATCCAAACCCCCATCAGCAATGTGGTGATGAATAATTCAGAAATTTTAACATTTTTTGAGTTTGGAAACCCAAGAGCAGTCAGTCATTGCTCCTGCTTCAAAACTAACTTTTTGGAAAAGGACTCAGCATGTTCCTTTACCAAATTCAAGTGATAGGTTCCAGTCTCTATGGGCTTAAGAAAAAACTGAATATTTTACTCAGGATTTTATGACAAGACAAATGTAAGGATGAGCCCTTAAAATTCCTTGCCTCCCTCACAGAGCTCCCCCACAACAGCTCTATCTTGGTCTCTTCCTTCTCTCAGAGCCTCAATATTTACATCCCTTTGTAAATGTATAGTGATTTGGGCTGTGGTCTTCCCCAGTAAACCTCTTCATATTCTTCCCCCTGACCTGCAAACAAAAGATCCTCTTACAGACTGTCTCCTTCCTTGAATATATGTGTTGGAGGATGGGATTACACATGAGATCACAGTTATGATTCTTACATACTGTATGCTTTACCTTCTTTCTTGCAATAAAACACACACACTAAGAAACTTAAAGTACAATGAGCACACAATTAAAAAGCATCAGCATGCTGAACACTTATTATTTGCTACTTTTGTCATGCTTCATATAAATTAGCATAGATTCCTCTCTAATCAACCCAATGAGGAAAACAATATTAATTTTATTTCCTATGTGTATTCTGTTTGTAAATATTCATTATGTGTCAAGCACCTCTATGTCCTGGTGATTTGCATGTGATATTTTATTTAATCCTTAGGTGAGCCCTTTGAAATTTTTTAAAACCCATTTTGTAAATGAAGAACCTTAGTCCCAGACTGGGGACACACTTTCCCAATCATGGAGGCACTGTGCCAGAAAGAAGTTGGTCTTCAGACTTGCCTGGGTCTCCTTCACTACTTAGTGGTTAAAAAGTTTAAAGTAGAAATAACCCATTCAGCAGTGAGGGAAAGCATCTCATCCCCTTTGATACTTGGTAGAATTCAGAATCAAATAGACACAGATTTTGAGAGCCAAAGAATACTTTCACCTTATGCCACTGGGATGTTATTGGTAATCTGGGCAAGAACTTCTTCCTTGGGGAAAAAAAAAAAGAGCAAAGAAAATTCTTCCTTGGGCAATATTGTTTCTAGCACCAGCTGACATTCAGCATCCCTAGAAGCTGCCCACAAAATGCTAGTAAGACTCTTAATTTACTATGACATTTCAATATATCCTCACAGTTCTAAACCTCACCTCTCTTATATTCAGATGAAGAAACAGGCTCAGGGAGATGGAATCACTGGGTCACGCAGGACTTCAACTCCGGCTTCTCTTTAGATTCACTCTCTAGTGCTTTACAAAAATGCCAGTGTCCTGACCCTATCTCCTACCATACCCACGGGAGTATCTAGGGGTTAGAGCCAGGCCCAGCATCTATTAAGAGCTGCCAGATGGTTGAAATGACTTTCAGAGTGGTTACGACACTGGGCTTTGGTACCATCCTTTCTAGGTTCAAATCCCAGCTCTTCCATTTACTAGCTGTGCAACTTTGCACAAGTTGTATTGTATCTGACTGCCTAAGCTTTAAAATATTAAAAGTATTTACTTTACAGAATTGTTGTCAGGATTACATGAATTAATATGTAGGAAAGTGGTTAGCAAATGGTAATAAAATGTGATCTCTTATTATTATTACTGTTATTATTATCATAATCAGATCCTGCATCTCCTTATCTTTTTACTGATGCTCCTTCCCCTAACATCTCACATATTTTTGGTAGTTATAGGCACTACAACCGTTGGATGTGCAAATTGAGCCTGAATTCCACATGGACCATAAGTAAGAGGAAGGAGCAAGAATGAAAAGGTCTCCATTAGGTGCAGAGGATGGAGCAGGGAAGTCCTTCAGGTACTGAATTTCTTTGGATATTACCAACGTTCTCCAGTGGGTCAGAGGGCTCAGTGAACTGCCCCGCAAGGAAGAAAGGTTACTGACACCATCTGAATAGAGTTGCTCTGTGAATGACACAGCCTGGTAGCCCAGAGAGAAAGAGGGACTTGGAAGTCAGACCAGGTTTCAAATTGTGGCTCTCTGCATTTTCCTAGCTGCATATCCTAACATACCTTGGCTATGTTACCTAAACTCTTTGAGTCTCAGTTTCTTTGGTGGAAATTAAACCTGTGACGATGTATTATTGTGAGGATAAAATAAGGAATGTGTGTAATGCTCTTGGCATAGAGAAACTGCTCACTGACATTAGTTCCTTTTTTTCAAATGCTTCTTGGAAGCTGTTCCCACATGCTCCTCACTCCTTTCCTAGCCACCCTGGAGGCTTAGAAACAGAGTAGAGTTAAAGCATGCCATGCTGGACTAAGACATGTTCAAGGATTAAAGTGGTTTAGGATAATGTTTAAGAGATAATGAGGCTTTCCCAGATACCAAGAGGGAAAAAGGCAGGGAGAAAAATTTGCATAACTCATAAAAGCAATTTTGCTTCATTTACTTTTTAAACTCAATTATTCATTCCACTGCCAGTTTTTAACTGGGCCCACTCTGTGCAATATTATAGGCTATAGTCTGGAGAGAATAGAAAAGAAGAATTTTTTACTTCAGCTCTGGAGCTGGAGCAAAATTCTTGGAAGAGGCCATCACTTTGGACGTAGAGTTTGGAACTCAGAGTGTCCCAATGCCCAGGCCTTCATGGGTGGGTCTAAATTTTATGTTGAAGAACAGCCTGAAACTGGAATGAAGCAAAGGGTATAAAAGGGAATAATAACAGCTTGGATCCTTGCATCTTGTTTTCCAAATCCCTTTGTCCTGTAATATCCTATTTGATCCTGAAATAGTTCTAAGGACACAGTAATTATCATCTTCATGTTACAAAGGAGACACTGACACTCCAAGAAGTTAAACTTCATGCAGGACTACCAAGTAACTTCAGATTTAACATTCAAATTTAAGATATCTGACTTTTTTTTAATGTTTACTTATTTTTGAGAGAGCACGAGTGAGCAGGGGAGAGATAGACAGAGGGAGACACAGAATCCGAAGCAGGCTCCAGGCTCTGACCTGTCAGATGTGAGGCTTGAACCCACAAACCATGAGATCATGACCTGAGCTGAAGTCAAATGCTCAATTGATGGAGCCACCCAGGCACCCTTAGATATCTGACTTTAAACCTTACTACTTGTATTCCCATTTATGCTGAGCTTTATAAAAATGCAGTGGATAATGTGAAAATATTAATACCACTCATAAATATTTTCCCATTTCTCCTCTGAAAATGTGGGAAAACTGCACTTCCCTGGTTCTTGAAGGCATGACCATGTGACTTGCTTTAGCAAATAAAATGTGGGTAAAATGATATGTGTTATATCCAGGCAAAAACATTTAAGTGAGAGACTTTCTCTGACAAGTGAGGGATTCTAGACCAGGAGGTAGCAAACTATGATCTGCAGGCCAAATCCAACCCACTACATGTTTTTGTAAATTAAATTTTATTGAACATAGCCACACTAATTTTTTTATGTATTACCCATGGCTGTTTTCATGCTATATAAGACAGAGATACATAGTTGTGACAGAGATTTCAAGGTCTGAAAGAGCAAAGTGATTTCCTCTCTGGCCCTTTAAGAGAAAAGTTTACCAACCTCTGTTCTAGACAGTTCTTCTCTGCCAGGTTAATTGAAGAGTCTGAGTCTCACAACGATACAGATATAAGGTGGTAGAGACTCCTTCAAAGCCCTAGAGAGTGGTCCAGACCCATTATAGACTTTTCACATGTGTTAAAAAGAAGGCTTTGTTGTAATTTGGGACTTTCTGTTTTTTAGCTTGGCATAATCTGGCCTCATTTGACTGATATACAAGTTAGTGAATGTTGGAGATAAAGGAAAAAATACACTGATTCAAGTCTGTTAGTGTCAGGATGCATTGAAAAAGTTGGATATTGGGTGATGGAAATGGACATGGTAGGGGAGGATGGGTGTTCGTGCTTTGGGGACCATCACATCCTGTGGTTTTTGAAATAGAATCTCTGGGCCAGAGATTGTGGGTAAGTCTGCATTGTTGATAACTCTGCCTACCAAGTTTAAAGTCACAGGAGTTTCCAGATAAAACTCATGGATTAGAAATAGCCATGTTTCTAAGGTACCTGGGTGGCTCAGCTGGTTAAGTGTCCAACTTCAGCTCAGGTCATGAGCTCACAGTTCGTGAGTTCAAGCCCCATAACCCTGTGCTGTCAGCATGGATCCACTTCCAATCCTCTGTCCCCTTCTCTCTCTGCCCCCTGCCCTCAAAAATAAATATTTAAAATGGAAAGAAACAGTCATGCTTCCCTAAAAAGTTTTGTTAAGTCAAGTTTCTGGATTTTGAGTGCTGATACATTCAAGACAAAATGGGCTCCTGGTTATGAGCTGTTACATAAAGTAACCACTCTGCAGGAATGTTCTGCTTCTCGACTATTTAACCTCTTATACTGGCTGATGCTCAACATTGAGTAACAGGTTAACCTAGGTTGAGGCTAATGTGCCTTTGTTGGAAAATAAGGTTTAGTTGGTATTTACATATGATTCTCAGCTCCAGTGCAAACTAAATAAAGGCTGGCTGCATTAGTGGTTTTCGAATTCATGCAAGTGAATAACAAGGTTCACTCAACAAAGAAATGAGCATTTTTTTTGACTTTTAAGTTCAGCAAATCTCCAGCTCAAAGGGAATTTCTGTCAGGATACTAGAAGTGGATTTTTATACAATTTGAAGTAAACTCATCAGTTTTCCAGGGACACAGAGCACTTGGATGGAAGAATAGTTTTGGATAATAATATGTCCTGTCCTATTGCATGTAACACATTTAAAACTAAAAGGCCAAGGACAAGGTGATTTAGACATAAGATCCTGAATGTGGGATGGTCAATGACAGACTTCAGGCATGTTCAATGACAGTAGGAATGGGCACCATGGTTCCGAGAGGCATGGGTTACTCAGTGGCTAAAACAAAAAATGTGTCTGACACAACTCACAATGACCCTCTCCTGGGGGCATCTAAAATATCTACCTTCTCTAACATACACTTCCAGACATTTTCCTGCCTCTCAGGTTGGTCTTAGAAACTTCTGCTCTCAGAAAGTACAGAGTAGTTAAGAGGAGGGAGAGGTTGTGAGTATATTTATTGGATAAGGCGTAGATGAGGAGGTATAAACAGCAGGAGGAATAAAACTGGCTCTGAGTGTATCTTGAAGGGTTGTTACTAATCAGTAGAAACAGTGGTGACAGGGACCCTGAACAACATAGTTAAGACAACTCACAGACAACAGTCCTTCTATACCGACACTGGTTTATAAAGAGAGAAGCCGCTCCTCACTACCTACATCTTGGAAATGAAAAAAGAAAATGGGTCACTAAATACATTTTTATAACATAACAATCTTACCTTAGTCTTAATAACTGAGAACAGCAAAGAATCAAATAACTATCTTGTGTTACTCTTCTTTACATAAAACCTCTTTTTTATAGGAAAAAAATCATTAATAAACCTTTCAGAAGACATGGAGAAATAAGACTCTGGATACTACCAAGGAAGACAACTAGAGATGCAAATCCTTGTCAAGAGACAGTTGGGATATCTTGTAAATATGGTGGCCTTGTTAACACTGTTAAACTCAGTTTGATACCAACAAAGGACTGCTTTTCTTCTTCACTAATTAGGGTCATCTTCCTAATTATTATAGAACATCACAAACACCCCCTTTGGGTCAACAGAATGTTCTCCCTACTTTCTTATATTTTATTAATCCACTTTCTTCTCCTGTGTCTGGTCTGAGAATCTAAAATTAGATCATGCATTTGAACTTGTAGATTGCTGGTATCAGACCATAACTGCTGAAGCCAAGTGGGGAGCGGCCTCAGGACGGTGGAGTGAGGAGACTATGGGCTTCCCACAACATCTATTTTGTCTCATGAAGCACAAGACAATTCTTGAACTGCTCTGATTTGGGAGGGGCAGGTTCATGTAGGAGGGAGTGTGCACACTTCACTGCATACTTAATTTCATTAAAAAATGGGAAACCAAACACACAGCAAAGGGGATGGGAGTCAGGAGGAAAGATCCAGTTTCTATGGCAACTAGAGGAGCACAGGCATCATCACAGCAAGAGGTCTGAACTGGGGCAGCAGTGCTGACAGCTTCACCTAAGGCCTGTTCCCATGTTTTCCCTTACCTGATGAGGCCCTTATCAGTTGCCATCTCCCTAAAGTCTTAGAGTAAATGGGGACCACATACCCTCCTGCTAACAGTTAGGGATGATCTGTGAATATCACTTGGATTTTACTACTGCAGAAGAATATAGAAGATATACATATTTTTTCAGATTGTTTACCAAATCAAGCATGTGAATTAAGAGTCCTGAGCTGTCACTCCTGTGACCCTGGGGATCCCTCTCCTTATTTTCAGCTCCTAAATACTTATGTGCATGTGTACACACACACACACACACACACACACTGTGTCTCCACTCTGTGTACATCTATAAATAGCTACACCCAAATGCATCACCCTCACATGCATATCTTCTGGTGTCCCCCACAGGAAGTACCCAATTCCTCGAAAGGAAACCTTTTCAGGCCTTAGCCCATTACACCATAAAATCACCTTTGTGAAGCAGATTCTTTAAGTCAGCAACTTCACTCCAGGCTGCACATTAGAATCACCTATGTAGTTTTAAAAAACGTTTTGATGCTCAGATTCCCCCTCTACACGTGATTTAGTATGGTTTTCAAAACACACCCCCCAGTGTGATCTAATGTGTAAGCAGAGTTGAGTACATTATAGTAATTCCTTCAAGATCAATGTACTTATCACTATCTGTATGCTGGGCACTGTGTTGTATTTCAGAGATCTAAAGATAAATAAGATAGAGTTATTAGTCCACTGGTGGAAGATAGACATAAAAACAAGTAAGTACATGAAGTGTGGTGTGGGTCTTAGGCTGGTCTGTATGAGTTAAGTGCAGAGAACGTGAGTGTTTGGTTCTATTTAGAGAGGGACAAGAAAAGCATTATAGGAGAGAGGATGATTCCAGACACCAATATGAACAGATGGACAGAGAAGCAGTGTGACAAAAGACACAGAGGACATAATATGAGAACTAGAGAAGAAGTTGATACCACAGGCATGCAGTTTTGAGAGATGTTTTGTATGTAGAGATGAATCTGGATTAGTGAAATATAAAACATATCAGAAGAAAAAATGCAGGTTAAAGTATGGACAGAGAAATGGGTTAAAAAATAATAAACAAAGCAAAACAAAAATCCCAGCACAAGAGATATATGGAAATTGTATAAGGGTGTAACATAAGTGTAACTAGAATCCCAAGAAGGACGAACAGAGGAGTGGGAAAGAAGCAATATTTGAAGAGATGATGGCTGAGATTTATGAAATTAATTTTTTAAAAAGCCACAGATTCAAATACTATCTCACCCAGAATAAATGCAAAGAAAATAAATCTCACCCAGAATAAATGCAAAGAAAATAAATCTAGATCTATCTGAAAAAAAAAACTGTTGAGAGAGAAAAATGGAAAAAAATATTACAAACCAGCCAGGGAAAAATAAATATCTTTTTCAAATGAGTAAAAATAAAACAGGTAGCTAATTGGACAGAAAACAAACAAATAACAAAAACAAAAACAAAAGCCAGAAGTGATATGTGCCATGAATTAAAAGAAAATAACTGTCTAACAGACCCCCCTAAAGAGAAAATAAAGTTCTTCAGAGAGAAGGAAAATGATTCCAGATGGAAGCACAGAAATGCAAAATATAGGAAGAACACTAGAAAAGGCAAATATGTGTGTGAAAACTAATAGTGTAAAATAATAGTAACACAGATTATAGAATTTCAAACATACATTGAATCAAAACGCATCAATAGAAGCACATAAGTTGGGAGGGGTTAAGATAAATGGTGTTAATATATTTAAAGTTTTTCTATTGTTCAGAAACCAGTACTAATTTATGTTGGATATTTAAAAATCAAGGCTATATGCTGCAAAAAGAAGGCAGCCACTAAGAGAATAGTAAAAGAAGGAGTAAGCTTGCAAGCTGAAGTAGAGAAAAGACTAAAAACAACTTAAAAATCCATGAGTAGACAAGGAAAAAAACAGAAAAGGAAAAATAGATGACTTGCAACAGATGGTTGATAAATTTCAACTCAAATGGATCTGTAATTACATTAATCCTGAACTAAGTTTTTCAGTTTAAAAAAAGTATGATCAGACTGAATGAGAAAGATAGAATGGCTTTTATGTGGCTTATAAGAGAAGTATCTTATATATAAGTATCAAAGTGTTTGAGAATAAAAGGGAAAAACTCCACTCCGAGATGTTGATCTAAAAAAAATTAAAACACATAAAGCCACATAAAGCCTTGCACGACAATGTCCATAATGCTTTATTCATAATAGCCCCACACCAGAAATGTTTCAGATGCCCATCAATAGGAGAATTAATAAAGAACTATCCATGCATGATGGTATACCTCTCAGCAATAAAAAAAAGAACCAACTGATAGATGTAATAAAAAAGTGTCTAAAACATTGTTACAGAAATCAGACATAAAAATTAAAAGAAAAATATATGATAATTTCAGTAGGCGCAAAGCACTCAATAAAATTCAACATCCATTCATGATAAAAACTTACAGTGGACTAGGACTAAAGGGAAATATCTTTAATCTGACAAAGAATATCTGCAATAACCTACTACATATTAAAGGACATATATGGAAATCTTGCCCTCTGAGATGCTGAGCAAGACAAAAGTATTTACTTTTATGAAAGTCCTGGACAGCTAAAAAGGTGAGAGAATAAATGTATTAGACTCAGAGAATAACAAATTAAATAGGCATTAATTGCAAATGGTTTGATTATATATGTAGAAAATACAAAAGAATTACTAACTACTATATTAATGAATTTTGCACAAGCAGTCAGAAAATGAAGTCCAAAACATGTCACTAGTCATGATAGTTTCGAAGACCAAATAATAGGGCAAATCTAACCAAAGATGAGAATTCTATGCAGAATGCTATACATTTTTGTTAAGAGAAAATAAAGACTTAATGAAGGATATACATTTTCATGGATTAGAATATTCAATATTGTAATGACATCAATATTCTACAAATATATCTATAGACTCGGTGCAATCTTGATTGAAATCTCAAAAAGTTTTGTTTGTTTTAGACAAGCTGATCCTAAAATTTTTTTTGAAAATAAAAAGGCCCAAGAATAGCTAAGAAAATACTTTTGGTGGCAGCTGACAAAGTAACTCTATTTTCATGTAAAAACCAGTGGGCCATGAATAGCTAGGACAGTCTTGAAGAAGAGGAAGAGGAAAGTAGAAAGAGTTACTATACCTGATATCAGATTTATTGCAAAACCACAGCAATTAAGACAGTGCATGTAAGTGCAAAGACCAATAAATAAGCCAGTGAAATAACAAAGAGATTTAAAAAATAAAACCACCTTTATAAATACTTGATTTATGACAAAAATGGCACTGCAGAGGAGTGGGGACAAGATAGGCTGTCCAATAAATGACGTTCTGTCAAAAGAATATCCATATGAGAAAAAAGTAGAACTTCACCCTTTTCTCAGACTATGCACAAGAATAGATCCAAGACGAAATGCAGATCTAATTGTATAAAGTAACATAATAAAGTTTCTCAAAGAGAAAGTAGAATATTTTCATGACCTTGGGACAGGGTTGATTTCTAAAGGTTGATATTAAACTTTGCTAAAATTATGAACTTCTAGGATTGTTACTGCAAACTTTACAGTTATAATAGAGGAAAATGATGGACGAACCAAGCAAAACAATATCTACCATATTCTATGGATGTTTTCAATTTGATTAGTAAACGTTTATTTTGATTTTATAGTGCTATATGAGCTATAAGCACAATGGCTATAGTAAGTCTATAGTGGGCTCAGTGATTTACACTTCTAACAAGTTCCCGAGGGACAATGCTGGTTTGGTCACCACCCTTTGAGAACCGCTGCTCACATCGAACCATGAAGTTACCTTTGATTCACTCACCCCCAGATTGGTGTGGGGTAGTCTGCAAAGTTATTTCTTTCTAAGCTCCCAAATATTAAACGGGGTTGTGTCCTTTCTACTCTTATCCCTCCTCCTGGGTCTTTCCCATCTTTCCACAATCTCCTGGAGATGGATATGTTAGGTTTTATTATTGGGGATGATTTTGCTCGTTTCTTCCCTTTCCTTATCTATCTGTGGCTTCTAAAATTGTTGCTAAAGCCAGAAGAGACTGGTCTTGGGTGGTCCTTATTCACCTACAACTTATAAGAAAGCACTAGTGGCAGACAACATTCAAGGGAGAGAGATTAGCTTATGATAAGGAACATAAATTAGTATTTAAAAACCTATGCTCATTATAATAATGAAAATCATTTAAGGTAATATTGAGAGTCTATGAAAATCCTTTTATGTAAACAATTCCCGAGTTTGAAGAACATGAAGGAATAAAAGGAGGACCAAACTCAGAAAGAGGAAAGAGCTAATAGGGATGTGGAGACACGGGAGCAAAGCTCTATCCTCTATCCTATCTCTCTAGGTGAGAGGCTGGTAATTCAATACCAAATCTCAAAGATTTGGCTCAGAATCAGTTCTGTTCTGGGCCAAGGAGCACTGGGAATCCAAAGAGATATCCATCCTCTGGGGACTCTGTCCTAGCAGAGATACATAGACACAGGGCCAGTGCCAGGCATTGAGTTCAATGGTTCCATATGTTCCACAGTGCTTAGGAGCCCAGAACAGGAGAAGAAAGCCCCACTCCAGAGAACTGGGGGCTCCCATTAGTCATGCATGGAGTGAACCCCAGACTGCTGGCACCTGCTGAAGATATTATATGGAACTCTCTTTGAGGACCAGTGCCTGGGAAAGGGCTGCTAGGAGAATGCATGGTGCCTGTTGACCCCAGAGAAAAGGCATTAGGTAGCTGCTGAGCTGTGCTGCAGAGTATTCAGATGTTCAGCAGAGTATTCTGTTGGCCAGGGACACACCCTGGAAACACCAGCCCATTCTGACTCCCATCATCTCTGGGAAAGGCTGACCACGTTCTGGCTATAGGAGAACGCAGCAGACAGCTGCAGTGGGGCTTTGATGAGGATGAGGACTGCTATGGGAAGCAGAAGGCCAAGCATTGATGACAACTCCTCCCTCTTATACTCCAGTCTAGGAGGGGCAGTGTTATTGAGAAATGAGAAATAGGAACTTACATTCCTCCTCGATAGCCCTGGGAAAGTGGCAGCTCATCACTCCTGTTATGGTCATCTTTTAATGTGGCTACTAATCTCTTACAGTCTCCTACAGGACTGCCATCTGAAGCCAAATCAGTGACACAGGTGAGAACACTCATTAACCTACCATACAAACCTAAGATGGTAGATGCTGGAATGATCAAGATTATACTGTAAGCCAGCTTTAATCTTTTGGCTCAAATAAATACTGAAACAGAAAAGTCAGAGCTCCCGGGGCTTTTCAATTAAATCCCACAACAGCGCCTGCAGTGAGGCCTCCTACATTCTTGTATTCAGCTTCCTCTTGATTCAGATCCATTTCAAATCATTTCCTTTTATCAAATGAGAGATCAGGATAATAATAGTGTTTTGGATTTAGGAATGGAAACCTCATATTTTTTGTTTGGAAAGGAAGGGGGGCAACACAACCTCCTGGGCTTTTGGTTTAACATTATGTGTGACTGTTCCTGTATGTTTAGATGCTAAAACTGGATGGCTAGCTGAAAGAGGAAAGCCTTTGTGGGGAGATGCTGTAAGTAGCTCCAGCATCACTCTCTGAGCTGGTATTGCACAAAAGGAGGAGCATGGACATGTAACACAGTGTGTGCTATTTCAAGGTCCTGGCTCCCAGTCTTAACACTGGGCAGACTCTCCATCCACAAGGCCACTGGGGCTCAGCAAAAGTGACTTCCTGCTATTTTCTGAAATGGTCTGGATTTGATCACTTCATTTCAGCCTCTGATGCTCATCTTTCTTCCTGGTTATTTCCAGCTCTTGACTTTTTGGCTTTGTTACCTGTATTATTTCGATGCACAGTCTTTGAGCTTGGTGGCAGGCAGATAAATTCCCTAGTGATTTTCATCCTTCCTGCTCCCCTTCTGGCCATGTACTCTTTCCAGCTCTGACACCTGGGACCCAGCCATGGAATTAACCAGCTTTACTAATACAGCAGCGGCATGTCTCAGTCTCCTACAGTGGGACTGAGTAGGACCCTCCAGGACCATTCAATCTAAGGTCAAAATAAATGGATCCACCTGCTAAAGAGGCTGTCTTTTTTCCGTCGGATACTCTTTCCTGCTTTGTCAAAAATTAATTGGTTGTACATTTGTGGGCCCAATTCTGGGTTCTTTATTCTATTCCACTGGTCTATGTGTCTGTTTTTGTGCTAATACCATACTGTCTTGATGATGACAGCTTTGTAGTAGAGGCTAAAGTCTGGGATTGTGATGCCTCCCGTTTTGGTTTTCTTCTTCAATATGACTTTGGCTATTTGGGGTCTTTTGTGGTTTCATACGAATTTGAGGATAGCTTATTATAGCTCTGAGAAGAACGCTGGTGCAATTTTGATGGGGATTGCATTGAATGTGTAGATTGCTTTGGGTAATAGTGACATATTCACAATGTTTATTCTTCTGATCCATGAGCATGGAATGTTTTTCCATTTCCTGGTGTCTTCTTCAATCTCTTTCATAAGTTTTCTATAGTTTTCATCATATAGGTCTTTTACATCCTTGGTTAGGTTTACTCCTAGGTATTTGATGGTTTTTCGTGCAACTGTGAATGGGATCAGTTTCTTGATTTCTCTTTCCACTGCTTCATTATTGGTGTATAGGAATGCAACCGATTTCTTTACATTTATTTTGTGCCCTGCAACTTTACTGAATTCATTGATCAGTTCTAGAAGGCTTCTGGTCGAGTTGATTGGGTTTTCCATGTAGAGTATTATGTCATCTGCAAAAAGTGAAAGTCTGACTTCTTAATTTTTGATAAAGCAGGAAAGAGTATCCAATGGAAAAAAACTGCCTCTTTAGCAGGTGCTGCTCAAAGAACTGGACAGCAACATGCAGAAGAATGAAACTAGACCACTTTCTTACACCATACACAAAAGTAAACTCAGAATGGCTGAAGGACCTGAATGTGAGATAGGAAACCATCAAAACCCTCGAGGAGAAAGGTGGAAACAAACTCCTTGACCTCAACAGCTGCAATTTCCTACTCAACACATCCCCAAAGACAAGGGAAAGGAAAGCAAAAATGAACTATTGGGACCTCATCAAGATAAAAAGCTTCTGCACTGCAAAGGAAACAATCAAGAAAACTAATAGGCAACCGAAAGAATGGGAAAGGTAGTTGCAAATGACATGTCACATAAAAAGCTGGTATCCAAAATCTACAAGGAACTCACCAAACTCCACACCCACAAAACAAATAATCCAGTGAAGAAATGGCCAGAAGACATGAAGACACTTCTCCAAAGAGGACATCCAGATGGCCTACAGGCACATGAAATGATGCTCAACATCACTCATCATCAGGGAAACACAAATCAAAACCACACTAAGATGCCACCTCACACCAGTCAGAGTGGCTAAAATGAAAAAATCAAGAGACTATTGATGCTGGTAAGGGTGTGGAGAGACAGGCACCCTCCTACACTGTTGGTGGGAATGTAAACTGGTGCAGCCGCTCTGGAAAACAGTGTGGAGGTTCCTCAAAAAACTATCAATAGAACTCCCCTATGACCCAGCATTAGCACTGTTAGGGGTTTACCCAAGGGATACAGAAGTGCTGATGCATAGGGGCACATATACCCCAATGTTCATAGCAGCACTGTCAACAAGAGCCAAATCATGGAAAGAGACTAAATATCCATCACCTGATGAATTGATCAAGAAGATGCAGTATATATGTATATATATA
>NC_043716.1:28831928-28889040 GCF_006229205.1 Suricata suricatta
ATTTGTAGCAAGATGGATGGACCTCGAAGGTGTCCTGCTAAGTGAAATAAGTCAGGCAGAGAAGGACAGATACCATATGTTTGCCCTCATAGGTCTAACAGGAGAACAGGAGAAACCTAATGGAGGACCAGGGGGAGGGGAAGAGGGAAAGAGAGTTGGGGAGAGAGAGGGATGCAAAACCTGAGAGACTATTGAATACCGAAAACGAACTGAGGGTTGAAGGGGGAGGGGGAAGGGTAAAAGAGGTGGTGGTAATGGAGGAGGGCACTTGTGGGGAAGAGCACTGGGTGTTATATGGAAACCAATTTGACAATAAACTATTAAAGAAAACAAAAACAAAAATAATAAATAAACATTAAAAACAATTAAGAAAATAGAAAAAATAAATAAATGGCTCCAGGATCAATCATCAAATGAGAGCAGTGGTTGAAAGAGTTCTCATAAATCAGTTTACTCATTTACCCACGATTTAGATCTCATCCCTGTCCAACCACACAGTTACTCTTCACTAACTCATAGACCATGGAGAGCTGGTCCCGGCCTGGGTCCTCAAAGAAAATTAAGGAGTCCCAGGAAGTATCAATGTTCAAGATTTCAAAAATCCTAATAGGAATTGAATATTTATCCAAGGTAAGTCTTCCTAGGCAAATAGGGACTCAAGTTTTTATTTGCTTTCAACAGGGGAGATATTAGCTATACCTGATGCATACTTATAGAGTTAATACATAAAATAGAAAAATGAATGATACATATTTAGTTAATACTATCTGAGAACCAAGACATTTTAAAAAATGAGAACATGACAATTATGATGGGAAGTCCTTTGAAATGAAAAGGCAATAATCTGCTGACTAAATATCAATAACCATATAGAGAGCTGGGTCTCCTATATGTAGCACCAGAGTTCTTTGTGCTTTTATGTGATCAATGGTTAAAGAAATCTTTGGGAAACTCCTGATCTAGTGGTCATAATGGGAGATGCAAGCACTTGTGAGTGAACATGTAAGAAATCCACTAAAACTCTCTATCCATCCCAAGAAAGTACCAAAAAGACATCTCTCAAGCAGCAGGGTTGATTGATTTTTTAAAAATGTTTATTTATTTTGAGGGCAGAAGAGAGAGTGAGGGAAAGAGAGAATTCCAAGCAGGATCCACAGCATCAGCACAGAGCCCGACTCAGGGCCCAATCTCATGAACTGTGAGATCATGACCTGAACCCAAATAAAGAGTTGGATGCTTAACCAACAGATCCACCCAGGAGCCCTAAGTGTTGACTAACTTTTTAAAATAATTGATGAATTTATCTCATTTATACATCATTTCTATAACTATTTCCTATGATGTCTGAGACATTTTTAGCTTAAAGGCACTGTGGAATCTGGGTCCTGAAAGTAAATTTGGGCATATCAGACTGATTTAAAGCTCTATTAATTTTGTTGAGGTAACTAGAAAGATAGTTACTAAATACGACTCAAGCCAATATACAAAGCAAGTAAAGAAAACACTTAAGCACCTAAGGCTTTTCAAAAGGCAAAAAGTTTTTATTCTAGCATTTTCTAAACTATGCCTCAGGAACATTAGTGTCGCAAATTATATTAATAGGAGTTCTAAAGAAAAGAAGGATTTTGAGGTGGCATACATTTTGAAAATACTACTTAATGTATCTTTTTATTAAAGGTTAATGCATCAAAATCTCTGAGCACTTCTGCAGCAAAGAAATCCATTCAATTTTGTCAATACTTTCAAATCTTACCTGACCGTGGAAAAATTTGTTGTCATGTAATTCCTATTACCAAACTATGATATTCATATGTTCCAGCATAACAGTTAAGCATACTGGTTTAGCCAAATAAAAATAGGAAATTTGCCTTTGATTTACAATAAGGAACAGGTCCAGGAAGAGAAAATAGTAGCCAT
This sequence comes from Suricata suricatta, assembly GCF_006229205.1. Taxonomy (NCBI): domain Eukaryota; kingdom Metazoa; phylum Chordata; class Mammalia; order Carnivora; family Herpestidae; genus Suricata; species Suricata suricatta. Next base: position 28,833,846 of record NC_043716.1, read on the forward strand.
AATATTTTGTTATGGCAGCCCTAGAAAACTAACAAAATTACAACCTCTAAATTCACATCCCTAGATTATGGTGATTTCCAATTATCAGATGGGAAACCACCTCTTTGAATAAAGTATGGTGATTTTCTCCAGTATTAATTGTGTTGAAGGTCGTCAAGACCACCTCCAGGTTTGATGATTCACTAGGAAGACTTACAGGATTCAGCATATGGTCGTACTCAACAGCTAACATCTATTACAGTAAAAGGCTAGAAAGCAAAACCAGGAAAGGGAAAGATGAATGGGGTGAAGTTCTGAGAAAACCAGGAATAAGCTTGCGAGAGTCCCCTCCCGGTGGAATTACACAGGATGCACTGACTTCCCCCAACAATGAGTTATGACAACATCTGTAGAATGTTGTCTACCGGGGAAGCTCATTACAGACTCAGTGCCCAGAGTTTTTATTGGAGGCTGATCATGTAGGCTCTCTCTGCTTAGCATGGATCAAAATTCCAGATGCCCAGAAGGAAAGCAGGTGTTCAGCATAAACTGTATTGCTCACGCAAACAGTTTTAGGGACAGGGAACTATTCTCATCAGCTCTGGGAATAGTGGAGTAGCCAAAAGACATGAACCAAAAAGGCCAATCTTGCAAACAGTTCTGTATAAAAAGAGCAATCTCAGACTTGCCATATTAACTCTTCTGCAAAATGACAGATGATTAAAACAACTGAAACTCTGGATAAAATGTAAAAACACCTTTTAAAGTACACCATCAGTCTGAAACTTTAAGAAGGAATCCACAGAGGCCAAAAATCAAGTGAGAATAAGAACTTGAAAGGTAAGGAAGAGACAAAATCAGCTTTTGTGCTGAAAGTTTCTGCTGGCCCTAGGAGAATGAGCTCCTTCACTCTAAAAAATCTACAGAATTCAGGGAACCAGAGATAAAATCCAGGAGACACTCCAGAGGGATTGCCTAGTAGAATTGCTACAAAAAGTTAGCACCTGAAAAGACTATATCTTCTTTTTAAGATAAATAAAGGGGAAAAAATCCCTGCTGAACACAAGAGATCTGACAGGAGATTTTCTGGTCTCTACCTCAGCATTGGCTGAGAAGGAAAAAATTCCTCTTAGAAACTACAGCCCAGAACTCATGCACGTTTGTGATCCAAATTAAAGCTATCTATGTGATACAGAAAACCTTGAGTATATAGTTGTATTTAGAGTTGGTACAGGTAGACAATGCTGCCAGGCAAACAGCTAAAATATATATATATAATCTCCCTTCAGGCACAATTTCAATCTAATCTTTAAAGTTAAATATCCCCAGATAAGTTCTAAGAAAAATGAGCAACTTCCAGCCAAATATCACAAAAGGCATATAGAAACAAAGCATTATGTGAATGTCAGCAGATGCAATAATAGTGAAATCATATCCACAAATAATTTAAACATTGGAATTATCAGACACAGAATATAAATGTCAAACTTAAAGGAATAAAAGGAGAAGTATGAATTGTGAACAAGATATAAAAGACTTAGAATATGACCAAACATAATTGAAAAATAGCCAAGTAGAACTTTGAGAAATGAAAACCATGGCAATTGAAATTAAAACCTTAACAGAAATAAGACCCATCCAAATGGAAAATTATTAAATGGAAAGATGGATACAAGAAAAGTATTCAAAATGCAACATTGAGAAACAAATGTGTAGAAAACGTGAATCTAACATTAAGAGAAATGGTATATAAAGCAAGAAGTTAAATAAATACTTAAATTAGAATTCCAGAAAGAAAGGTAAAAGAATTCCAGGTAGAGAATGAGATAAAGGCAAGACTTCAAGGGAAAATAATCAGTTGGAATTTTCCAGAATTATTTAAATACATCAAGCTTCAGATCTAGGAACTATAACAAATCTCAAGCAGGGTAACCTTCACAAAACAAAATGAAATGGCAGAAACCCAAAGGAAAAATAGAATTTGTTAAAAGCAACCAAATTCTGAAAATGGATATATAGCTTAACAAAAATTGTGTGCTGCAGTAAAAGCCGAACTTATAGGTAAACTCATAGCACTGAATACGTATATTAGAAAGGAAGACATTTCCAGTAATCGCTAGTGAAGTAAAATAAATTTTTTGAAACTATCAATGATGTAACAATGCTAGAAAACTGATTTATACTTACTGTTCTCTCTATAGAAAGTAACGTTGCAAAATCATTATCATATGAACAACTGATCAAAAAATACACTGCCAAAATGTAGGAGAAATTATTATACAGATAAATCAGTTGGTTAATACAAACATTAAGTTATCATGATATATATGCTATTTGTCAGATTTTTAAAGTTTATAATTTCTTTGAATTCTAAATAAATATTGAATTGTCAACTTAATTTGGCACTCATAATTTTGTGTTATTTTTCTTAAAGAGAGCCTCCCTTCAAATTGTATAAGCTTCAGGTTTTTCAAAGTTTGAACCTACCTTTGATGTAACACAAACATTACTCTGTAGAAATTATACACCCCTAGGCCTGACACCAGTGCTCTATTAACATGGGACCACTGGGAGATAAGGCTGGTGAGCTGTGTCTTGAGAAACCAGGCAGTGCAAATACCTTGATGAATTTACTATAGTCTAGTATCAGACTAGTATCCTGCAGGCCCAGACCTGATTTTGTTGTTGGGAACAGACCCATCTCAAATTAGTTTCATGAGACTGATATATATGGCAATTAATTTATTTATAGGGTACAATTACTATCATAAGCATCAAAAATATTTGAGGGGCACCTGGGTGGCTCAGTTGGATAAACATCTGACTCTTGGTTTTGGCTCAGGTCATGATCTCACAGTTCATGGGTTTGAGCCCTGCTGGTGCGGAGACTGTTTGGGATTCTTTCTGTCTCCCTTTCTCTCTGCCCTTCCACTGCTCTCTCTCTTTCTAAACAGACAGACAAACTTGAAAGTACATCTGTTTCATACATTTTTGTGTGTGTGTAGAAAACTGCATGGGAAGTCAGTATATTAATTTATAATGAGAGATTTCTAATATAAGGGCTAGAAATACCTGAAACTGAAGGAAGGGTATGCTCTTCTCCTGAGGGCAGACTTGCATGGAAGAAAATCAAATTCTAATCAGAAATTCATATGATAAGCATGAAATCAAAACAGAGAGTTAGAAACAAATTGAATATTTAATGATAACAGACTAACATTTTCTTTTGAATGTTTTTGTCATTGGGATTTGCATATTTAAAGATGACTTGGCTACAAACCCCTATGCCCATTTTCACTGCAGGGTTGGCCCCATTAGCGGGATTGAACCTACCCAATGTCTTATATTTGAGGGTACCCTCAATAGTGCTTAGATGTGACTTTCCTTTTCTATAAGCTTCCACAGCGGCCCTCTTCAATTGATAAATACTGTCACTCAAGTAAGATGATGACACATCTATGGTCAAATCTATGACTCATCTTAATGTTTCACTCTCAGACTAACATAGTTGGCTCTAAACACACTAGGACTGTCTCTATAGGAAATGTTAGTTACAGCATTATTTATTATCATGGATTCCAGAAATGGTTTAATGTGTGATAGAAAGGTGATGATCAAGAATATTCTGGATTACCTCCTCAATATACTATTACACAATTAATAAGAGTTAATATGGTAGGGGCACCTGAGTGGTTCAGTTGATTAAGTGTCCAGCTTTGGCTCAGGTCATGATCTCATGGCTCATGAGTTTGAGCCCCGCATGGGACTCTGTGCTGACAGCTCAGGGCCTGGAGCATGCTTCGGATTCTGTGTCTCCCTCTTTCTGTCCCTTCCTCATTCTCTCTCTCTCAAAAATAATAAATAAAATTAAGAATTTTTTTTAAAAAATAAGAGTTAACATGGTAGAAACTATATTGCCAAACAGAATAGGTATGTTAAATGTTAAGTGAAAAAAAGGCACAATGCATATACCTAATGAAAACAATTAGGCAAGCTTTAGAATTAAAATTACATGTGGACAAGGAATGAAAAGAAAGATTTTTTTGTTTTATTTTGAGCTCTATTAATATAATAGAATACTATAATGCTATTTTGTTATTTATGTATCTAAATCATTTTCTAAAATCTGTTTCCTTCTCATACTTCTTTCTTTAGTATGAAATTGTGATTATCTAAATTTCAAAGGTATAAAATATAATGGAGCTTCAATCTGCTCCAAATATTTGGAAACTAGGTTTTCATAACTATCCATTCTTTGGATCCATATTAAGTATCTTTAGTGAAGATGTACTATGGGTTTAGTATGGTTTCAGACATATCTTACAGATAAAGAAAGGATGTTCTACTAAAGCAGTAAAGGGCAGATTTATTTACTCTCAGAGGCAACTGTCTGGAATAGACAGAAAATTGCCAGAGTTGGGGAAATAGGATGAAGGATTTTGAAATGTGGCTATCAAGTGGTGTGATCCTTACCACATTTATTAAGGTCAGTTAGCTGCCATATTCAGATCAGGTTATGGCCCTCCCCCAGAAAGGCCTCACATCTCACCACCTCTCATGGCTCTATGCTCTCTGGCTGAGGTCTGGGCAAACCTTCTGGGGCCCATCCTGGGTGGGCCTCAGGAGTCGAGTTCTGACACCAGGTAGAAAAGAAGCCTATGTTAGAGCTTGGTTCTGGCTTGGGAAGAGGCTCAGAGTCAAGTCCGGGGACTGGGAGCATCAGGTTAGGGGCCAAAGTGAGGAAAGTGAGCTTCGGAGGTCTTAGTTGCTAGAGTTCAGGGTGGGGCAGGGATAAAGTTAGGGTGACTGCCACTTTGTCTCATTGGAAACCCATGTTGTGTGTGAGAGGGGAGGACAGTAAAGGCAGATGCATTTATTCCCTCAGTCTCTCCAGTGCCTGCTGCAGGCGCTGCACCACACCAGGTGTCTCGACTGTGGTCTGATCCTTCAGGGCAGCAAGCCCAAAGCTCTGTACACACCCGCCTTCAATCTACGCATTCCATTCCATTCCATTCCATTCCATTCTGTTCCGTTCCATTCCATTTCATTCCATTCCTCCTCTTCTTCAGTAACAGTAGCAGAAGTTAGGAACCAAAGAAAACACAGAGCAGTAAGGATGTCCAACAGATAATTGGGATCAGAGACACAGGGCAAAGAAGGAGGCAGAGGACCTATTTGACCCTCACCTATTTGTTCCTCTTGACCCTCAGAAGCACAGGAATGGGGACACACGGAAGGCTTCTCCTGCCAGCCTCCAGCCAGGGGCTTTGTGGAGGCCCTGGGAGGTGTCAGAGCTCCTTGTCTCCCACTGGGCAGTCCAGGAGGCTGCTCCTTCCCCAGGGGCCCCTCCACCCTGTGGAGTCATATCTCCCTTCGCTACTGTGCTGAGGCTGCAGAGTGCAGAGTCAGGGCCGTCAGCAAGGAGGGCACTATAAATAATCTGGTGACAGGAGGCTCACGCTGTCTGTCCTTCCCTTTCTCCAGTTACCTTGGAGACAGCTGGGTGAGGCCAGGCCTTCCAAGTGGCACCTCAGCCTCCTCCACCCCGGCCATCCCACCTGAGGGAAAACAGCATAGAATGGAGGACACACTGCTATCTGGCATCACTGCCCTGGTCCCCACTAAGGAGAGCTGGGAGCTCTCCTTGCCCTTGCCTGAGGACACTCACCACCCATCTCAGCACTTCAAGAACAGGAGGCTGTTGCAGCCTGAGGTGCAGAGTGCATGAAATATCACGATGCTCATGAGGGTTCCTGGAAGGAATTCTCCTTCCAGAGTGGGGCAAAGCAGGGTAAGAGCGGCATCCTTGCTGGTCTGTGGTTGCCCACTGGTGCACTCAGATGGGCTGGGAGTAACCTGAGGCCTGACCTGTGTCTCATTCAGTCATCCTAACTTCAGAATCCTCTGGGATTATCCAATAGGTACTCAATTAATGTTGGATGAAAATAAAGGATGATGAAGACCATGAAATGGCAGGGAAAAACGTATTCTGAGGACTGTATCACTCCCCTAACAAATGCCCCTAAAAGCTAAAATCCTGAGAGCTGATGCTATGCCAGGCACTGTGCTAATCTCTTTACCTAATTTATTTTATTTACCATCACAGCCATTCACTGAGAAAAGACTTTAGGCAACTTCCTTGTATAGTTAAATAGTTAATAATTTATCCAAGGGACACAGGAGTGCTGATTCATAGGAGCATATGTACCCCAATATTTATAGCAGCGCTTTCAACAATAGCCGAATTTTGGAAAGAGCCTAAATGCCCGCCAACTGATGAATGGATAAAAAAGATGTGGTCTGGGGCGCCGGGGTGGCTCAGTCAGTTAAGCGTCCAACTTCGGCTCAGTTCATGATCTCACAGTTCGTGGGTTCGAGCCCCGCGTCGGGCTCTGTGCTGACAGCTCAGAGCCTGGAGCCTGCTTTGGATTCCATGTCTCCCTCTCTCTCTCTCTGTGACCCTCCCCAGCTCGCACAGTCTCTCTCTGTCTCTCAAAAAAATAAATAAAAAACATAAAAAAAATTTTTTTAAATATGTGGTTTATATATACAATGGAAAACTACTTGGCAATGAGAAAGCATGAAATCATGCCATGTGGATGGAACTGGAAGGTATTATGCCAAGCGAAATAAATTAGTCAGAGAAAGGCAGATATCACATGTTTTCACTCATACGTGGATCTTGAGAAATTTAACAGAAGACCATGGGGGAAGGGAAAGGGGAAAATAGTTACAGGGAGAGAGAGGGAAGTAAACCATAAGAAACTCTTAAATACAGAGAACAAACTAAGAGTGGATGGGGGTGGGGGGAGGGGAAAATGGGCGATGGGCATTGAGGAGGGCACTTGTTGGGATGAGTACTGGGTGTTGTATGGAAGTGATGAATCACAGGAATGTACCCCAGAACCAAGGGCACACTTTACATACTGTATGTTAGCCAATTTGATAATAAATTATATTAAAAAATAAATAGTTACTATCTAAGATCTAGACTCAGAACCCAAGAAGCCCCCCATGTCAGAACCTTCCACTTGGAAGCACTGCACTAAACCATCCCACTAATATTACAGACCCTCATGGCTTAATTTTTGAATAAATAAATACAAGTTCAAATGTTACCCCACTCTAAAGTTTATTTGTTTGGGGACTGTGTGAGTGTGTGTGTGTGTGTGTGTGTGTGTGTGTGTGTGTGTGAGAGAGAGAGAGAGAGAGAGAGAGGGAAAGGGAGAGAGACAGACAGACAGACAGACAGACAAAGCAGTTTTCAGCAGTGTTCCTGCCTAAGTAAAATGTCCTATTTGGAATGGTGTTTGAATCCATGGATATGACTGAGGAGCTAGAGCAGAAAACCAGCTAAAGGTTTAGGAGGAGGCAGAGGAGGAAGGCACTGAAGCTGCATCAGAGGTCCAAAGGTTTGGGAAAGCCTTGGGAACCTCAAACTTTTAAAAACAAAAGTTGGGGGATGCCTGGGTGGCTCAGTCAGTTGAGTGTCCGACTTTGGCTCAGGTCATGATCTCATGGCTTGTGAGTTTGAGCTCTGTGTCAGGCTCTATGCTGACAGCTCAGGGCCTGGAGCCTGCTTTGGGTTCTGTGTCTTCTTCTCTCTCTGCCCCTCCCCTATTCATGCTCTGTTCATGTGTGGATGGGTGGGAGGGGCTCAATCCCCATTCCTGACTTATGAGAGTTTTACAAATAGAACACTTCATGTGCCAGAGAAGAGATGGCCTTGCGCCTCTCCTATCAATGCTGTGCTCAAGGGAGAGAGTGTTCCTTCTCCTTTATCTTTCTGTTTTCATGTAAGTGAAAGAGAGAAAAAAAGGAGAAAGATGATGTTTATTTTAAAAGTGCATGTAAACAAAAATATCTCCATAGCAAAAGCTACCTGCTCCCCCCAACCACCACCTCAGCACTTGTGTCTAGTTTTTATCAGGCTGATTTTAACTCCTAAACGACCACATGAAATCCCATGACAGGAACTCAGGATCTCAGCCTGAATGTCTTCAGAACTGCAAGTGAGTAAACTCCCCTGAGTGCAGCCCTTGGAAAATCAGCTTGACGCTGCTCTGCGTTTTCTGGGAAAGTTGGAGAATGAAAACGAGAAAGCCTTGAAACCTGCTAAAACTACTTACAAGAGTCCCAGGAGTCCTTCCTCCAGGGAGATGGGAGGGAGCAGGAGAAATGTTCCACATTACACAGCAAATGGGGCCATCTATTTATGAATTCCGTGCAAGATTTTCTGTGGGAGGGATACTAAGTGGTAAGAACACCTGTCTTGGCTCCTTCAACTCCAGACTTGCCTCACAACACCCTGCTGCATCTCCCCCTGAAATTGGCATTGTTCATCTATAGGGGCATTTGGTGCTTAGTGAAGGACAGACTGGCTCAGAGTAGGTCGGACTTCGGTTAGACTCTTAGCATCTCTCTGTGACTTTGGGTTGATAATTTGGGACAATGTATTTCTTCTGTAGAGATAAGATGGCCAACAGACCTCTGGTGAAGTAAAAACATGGCTTTACTAGCTTCAACATGACCCACAGGAATGGGGGCAGCCCATCCCACGTCACCTCCTAAAGTCAGCTTGCATGCCACAGTGCCCTCCACATGCTCTCTCCTCTGTCTGGGGAATAGATACACTCAACTCCTGCCCCAAACTCTGCTTACTGGGCTCTGACTCATCACCTATCTGTGGAAGCATTACCATCCACAGGCCAGCCTTATTACAGGCTCTCTTATGAAATATCTTAGACTTACATTTATAGCATGTTTCAGAGCTGTGACTTCATATTTAGTTGTATAATTATATGACTATAAGCTCCATGAGGGCAAGGATGTACCTCTGTTTTGCTGCAACTCAATTCTCAGTTCTGGCATTTAGCAAGCATTTAGTAAGTAATCATTGAACCACTGACTTTTACGGTGCCTTGATTTACTCCTTTGTAAAACTGCAACTGGCTCACAGGGTTGTACCAAGATTAAAATGTGGTAAAGTATACTGAGTACTATAAAGCACTTAATATTGTTATCTTCCATATATTTGTTAGTTTCAAGATTATTTCCAGCCTCTTTGCCCTAGTGAATCTGCTTTCCAAAATCTATTTTAGTGGTGCCTGGGTGGCTCAGTCAGTTGAGCATCCAGCTTTGGCTCAGGTCATAATCTCACGGTTCATGGGTTCGAGCCCTGCATCAGGCTCTGTGCTGACAGCTCAGAGCCTGGAACCTGGTTCAGATTCTGTTTCTCCCTCTCTCTCTGATCCTCCCCTGATCGCACTGTCTCTCTCTGTCTCTCAAAAATAAATAAAAATCATTAAAAAATAAAAAATAACATAAAATCTATTTTAGATTTTAGTGCTATTACTCAACCATAAAAAAGAATGAGATCTTGCCATTTGTAACAACATGGATGGACCTAGAGGTTATTATAGCAAGTGGAATAATACAGACAGAGAAAGACAACCATGACTTCACTTGAATGTGAAATCTAAAAATAAATAAGTAAACGAAACGAATGAGCAAACAAACAAAAAAGCAGAAACAGATCCATAAAAACAGAAAACAAACTGGTGACTGCCAGAGGGGAAAGGGATGAAGGATGGGCAAAATGAGTGAAGATGCATGGGAGATACAGGCTTCCAGATGTGGAATGAATAAGTCGCAGGATGAAAAGCACAGCATAGGCAATATAGTCAATAGTTTTGTAATAAAGTTGCATGGTGGCAGATGGCAGCTACACTACGGTGAGTGCAACATAAAGTATAGACTTGTTGAATCACTATGTGGCACACCTGAAACTAATGCATTATTGTGTGTAAACTGTACTTCAATAAAAAATAAAAATAATACATACATACATACACACATACATAAAAATAAATCACCAATGACCTGCTGACAGATAAATCCAAAATTTCCCTTTTTGTCCTTTTGGCAGAGACAGTAATGCTCACCAAACCCAGTACTCCATTGTATCCCCCTGCATTTCTTAGTTTCCTTCTAAGTAGGCAGGACTAGATGACTAGTTCTGGACAATGAAATGTGTATTGAGTCATTGTGTGTCTCTTTCAGACTGAGGCAGTAAAAACTCACTTGTGGTCTCCAGTCTCTCTCTTGTTCGATGCCAGTAACCAGGGATATAACAGGTTCCGCATCCTGCAGTTACAAGATGGGAAAGCCTCTGTTACCCCAAGTCCTTGTATAACTAGCAAAGGCCATGTAACATATAAGAAAAAAGCTTTTGTTGTCAGAAGCCAATGGGATTTCAGGATTAATTTGTTATTGCAGCCTTCCCTAATGAATACAGACCTTATTCATGCCGACTCCACTTCTGCATCACGCAGGCTTTTAAGCCACACTCTCTTCTCAAAATTACTAATACCTCTGGCTCCTGGAAGTCAACCTTTTCCTGATTCTCCTCCGTCAGATATTATCTCAGTAACCTTAAAGGTCTTCTCTTCATCCATCCACGTACCTTCAAGAGAGAGTTCCTCATGGTTCTTTCTGGGGTTTCTACTTTCTCTTATTCTCTTAGCTTTTCATGAATTATTTTATCTAGACCCAAAGCTGCAACAATCAACTTTATCCTGACTCACTCTACATCTATATAGCTAGGTTGTCCCTCTGTCCTGGATTCCAGGCCCCTATACTTAACTGCCCCTTGGGCATCTGTGTTTGTGGTGTGCACCCATAAGCATCTCAAAGAGCATGTCCAAGAGTAAATACATGGTAAATACATGATCTTTTCTATGAATCTCTTTTCTTCCTGTAGTTTTCATTAATCTAAACACAAGAATGTGCTTTCTGACACTCTTTTTATTGCAATTGCCAGAAAGTCATTCCAAACTGGTAAAAACAAAAAGGGATGAACTAGTTCATATAACAACTAAGATGTCTAGGGGATGGAGCTGCTTCAAGAACTCCAGAAACCTTTGTTATCACTATATCTGGATCCTCCTATGTCTAGAGTTCTCTCTCTGTCTCTGTCTCTGTCTCTGTCTCTGTCTCTGTCTCTCTCTCTCTCTCTCTCTCTCTCTCTCTCTCACTGTGTTCTGTTTATCTTTGTTACTTGCATTCTCTTCCTTTTTTGTGGAAGGGGAAGTTGGAAACTGAGGGCAGAGGCCATGGCCACCAATTCTTTTAGCTTGAGGATTCCAATGAAAGAAAGAAACTACCTTTTCTTGGTATCCACATATAAAGTAATAGGGAAGAACTATGTTTGACAAACCACTGCATGCAGGAATTTGGTGAAATAAGATGGTTCAAAACCATAAATAATCATAAACTCTACACCAGTGCCAGAAATCCTGGGTACTACTAGTGGCAAACTATGCAAAACCACATGGAGTGAAGAGTTCCTTTAGAAGAAAAGGGGTACTTTTTGTGGAAGGCAGATGAGTGCTGGGCACACTTCTGTTTTGTCTACTGTACAGCTCAGCCTTATATTTCTCCTTACATGGCCCAGGATCCTGACACTGAAAACCCATCAGTTTCCCCAACACACCAAGTTCTTGCAAAACTCCACTTTTTTGGAAACTCTTTGATCTTTGCATGAAATGTTGAAAACATTTCAAAAATCACTTGGAAAACTCCCACTCATCCCTCAAATTTTCCCTGGGGAAGCTTGTTCTGAGTCATCCAAGGAGACATGATCATTGTCATCTTTGGGCCCCAATGTATTTTATGTACACATCTACTGCAGCAATTTTACCATATTGAATATATTCATTTATAGATCTGTGCTTAGGATACTACTTGGGCTCTTTAAGGGAAGAATTACATCATAGTCATAATCTCAATCAGCTTTCATGCCTTACATGCGTTTTTGCTGAAAGGCATAATAAATATTGATCAAATATGAATCTGTACAATAACCTCTCTGAGAGCACTCATTTGTCTTTTCATTTGTAAATATTTATTTATTTAGTTCCTTATGTTTGCTAGATATTATTCTAAGTGATTAAAACATAGATAGTAAGACATAAATTTTATGCCCTCAAGGGGCTTATATTCTAGTGGTGAGAAAGAAACAATAAATTTGTAAACAAATTGTCATAAAACCAACAAAGACTTTTTTTTCAGATGATGGTGGAAGATATAAAGATATAAGGATATAAAGATAAATTGGCTGGTGTATATATTGAGGGATGTCAAAACTGAAAGCAAAGTGCTTAATACATGAGCACTGCAGGACTCCTAGGAAAATATTATGGTGTTTTGAATAAGATCATGGCAGAGAATATAAACATAGGCCAGATGCAGAATGTGGAAGAAATGCACATATATGTGCTCCTCCTATCTTCCCATCCAAGCGAACCATGACCAATATAAAAGATACAAACAAGTAGTAGAGAGTTATCTTCATTAATCACCCATTCACTCATTCAACAGACATTTATAGAGCCTGTCTTAAATTCAACCCCCAAGGCTAGGAGTCAGAGCAATAGTGCCAAACAAGGTGGACAGAGTCCCTGCCTTTCTAGAGCTAGCAATTTAGTGGGGAAGACAGACAGTTAATACATGAATATGGAGATATAAGTGGGTGCCACTGTGATAAATGCTTTAAAAGAGAATTAGAAGACTTTAGGGGCACCGGGTAGTCAATCAGTTAAGCATTCAACTTTGGCTCAGGTCATGATCTCACAGTCTGTGAGTTCAAGCCCCATATCAGGCTCTGTGCTGACAGCTCAGAGCCTGGAGCCTGCTTCGAATTCTGTGTCCTCCCTCTCTCTTTGCCCCTGCTCGTACTCTGTCTTGCTCTGTCTCTCAAAAATAAATAAATGTTAACAATTTAAAAAAAAGAGAGAGAAAATTAGAAGACTTTAAAAAGAGTAGGAAGTGATGCCAGGCCATGACCTAGAGAATGAAAAAGAAGTATCCTAGTGAAGAGAAGTAAGAATAGCCAAAGCGGATGGAACAAAATTTGCAGATACTCTGAGGCTAGAAGAAGGGTGTACTCAGAGGAAGTGACAAGGGACTTGTTTGGGGTTCTCCATCATGAGGCTGTTTGAGTAGCAAAAGAAGCTAGAGAGGAAAGAAAAGGCCAGATTGATAGGTCTTTGTAGAGATTGTTAAGGAGTCTTGAGTTTATCCTAAAAACAATGGCAAGCCATCAGAGTATTTTTATCTCTGGTACTGAAGAAGAATTGGAAGCTGTTTGTGTACATGTGCTGTCAAAGTGCCATGAGATCTGGGAAGACTCCTTACTCATCACTGTGTCCCCATTTGCACATTCAATGGAGACATTCAGCATGCAGGAAAAGATTCATTTCAATTGCTCTCAACTCTCCCAGTAAGAAACAGATTTTGCAATACATACGGAATCTACAGAAGGAAGAGTAAGAGCTGGTGTGTTTTCATGAAGGACAGGCTCAGGGATCAGGTGGACATGGGGCTAATTGGATGTGAACTTAACCAAGTTTTTTTTTTTTTACCTTTAACACAAAGTATAAAATAATATTATATTATGAGGACTAAGTGAGATAAACAAAACATTTAAAAGATTATGAAACATAGTGTGTGTTCAGTAAATATTAGCTTTTTCTGCTGTTATCTAGCTCTTGTGGTGATCAAGAAGATGAAATGAAATAATACATCTATAGCAATGGCACATAGTAAATAGTTATTAAACAGAATCTATTATGTTTGCCATAAGTCAGTACAGTATTTGCCTTTATTAATACCATGGAGTTTTTTTCTACATTTTGATTGGTGGAACCATGCCACTCCAATCATGTTACAGGTATTAATTTTTTAGACAAAACACATGGTTAGTGTTTCAAATTACTGACTACTCCCTTCAGGGCCTGTCATGTTACACTAAATGGTCTGGTGTTGTCCTTCACCAAACTAATAATTAAATGCTGGAATTTTGCTAAAACAAGTTATAAGCAAAAGATATTGGTCTTCAGCCTATACCCAGAAATGAGTGTTTTGGAAACTATATACTTTATCTTTTTGAAAAGTTGACTTGTCCTTAATCCCCCCTAGCTGTCGTTATTTATTGAATTCCTCAATCCAGTGGGCTCTGATGTCCACTGTAAAAAAAAAAAAAAGAGTGGTTTCTTTGCATTTCATTCTTAACAACAACAACAACAAAATGTCTTTCATAAGGGGTTTCAATAGATCCTGACATAATTAATGTCATTCTGACACAAACTGCTTTAAATTACTGAGTAGAGAGAGGCTTTGTGGTGAAGAATAACATACTGGTTGTGCCAAGAAAGAAGGAAGAGTTTAAAAATGGGTTTTTAGAATGGAATGGAAGGAAGATAGGGTGGGGTCTTTGCTGGAAGCACCACAGTCAATAATGGCTTCCCAGTTTTCAGTTGGGAGAGAGGTTGGTACAGCTAGAATTATAATGCAACTGAAGTGTCAATTGGCCCTTCCTTTATTTTTGCACCTTCATACTCTTCACTCAGCCATACTGCCCAGTGACATCCTGGGAAGCACACACCAGTCAGTGAAACCTCATTACCAGGAGCTTTCTGAAGGTACACTTGCCTCAAAGACTTTTTCCAATGGCACAGTCAAGAAAGCAGCATTAGAAATGATTGCCCGTCTCATCTAAGAGATTACTAGGTCCAATCCCAGCATGCCTCACATCCTAATTTGCCTCATTCACAATCAGAAGTCTAAGTCTCCCCTATTACTCATTATCATCCAAATTTTCATCCTCATCTTCTCTGTAAGTCTCATATAAATCTGTCTATAAATCTCATAATTTGAATCTGATAGACAGTCTCTGTGATGACCTCCTGGTGATTCATGCCTTTTGTAGTCGCCTCCTATGTGAATAGGGCTGATGTATATAACCAATTGGATGTTGCAAAAGTGATGGAGTGTGACTTCCAAAGTTAGATTATAAAAGACATTAAAGGGGCACCTGGGTGGCTCAGTCAGTTAAGCTACCCACTCTTACTTCAGCCCAGGTCATGATCTCATGGTTGTGAGGTCAAGTCCCACATCGGGCTCTGTGCTGGGCATGGAGCCTGCTTGAGATTCTCCTTCTCCCTCTCCCTCTGCCCCTCTCCAGCTTGCACTCTTTCTCTTTCTCTCTCTCTCAACAAACAAACAAACAAACAAACAAACAAACATTAAAGCTTTCATCTTATTCTTTTGGATTTCTTGCTTTGGGAGGAAGCCAGCTGTCATGAGAGGATGTGCAAGCAGCTCTATGGAGAGGTACACCTGGTAAAGAATAAGGTCTTCTATCAACAGGCAAGTGATTGAGTCATCTTGGAAACGGACGCTCCAGCTCCAGTCAAAGTTGCAAATGACTGTAGCCACAGCTAACATCTTGACAAGAAGCACGTGATAAGCCCTGAACTAGAACTACCCAGGTAAGCCACTCCTGAATTCCTAGACCACAGACATTGTGAGATAATAAATGTTTAATGTTTAAGCCGTTACATTTGGGAGTACTCTATTACACAGCAATACACACTAAATGAGTGCTCACCTTCCCATCCTTCTCAAACTCTAGCCCATGCCTCCTCAAGCTCCTGACCTGTTGTCCTTTAAGCATTTACTTAGCCCTTTGTCTTAGCTAAAACTTGGTTCTCTTTGGATGACATTGCTTTTGGGGTAGCTCTATAACAGAATACCTTCAGCTGCAAATAGGAGAATGACTCAGTGGCTTACACAGTAAAGATATTTAATGATCTGACACAGTAAGAAGTCTACAGAAAGTTGTCTTTAAGTTTGGGGAAAATCTCAGTGTTGCTCAGATTGTTTCTATCTTTTCATTCTGTGAACCTTAGCATATTGACATTTAGCCCAGAAGTTTATTGTCCCATAGTCACATAATGGCTGCTATAGCCCTAGGTATCACATCATATCCAGAACAAAAATAAGGAGACAGGAGAGATGACAATGAATTCACTTCTCACAATCATCCTTTTGATAAGACAACAAAAACTTCTCCAGAAACTTCCCAGAAACTTCTCCAGAAACCTCCCAGCAGATTTCTATTTGCAGCTGACCTTACAACCTTCTTAATATAGCAACTCTCTGATATACTCTGTTCTCATCCATGTCTATTTTTGAAATATGTATTTGTCTCTTGTCTGCCTCCCCTCATTAGAATGTAAGTTCCATAAAAGTTTTTCAGTATTTTGCTCACAGCTGTATCTTTAGCACCTAGAACCATGCTGGTATGTAAGCAGGTGCTCAAAAAATACATTTTGTTGAATGAATATCCTTTGGCCATAACCATGTCATAGCCACCCTTAGCTACAAAGAAGGTTATACAAGGAAGTATTGGCAAAGGGGAATGATATTGATTTTCTCATCTTAGACCAAATATTGTTAATCCTCTGGAACTTGATACATGATTGGGATTTTTAGGCAACTAGGAAAATATGGGGAGATGGCTATTAGCTAAAGAACCAGCAGAATCTTCCCAAAGTCCTCTCAGGCAGAGACTTTTTGTTTCAATTCATACATATCTTAGGATAGGAAGGTCGGTATCCTCCCTGCTCCCCATTCCCATTTTTAAAGTGTTATTTCTGTTCTCTCTTGCAAAACCCTCTGTTTATTTGAGGTTTACTCTCTGCAGATATAATCTCCTTGTTACCATTTATCTAGTCATTTATCATATATTATAACAAATTAGCTCTGGCTTACATTCCTCCTTTTCATCCAATTTTAGTCATCAATCTTGCTGATTTCAACACCCATGTGGGCAATCAATCTAATACCCCAGTCTCTCTATTTCTCACCCATGGCTATCAAGACCACTATCTCAATACCAAAACATTATTCCTCAACTTCCCTCTCTGATATCATGGTCTGGGGTTGTCATTACCATGAATATACCACCTTCCATTCATGACTGCAAGCATCCTATATTTGATCATCACCTCCTGTGCTTTTAGCCTGCCTCTTGTTCCTCTCTAACAGTAATTGTTCAATCTCTTCATATCGCTCAAGGCATAGAGCTTACCTTTGAAGAGGTATTCTTCTTCCTATATAAGGTGAATCCTTCTCATCCTCTATTACCTCCTCAACTTTGTGCCTTCATTCATCCTCCTCTCTCCTACATTATCAACTTTTACCTCTCAGTTGGGTCTTCCAACAGCATTCAGACTCACTGCGGTACATTTCCCAAGGCTAGCTGGTTTTGGTTCATTTAACCTCCTTGGAAAGGCCCTGCTTGACCCTCCTACTTAAATACCTCTCGCTCCTTCCTAGTCACTATCCTATCACTTTGTTTTGTTTCCTCACAGTACTTCTTACTCTATATAATTATCCTTTAGTTAATTAATTTATTATTTGTTGTTTATTGTCTCCCCTTCACCCAAAAGGCTGTAAATCCTGAGAGAGTAGAGAATACTCGGTCTAGTTTGCTGCTCCATCTCCAGGATTGAAATGACACTTAAACTTTATGGTGCTCAACAAATATCTGATAAATAAATAAATAAATAAATAAATAAATAAATAAATAAAAGGTATCTTCCATTCCCCGGAAAGCACCCTTCTCTTGAACTCTCATCCTATCGGTCTTATCCAATTTCTCTTCTCCCTTTCAGAGGCAATATTCCAAAGTATCCAAAAAAATTCTTTCATGGCTTTGCCTTCTCTACTGGCACTATACTGGTTTCCACCTCCATTTTCCCACCTCTCTGGTCAGTGGCAGCAATAATCTCCTGTCATCAAATTCAGGGGCCAATTTTTAGTTGTTGTCCATTTAGGCCTTCATTGTTATGAAACAATGTTTCAATATGAAAATCAGATCCATAAAGGACAGTGCAGATGTAGACCATTTCCATTTTTGCAGAGAGTTTCAGATCCCTCAGCAGCATTTAATATTCTTGTAGTTTGGCTCCTTCCTTGTGGACTTCTGTTGTCTATCTCCTCTGAAGCATCCTTCTCTTCTAATCTAACTTTAAATATATAAATGTCTCATGGCTAAGTTTTAGGCTATCTTCTCTAACTTTCTAAATTCCCTTTAAGTAAACTTATTCATTCTCATTGTTTTAAATGACATCTATAAGCTGATAACTCAGGAGTTTATACGTCCCATCAAATTTTTTTCTTCTTGGCTCCAAATTCATACAACCAACAACCTACGTGAGAGCTCAAATCTCACATGTCCAAAAGCAAATGCTTGATTTTCTCCCCTAATACGTTTGTCTCCCAGTCTTCATCGTCTCAGTAACAGTACTATCATCTACCCATTGCTCATACCAGAAACCTGCAAACTGGCCTGATTTCTCCCTTGACTCTAGGCCACACCATGCAAATCCTGGCTCTGCCTCCTTCATACCTATTTACTCTATATTTACTATACTATTTACTATAAATATTGCAAGCCTATATATTACATAGTGTGTGTGCATACACATTATATATATCCATCACACACACACACACACACACACACACACACACTCACTCACTCACTATCCTCTAGCTAGCACAAATCACCACAATGACTTCCCTAAATAAACCATGATCACTTTACTTTTTCTTCAAGTACTATCATCACAGAGCAGCCGGAGGAACCTATTTCTATATATATCCTGCCACTTTCCTGGCTGAATCTAGAATGAAATCCAAATTCATTAACATAACTTCAGTTCCCTGCATGATCTATCCCTACCTATATCTACAACTTATTCTATGACCTTCTTCCCTAAAAAGCATCCTCTTCAGCTAAATAAGAGTTTTTTCTGTCCCCTAAACACAACAAGTTCTTTGCTATGTTAGGGACTTCAAACAGTCTCTTCTCTGCCCTGAATTCTTCCCCCAACTTCTGTCCCTGACTGGTTCTTTCACACCCTAGTTCTCAGTTTAATTGCCTTTTCCTCAGAGAGAACCTCTTAGACCACCACCGACTTCCCCTAGTTTCTCCTTTGAGTTAGTAAAAATACATATAACAGATCATATATTATATTTAAGATATTTAGTATCTATGGAGACTCCCCAGTCATTCTTTCTCATAGTGGTACATACTATAATAGCTGTTTATTTGTTATTTATTATCTGTCTTCTCTATTAGATGATAAGTTCTATGAGAGCAAGACCATGTCTATTTTTTTTTTTGTAATTTATACCCAGCTCTAGCACATAATCAGGCCCTCAGTAAATATTTGTTGAATAAACAAATAGTGTAAAGAGAAGAGATTTTCTGAAGGGAGACAAATTTGGGTTTGGTTCCCAGCTCTACATTTTAACAGTGTGACTTGTATATGTTTCTTACATTGTTTTTAGACTAAAATTAAATACTAAATTTAATACTCAAATGAAATATAAATTTAGTATACTAATATTTAGTATTAAATATATATTATATATACATATATATTTGTGTTAGATATGTCTGTTAACCTCTCTGAGCTCTAGACCCCCAAGCTATAAAGCAAATAGTAATATATACCTTGTAAAGTTGTTGTAAGAAAATGGGAATGGTGTGTGCTCAATTTTTTTTCCCTTTCCTTCACTTCTCTTAAAATTAAAAGATCATGGACATAGAGGTGGGGAAAACAAATGGGAATGGGGGATAGACATGGTCTCCCCTCTGGGTCCTGGAAATGACCCAGATATTCTCAGAGGGAAGAATCGCCAATTCCCAGGATGGACCCATTTCTTTAGGAATTATTATGGTATCATTTGTTGTACAGAGTTAGGCTCAGGAAAAGAAAAAGAGGGGGACCGCCTGGGTAGCTCAGTAGGTTAAGCATCTGACTTGGGGTGCCTGTGTGGCTTAGTTGGTTAAGTGTCGATTTTGGCTTGGCTTAGGTCATGATCTCACAGTCCATGGGTTTGAGCCCCACATCGGGCTCTGTGCTGACAGTTCAGAGCCTGGAACCTGGTTCAGATTCTGTGCCTCCCTCTCTCTCTGCCCCTCCCCTACTTGTGCTCTGTCTCTCTCTCTCTCAACATAAATCAACATTAAAAAATAGAATAAAGAAAAGAAAAGGAGGAAAACTGTGTCCTACTTTAATCAGACACAGACCAGAGCTGAACTAATAGGATCAATTATTTTCATCTTTTAGAAGTTGGGTTTCTGCATCTATAAAATGGGAATGATTGGATCTACTTCTAAAATTATTATTATGATTGAATGAGAAGAATATTGTAGTGTGTTTACCACAGTGCCTGGAAAACACTTGCAGATCTGCAGGTATGAGTTAAGTCCCCTGCCCCTCATAACCAGAAACTTAATCTTTACAACACTTCACAGCAAGTTGGCAATAAATGCTCTAATGAGTGTTACCAAAAAAACCTTTAGGCCCACAATTTACTGTATCAGTTAAATGAGTGATTACCAGCAGTTATTATAATAATAATAATAATAGTAACAACAACAACAACAAAAACACTCCCTTCTGTTCTCTATATCTTTGGAAATCAAAGTATAAATAATACTTTTTCAACTGATACTTAGCTTTCAGTTTCACAAGCTCCTAGTCAATTTGTTTTGTTAACCCAAGTTGTATGTCCGTGTATTTTGCTGAATTCAGTGAATTTTACTACCAGTGTAACTTCTGGTGGAAATGACCAAATTTTTGCCTCTATGCTCCAAATTTAGCAATAGATCATGACACTCAGATATTTCTTCAGGGAGTATTAATTGTAGGGGGAAAGTGATGGCATCTTATTTAGGTTGTCTGGAAACTCAAAGGAAGATTATAATTTATAGTTACTATGGTAGCTAATTATACCTTCAAGGATGTGCCAGTTGCTGTTAGGGAAAAAAAAAAAGGCTTGGCTCATAGATGAGACCCTTGTTGGGGAATCAAAGAAAATAAGAAAGTGGAATTTGTGAATTTGCCATCTTGAAAAGAGCCTGGCTATAGAAGTCAGGTTTCTCTTTGGATAAAATGTGAGCTGAAATTGGTATCTCAAGGTACTAAAATTCATATCAAGGTTCTATAGTATGGGGACAATATTATAAAATGCTAACCCATGTGTTTTTAATGTGTACTCCCTCTTTACCATGTGGGTCTCTTTTATTCAGGGAAGTAGACATCATTCATCAAATTCATGGCTTTTAAGCTCAAAAGGCTAGGTCCAGTTTATACCAGGACAAGACAGACCTGAAGAATATGCCATTAGGAAGAACTAGTTTGCCTGCAAAACACTTCTACCCCTACAGTAATTTAGATCTTCTGAGCTCAGTAGGATGAGAAGAGAGAGCTGGAGCCAGGCCTGGAGGGCTCTGTTCTGTGTCTCACCCCTTTGAATTGAGGCCCTGGGAGGGGTCAGTAAGAGAAGGGATTTGTGTTTCCTTCCTGATGAGGCTTTGGGAAAATCATCAAGGTCTAAAAAGACTTAATCTAGGCCCCCAAGTCTTATATGGCCCCACAATAGTATGGGAAAACACTTGAAAACTCTCCTGGCAACAGGAGCAAAAGACTACAGAAGGGCTATAAGGAACCAGACGGATTGAGAATGGTACAGTTTATGACCAATGACTGAAGACTATTATAGGGCTGGACAGATACCAATGACCAAGGATCAGGTACTACCCTTTCCACCTCCTACCTCTCATTTTTTCACATTTTGAAAACCTCTCCAAACTTTGGTCGACCCAAACAGAAAGAGGGAGTAAATTCTTATTTGAATGAATTTGAATCTAAAATGTCTGTAAAAACTTATTAAGACTACGTTTTTCTGTCAAATAAGGACTAAGTAGCATTCTAGAAAAATAAAGATGTTACCTGTGTTTTGCACATCTGGATTCATAGCTACTAAGAGCCAAGGTCAATTCCAGGCAGGCCATTTATATGCATTCAGAAAAGAAAATAATTTCAATTTCAAATCCAAGCCCAGAGTCCTAACCCTCACCACATACTTCAGAAAAATGTATAGAGTATTCAGGGAACCTATCATTACCCTCATTATTTATCCAGAGATACTTTTATAAAGGTAAGTTGTCTCACATCACATTGTATCTGAAATCCCTACTGCGGGTTACCATGATTTATAGAATAAAAACTCAACTCTTTAGTATAATATCCAAGGGTCTTAAAAAACAAACCCCATCATACCTGTCCAGCCTTGTATAAAATCCCTCAGGATGGTCTAAGTTCCACCCACAAAAGATATGCCCCATCCTGACCCTGTTAACGTAATTTTACCCTCCTTTGTCTCTCCTAATTTTGTTCCCTTACTTTGCATTGTTCCCTCCACCCAACTCTTGCTTAATATTTAAGAGCATCGGTCACCTGGTTAAGCATCTGACTTCAGCTCAGATGACGGTCTTGTGGTCCATGAGTTTGAACCCTGTGTCAGGCTCTGTACTGACAGCTCTCTGTCTCTCAAAAACAAATAAACATTAAAAAACATTTTTTAAGTATTTAAGAAAATGGACTTTGGAATCCAACAGAAATGGATTCAAGAATTCAAATTCTAGGTCTTCAACTGACTAGCAAGGCACCTCTGAACAAGTTTCCTCTTGTATAAACTTATATTAGACACTAATATATGGACTGATTCTGCACTGTAATTAGATAATGAGTTGAAAATTCATTAATGGATGGTTAATGAATGAACCTAGGACTTGGTAATGCTTTTTTTAAAAAAAAAACGTGGCCTATTATTATAATTAACAGTCTAAATTTTTTTTTATTTTATGATAGTATATTTATCTGGCTCAGTGAGTAGGTCATGAGTTTCCTAGTGGCAAGAGTTGTCATAATCTGCACTGTCTGTCACTTAAACCAGGCATTCAGTAAATGGCAGTGGAATGCATGTTTGGATTAGTATTCAAAGCTCAGTTTAAACTACCAGAGTTTTAACATACCTGACTAGTCCTCTGTGATACCCTCTGCAGAATTAACAGCTCCATCCACTAGGAGCTGCTAATGCTTCCATAGACCTCTTATTTCAATTGCCTTGTTACATGTTATTTACATGCTGTTTTCTAATTATTTACATGGCATGTATTTAAACATCTTCTTAATACAATATTACATAGATTCTTGAAAATGTGGTTTTTTCATCTTGTTAGCCCAGCCACCCTTTCTTAAACTTAAAACTACTCATAAACTTAAAAACAGAACCTGGGACAGAATAGATCTCACTTAACACTTGCTAAATTATGCTGAAAACCTCAACTCATCTTTCACAGTTGTAGGGACTCACCAGTATCATGTCTGTACTTGAAGGGCAAAGTAGGGTGGGGACCAGGAAGTGGCAAATTGCTGTGCACAGCTGAGCACGGTTGTCCTTGACCCCACAGGACAGCTGGGCTCAACATGAGAGGAGAGCTTTCACTTTTGATCTTGAAGATAACATTTTAAAATATAAAGCAAAAGGAATTTGAGATAATGTGCACACTTTCCTTCCAAACATGCCATATGGAATATGAAGCCCTTGGATTAAGAATCATTAAGTCCTACTTACTAAATAAAGACAGCCAGTCTCATGGAGAACCAACAGAGAGGGATACAGAACACGAAGCATGGATAAGAGTAAAACTTCCTCCAGAAGAAAGTAGCAAGAATTAGCCCAGAAGGCCAAGCCCCTTGTTGCCAGCAGGCCAAATCATAACAATTTCCACTTCCAGTCTGCTCCCTGAATCATCATCAAGTATTAACCATCCAGCTCCCTGATAAGGTAGTCGGTGGAAGATATGATGACAGTAGCAACCCCGTTTGAACGAGCATTTGTGATTTCCAGGGCTACCTACTCATGCCTGCGCGTAGCCAGATGAAACAGGGGTTTAGCAAGGCTGTTCTAGGTCTCAGTAGAGGGTGCAGAGAACACACCAGCTGTGCAGAATGAGAAGGGGGAAATCCTGTATTCCACCGTGTCTGGGGTTGTCCCCATCCTCTCAGTGGGTCTTCAATAAGTTCCTTCTGGTTCTTTAGTGGCGATATCAATGTATTCTCCCTAAATCTTCCACCTGTAGCCACCTCTCTGAACACCCAAACTGGTTCCTCCTGCACACATTTTTATCCCAGAACTAAGCCACCAAAGTGAGTTGTTTTATGATGTAGGTGAAAATAGCTGGGACCAAACCCTTTGATGCTGTTGGGATGATAAGATTTCTCCTCCAGAATCTGTTTCCTGCGATCCTCAGTGCTTTCATAAGGGTAATGAAACTAGAAAGGATAATGAAAAAGAAAACCCCCAGGGTCATGCAAATCCCAAGAGCCTACAACTGCCTTTAATAAGATACTCATGTGGATGATAGGTATGTGTTTAAGAAGAGCCATAGTTAGCCCAGCCTCATCACCTCGGTTTCAAGATTACATTAAAATGTGTAATTCTGGGAAGATATGCAACATACAGCCTGAATATATAAAGGACTCCATCACTACTCTCAAATCATTTAACACAATTATATGAGCTTGTGTATAAAATGTGATCAAGAACTCATCTGTGGTTCATTTGTGCCTCAGTTTCCCCAGCACTGTGATTGGGGTACTTTTGCTGGATGGCATAGTAAAAGAAAAATCAAGAAATTTTTAAGACTTAATCCCAAACTCATAAAAATGTCAGTAAAGTAGAAAGGAGGTCAAATTGTAAGGAGGAAGGAGGGAGGAGGATGGAGTAAGAGAGAGACAAAAATCAGCTCATGAATCCTTTTGTCGTATTGATCTTAAGCTGTCCAAAGCTCACAGTGGGTGGATAGGTATTATTAAACTTATGTGTTGTCTGGAAACTCTCTATCCATGTGAGCACAGTGCTCACTGCACTGGGAGAGGAGGATAATATAAAAAGCATCTGAAATGTGGGAAGAAACAATTCAGGAGCTCAACATTCCACAGTTGCAGGACCTCTGCTTCTTGTATTTGTTTATTTTTTTCACTTAGTTTCTGAAGCCAATGGGGCTAAGCTCCAACAGGTGATTTGGCCACAAAGAATATGGCATAGTTTGATCAAGAAGCATTTGGCCAATGAGAGAAGCAACCAGGATTTTCAGGGATCGGCAGCGTACAGCTCATCCTCTGTATTACTGACCAGCAGCCATGCCCACAAGAGCAAGCAAAGATGAAATGTAGTAACTGGAACTAGACAAAAGACTTGCCCATAAATTGTAAGAAATTGAATAGGCCTTGGATCTCACTGAATGCCGGCCCCTACCCATTTGTAGAACGACCATAATCTCGGACATTTCCATGTACAACCCGTTGCTCTGGCATACTTGGCACAGTTATTAACAGCACCTCCTCTCACCTTCAGAAAGTCCAATGAATTATGTAGTCACCTATTCATTTGGCAAATTGGAAATCTGAGGCCTAAAGAAGGAAGGGGGATTAGTGGCAGTGGGTATAGATTTGGAATACGTTATGGGTTGGTATGCTATGGCCAACTAGACAAAAAGCAAAACAAACACAACCCAATCTTCACACATGACATTAGCCACTTCTCTATTTACCTCTTTCACTACATTACAAACTCTTCAAGGTCAAAATCAGTGTCTCAGCCTCATATTTTTCAATGCCAAGCACATACCAGGCACTTAATAAATATTTGACTATTACACTTATTAACATACTTTCTTGTACATTATCCCATTCAATTATCCATTGGCACCATATGATGGGTAATGCTGAATAAAGATGAGAAAGCTGAAAGTCAGGGAGGGATATTAAATGCTGAGGAAGTTAATAGCAAAACCACTAAAACCCAGGTCTTCAATGCTTCTTTCCATTACATTATCCTCAGTGTTAGAAGGAGTCTAAATGTAGAAGGAATGTTTGCTTAGAGGGATGGAGCCCAGAAGAGCCAAGGAAAATGTGGTAGGCAGAGAAACATCTCTGTGGGCTCAGAGATTTGACTACTGGACCAACAAGATTGTTTTTCGGGGCCCTGTATTTCTTCCAACATGGCTGCTCCTTTGAAAAAAGGAAGCACATCATGTGCCGGCAGCGGGGTGGAAAGGGAGGTTTGGACATAGCCCAGGATGCTGCAAGGGCAGAGATTCAAAGTGGATGGGTGAAGGCCGAACTGAATGGACCCACAGTCCAGCAGTTAGCTTGGGTCAAGCTACCAAGGGTTTTCCCCTCACAAGGACTTCCATAAGACATACCCAGGGCCCCATTCAAAAAAGGATCAAGCCTGGCATTTTCCTGGCTGTTTACTTAAAAAAAATTAAAGCTTAGCATTTTGAAAAATGTATTTCTTGGAGACAAATATATTTTGGCCCAACCCGCATCCCACTAGAACTTACCACACAAAGTTTCCAGTTCCATCCCCAGGCCACAGCACCACTGTACCATGAAGGATGATATTTTATTTATTTAATTTCTTTTTTTTTAAATTTTCCCATTCTAGCTCCTTTAGCAATCAGTTGGTTTGTATTCTTTTGTCTTGACATTGTTCCCTTTCCTTGCATGCATTAAGTCAGTGCATTGTTTGCTTATTTCCATGAATTTTTTTTTCAGGCATGAAATAAACTTTACCTGACTTGGAGCTGTAAATACCCCCAGGAATCATTGGGAGTCTCCTTGACTTCTTCCTGGCCCAGATGTCATCACCATTCAATCGACCATAGGCCACCCTAGAAAAGGAAAGATGTGCACTCTTGTTCAGGTGCGAGACAACCAAAGGAAGACTGTGGGTCCTCTCTCCTCTTCTCTACCCCTGATCCCCAATATAGCAATGGAGTGTACAATTATTAGAAGTAACAAGAAAATAATCCTAATGAAATCTCATACTGTGACTCAAATTCCAATTTTCAACAATGGTAATAAGGATCTTCCATCTTCTTGAAGGCAATAAAGAACAGAATCTGTGTGGTATTCCTCCTGGGCAGTAGAGGGCACTGTGGACACACACTGGAAGTAGGCCTTTGGTGCCTCAGGAATCTGACCACAGTTAACAGGAATACAGTGTGTGGTTGCCGTCTCCACAAACGCATCTTTCATGTCAAGTGGCCTCCATGGTTCATCTTGTTGCCATGATGCCATGGAAGCAACAACTATGACAATCAAAGCTGCTTGCTCTTTCTTTTATTGTGTTCTTTCAAAAGCAGTCACTTTGGGCATGAGAGATTTTGGAAACACTCAGACTTTCTCACTCAAAACCTGAGGTAGCTACTTAATGGTTGTATGACCTTATAACTGAACTTCTCTAAGTTTCCTCATTTGGAAAGTGGAAATAGTAATACTTATGAATTAGATTGTTGGAACGATTAAGTGAGATCATGCAGATGGATGCCTTCATCAGATAAACATCAATCCATGGTAGCTGTTGTTGCTATAGTAGTTTTGCAGTGCAGTCAGGTATGTGGATGACCATGCCCAAGCCTGGACTCTTCCATGTTCTCTGAGGCCCAACCTTCTTGTCACTGTTTCTTAACAGTTTGCCCACCAAGTCACAGAAGGGTTTTGTGAGCACTAGTGACATTCCCGTGAGTGGTGCAAAAGAAGGGCTGTGAGGCAGAGGTGAGGTGGCATCTCACCATCGAAGGCAGTGATTATTCAGGTGGGTCTCTCAAGATTGTTTTGAGAGAGCAAGGCATAATCCAAGCCCAGGGATCCTCACTGTCATTACAAACTCAGAATTCAGAGTCAACACACATAATTAGGTGGTGCCTCACTAGGGATAACATGCAGAGGTGTTCAGGTTGTGTACTGCATGGTAGTCTATCAAAAACTACAGCTCGGGTATCAAATCTGACTTGCTGCCTATTTGTGTAAGGAAGGTCATATTGGAATACAAGTCCATTCATCTATCTGTTGTCTAAGGCTACTTTCAAGCAACACTGATAAAGGTGAAAAGTTGCAACAGAAACTATGGCTTTCAATGCCTAAAACATTTATTAGCTGGCTCTTTACAGAACATTTTCAGATTCTTGTTCTTAGCCTACGGACCTAGTACCTTGTATATAGAAGATGCTCAATAGTAGATGCTCATGTTGAATGAGTGAATGAATGAATAAAAACTCAAATACCAACCCAAAACAGACAAGTATTAATCGTAAAGAAATTGGGATAGAGAAGATTAAAAGGAATTTGAAAAATCTTGAAATTGGGAAATTTGTGTCTCCCTAGACCAATCACTTCCTATTTCTGTATCTCAGTTTCCCTGTCTACAAAATGGGAAGCCTAAACCCATTTTCTCAGGGCTGTAATGAGGAATAAAGTGAAATCACAAATGTCAAAACATCCTTCCCCCTTTCTGGCACATATAGAAGCTAATCAAATATTCGAAGAAAAAGCAAAGATGAGAAGAAATCCTTCCTTCTGAATAAAATATTTGCCCTGTCATGGAGGAGTAAACAGAGTAATTCATACATTTAACTGGCAGATGTCACGGAAAAAGCTTCAAGGAGCATTCTACACAAAGACTCCCAGGCTAGTTTGTGTTCAAACAAACCAGACAGCCAGCCCACAGCCTGAGCCAGGAGCCAAATATTTCAGACACGATCAGGGCTGGCTGCTCCAGGCTGAGCTGTTCTGCATGTGGCTGGAGCCAGGCCACAGGAAGTCCTTGGTGTCAGCTCTCTAGAACCTAGTGAGACTGTGGCATTTTCTTGATCTTCTGTGTAGACTAATACTCAGATAAGGGACATGGGGAGAAAGTAAGGGGGTCTCCTTTTCTAAAGGTTGCTGCTCCCCCAACTAAACAAGAACTTAAGAGCTGTTTAGGGGCTACCAGAAGTAAAATATGCAGCCCAACATGACTTTTGTTTCCACTTTCTTTTGGGGTGGGGCTGGGGGGTAGTGGGATGGGGGGGGTCTGTCATAATGTTGACCTTGAGGGATGCTCTGCCACACCTCCACCCAGATCCCATTTTATGGTGTGTGGAGTTTTATGGACCAATTTAACATGGGAGAGGAGACAAGAAGGCTGATGTGTGAACTGAAGTTGAAAAGGCATAATTCAAAGGGAAATTATTCCAGAATTATAAACCCTGCTTACCAGTGTCCAAGGGTAATAGCCACTGTTCAGTGGCAGGGGTTGGACTTCCAAAGTTATTTCAGGGGCCATTTGGAGGACAAGCACCTTTTCATTTCATTTGGATGGGTAAATATTTTCAAATGGGGTCTCCTAAATATGTTGGGATCCAGTCAAAGTCCCTAAATTGTGGAAGCTTTGAATACCCAACGACTCTTTTCCCAGGACAGCTTATTTAGGAAGTCTAAAATCTGACAGAAAATGATTCATGCTTTATCTGCACAAAATACAACCATACCCACTGTTTGGTTTGAACGTGAGACCTGAGGAAATTTCTAAAAACCTTTTGATTATGAGGTATTGGCTAGGACATAACAAAGCCAAATTCCAAAGTTCCCACAGGATATGAAGCAGGGGGAAAAAAAAAGGATGTTTTGATGAAGACCTAAAACCCTGGTCTTACACATTTCTCTGTTTGTAACAATAGCTCAGGAACCCATGTGGATGTTTTTGCACAGAACCGCAGGGCAAAAAACAAAAGGGCTTGAATGAGGCAGGACTGATCTGGCCATCAACATACACAGCAGTTCTTATTTTGTCATATTTCTAAACATTTGGAAAGAGGAATACCTAAGAGCTTATAGGATAGCAGTGAGGAACCGGAAAGTCAGCCTGAAGTCCCCCAACACATTCACTCCCCAGAATACCTGCTGCCTGTGACTGTGTACTGCCGGCTCTTCCAAGGTCCTTTCTTGTAGGCATCTGATTTCCGCTGATTTTTCAACAACAGCCCCACTAGTTTCTCTAAACATAACATCCCTCAAACTCCCCGTGCAAAAAACATCATCAATACTCTCAAAAGCTATGAAAAGCCTTATCCCTTCATGTCTGCTAGCTGCTGTTTGACAATGTCTGGTGGCCCTCATTCAAAATGAATAGTGGAGCTGCTGAAAATCTAGACAGTAAGAAGACTCTTGCGGCTGTTACCGCAGCCTCAAGCCTGACTTGGAAAGTCCTGTGGAAAGGCCCTTTCTTTCCTAAAGTCTTGGTTTTAGAGTTTTTTTCAAGAGCTGTGAAGAATATTCTGTCATCATCAGAGGTGTTGGCTTATGTAGACACAGAGTAATTTGTATATTTTTTCAATCAGCATTTATCTCCATGCATTCATGAATTTTTCATCCAAAGCCAAGTGAAATGCTCTTCTGCTTGCCAGTGTTTAAGTTACAAGTTGGAAAACATTCAAAGAGCTTGAAATTCAAGCTGATGAGACAGATGAGAGAACAGGACAGGTACGCGGCCATTGGCAGTCATCCAAAATAGGATGTTCTTCTCCATATGAGGTGTGGAGGCCCATTAATAAACTGCAAAAAGAATTGTTGGACCCTGCAAGATTAGGGTAGAAGCTAATAAGTCAGCATGAGTCATTGATAATATCCTAGGTTTTAGGTTCTGTGGTTAATTCATGACTGTTATTTATTTTAGTGATAAAAACATGAAGTAAAAGGGACAATGCATGGACCAATGATAATGGTAGAACATGAAGTAATGATTATTTTGAACCCAACTTGTATTGATTGTATTTTCTTATTTTCTGTATTCTCAACACTTTGGCATTTAAAGTCTTGATCCTGGAGAGACTGCTCCTCCCAGGGCTAGCTAATTTCTAGAGATAGCAAATTACTCCCCCATGAACATTCCTTCGATGGGCAAACCAACCAATCCAGATACCACATCCCTAACCCTCACACACCAAGTCAATCTTCCCCACTATATTACCCCACGGCAAGGTACTGAACACCTCGGGACCAGCCCTATAATCCAGAGCCTGCCAAAAATATTCAACCTGTCTAGTTCCAAACTGACAGCTTGCCTATCCTGCTTTGCTCATTCCTTCCCACAGAATTTCAATAAATGCTCTGGGCTATATCCTTTCCTCTCCCTCTGTCTCCTAGCCAACCTGGGTGCCTCCCCATGTGGCCCTGCATGGCATCTGTTGTCTCCTGTTTCTAAGGATCTTCAAGTATAAACTTCTTCCTTTAGGACAATCATTCCCATGCATGCATATCTTTCCATACCTGATTAAGATGCATCCTGCATATATATTTAGAACACAATTTCATGCAGTAAAAACACAATTAAATAAAAACCATAAGTAAAATGAGTTAGGAAAGAAAGTCTATGGGGTGCCCAGAGTCAGGAAATAAGTTATAATAAGGGATCTTTAGTACAAAAGAGAAAAAGCAGCTGTGCCAACAAAAACCATGCTTCTCAAGGTGGTAGTGCCTATGGAGAAGGGATAGAGAAAGGCAAGAGAGAAAGATGAGTAGAAGAGAATACATTTTTCCATCATGAACACTGAAATGCTTCCCAACCTGAGTCACTGGGTATTTGAAGCAGGAATAATTAGAAGAAAAAGGAGAAGAAGGAAAGGGAGGAAGACATAGGGGGGTGGATTCCAGGTAAGGAGTGCCACTCAACTCTTCACTCTCAGGTCCCCCTCTGGTTTGTGCTACAGCTTCAGCACACAGGCACTGCTGTGTGCTTCAGAAAGAAGAGCACTGCTGCCTGGGTCATCTGTCTGGGCTTTCTGTCCACCTCCAAGGTGGTAATCTTGTTCCCAGTTAATTGGATATCTACAATGGGCTCCCCAGGCCACAGTGAAATTCTTGGTTGATTCTAAACTCACCACAAGATACCTATCATCACAGGACACAAAGTCCCATTGGATTCTCTAACACTTTAAGGAAGCAAATTTTCCTGCCTGTGAAAGAGCTGTGCGTGGAAACAATTATTTGTCCTTGTATTTTTTCTTTCCATATTTGTTTCCCTTTTCGAGGTATGTACCATAGGAGACTGGCTGAGAGGATTTCTGCATGGTGCTCAGATACAGTTCTCTTTCTGTTCCTTCTGAACAAGTTACCCACATGGACCTTGGTGGAGTGTTGAATGAAAGGTTCTAAGAAATAATAAAGACTTTCTAAATAAGTCTCCTTAACACTTAGAATTTTTGGAACAAAAACCTCTGCTTCAGAGAAATGTGGCCCAACTTGAACTCATTATGTAACAATAGAAGGAGATACAGTAATGCTTTCTGCATGGTCATAGCATGGGGATTAGAGATGACATGTAAATTATTATTTTTTTTTGTAATTCAATTTCTATTTTGAGCCCAGATTCTAAGAAAGTGGCAGAAAAAATCAGTCTCAGTTCAGGAATTGAATTCAGCCCCCCATCTCCTACCTATCACAGAAGTGGTCCAAGTTGCTGGGAGGAGTATGCACGGCCAAGGCACTGTTGAAGCAATGGCCGCTGCGTGGGCTAGTCTCCTTGGAGATGCCCATGGCCCCCCTGCTATTAATCGGCACAGGTTTTCTTCATCTGCGGCACTGTTCTGGTTCTCTCCCTCGTGCTTCTAGGTCCCTCTCAGGGGGATGTTTCTTTTGCACCTAAATCACACTAAACATTGGGAAACATGAGGAGTCTCTCTAAAGTCCTATCAGCCCAGACACATGACACCCTCTTTGCGGACTTGCTGCCCTCCAGAAATGTGCTCCAGAAGTGAGACATAAAATCCTCTGCTCTCAAATGCAACCCATTTACCTAAAGTCTTTCTTTTTTTTGCTCACACTGGGTTTAACCCAAGAAACCTAGTGCAGAGCTCCTGTTACTCTGGGAACAGCCAGGGTATATGTGCTTGTTATATTCCCCCTCTTATTTTTCTCCTCCCTATCCTGAGGGCTCTGGCGAGTCTAAGGAATACAGAAACAGAGCTCTAGTTCTCAGATGTTCTTTAAAATCTATCTTTACATGCATTTCCCCAGAATTGAGGCGTTGGAAACTCAAAAGCCAGGGAAGAAAAGGTGCGTGAAGTGTATGTGTTGAATGGGTGGAGGAAATAGTTGGTGAATGGAAGATCAAGGGGGTAACAATAAATGATGATATAAACCTCACTGGGTAATACTAGAAAACATAATACCACTAGCAAAAGTGCTGCTGCCTACAGGAACTGAGAATGGGGCACAGAGAAAGCCATGTTGGAACATATCTTGTTTCCATTTTCTGAGAATTTAGAAACTTCTTCTTGATGCACAGAGAAAACTAGAATGAAGGCACTGAGGTTAAAATCTAATTTTTTTTTGGTCAATGTTAGATATATCATTACTTAATCCAAGACACTGCTGCTAAATGGATTCCAAAAACCAGCCTCCTTCACATCACCAGTTTCTTTCTCTTTCAGACTCTTTGAGTCTCTTCCATAGACACAGACAGACAGACAGACAGACAGACACACACACACACACACACACACACACACACACATACTCACAAACATCGCTGACAGTACTCTAGGTGGTAAAGTAAACCACTGGGGTGATTTGACAGCCCGTTTTCCAGCCAGTTGACCATACAGCACACATCCCCTACGTGGTAGTAAAGCCATATTTTCCACTTGTTACACAACTGTTGAGACACTTTAAAAGTAAGAATTATGGAAAAGATTGACATGCTGTCCAGGGCATTAAATGAGATGACCTCTGAGGTTGCTTGCCTCCTCTTTTCATCATTCATAGGAGAGAAAATGTCATTTCAGGAGACTATGCTAGTAGGCAGCTCTCAGTTTTTCACAAGCATATTAATTTTCCTAGTAGATTTTTCCATCTTGATGAAATGAGCTCAGAGAAGGCTTTGCAGCCCTTGGTAACTTTTCCTACCACCTCCCCAAGACGTTCTGGAGGGTGGATATCTCTCATCTGTTTCTCTCCGCTGATTCATCATAAAGGGCAATCCCCTGACACCTAACACCATTGGCTAGAGACCCTCAAGATCTCTGCTCTTATGATTCCCTTTTATTTTAGTAATCAGAAATGTACAAAAAATTCTTAAACCTACCAGTTCCATTTTCAAATACAATTGTTATCAGTTAAACACATATTCTTTAAAAAAATGTCAATGCTTATATAAACACATACACACAATATGTGTGTGTGATTGTGTGTGTATACAAATGGAATTGTGGCAGACAACATCCTTTGAACCAAGCAGCTGTGAACATCAAACTTCTACTTTCCATCTACAAGAACCAATTTTTAAGATAGAGAGAAGAGATCTCTTTTGGCTGGTCTGAGGTTTTTTGCTTTGTTTTATTCTTTTTTTATTAAGGTGTAACTTTCATACTACAAAGTTTACAAGTCTTAAGTCCAGTGAATGTTTACAATTGCATGCAGTTGTCTTATCACCATTCTGCTCAAGATATGAATTCTGTCCATCACCCCAGGAGGCCTCATTATGCTTCTTCCCCTTAAAGGTGACCTCTGTTCTTCCTGATCTCTTTTAAATATAGTTTCACATGTTCTTCAGTTTCATATAAATTAAATAATACTGCATATTATCTTTGTGTCTAGCTTCTGCTAGCATTTATGTGAGATTAATGCTTGATTTGTTGCATGATTTAGGAGTTCGTTCTTTGTCATCACTGTGTGGTTTTTCATTGAATGCATATGCCCCAACGTATCCAATCTTTTATTGATGAACAGCTGGATGTTCTCAGTTTTGTGATACCATGAATAATACTGCTCAAAACATTCTTGACACATTTTCATGGGTGTGTGCACTCATTTCTGTAGTTGTATACCTGAGAGTGAAATTACTGCCTCATAGAGTATTTGTAAGTTTAGCCAGTAACTATCACAAAAGAATGCTCTAAAGTGGTAGGACCAATTTAAATTCCCATCAGCAATGCATGAGAGTTCTACTTGCTCTACATCCTCGCCAGCCCTTGCTGTTGCCAATTTTAAAAATTTCAGCCATTCTGGTGGATATATAGTAAATTTTATTGTGCTTGTATTTGGAATTTTCTTCATGGATAAGGATGTTGGAAACTTTTCACATAAGCTTATCGGCCCTTTGGATAGTCTCATTTCTGGGCTGTCTCACACTCTTTTGTCCATTTTAAATTGATTTATTTATCTTTGATCTTTTAGTTTGAAAGACTATATCTTTTGGATGCTTTATCGGATGTGTGTATAATAAACATTTTCTCCCAGTCTTTTTTTCATACTTGCAGCGATGTCTTTTGATAAGCAGAAGTTTTTCATTTTAATGAGGTACAACTTATCAATCCTTTCTTATGGCCCATGCTTTTGAAGAACGAGAGCCTTGATTACAGGGCAGGAGGCTCTTCCAACCCTGGGGATCGATCAGAATACGGGTGAGTGGGCTCTAGAATCCATTCTCCTCTGTATGATACTTTCGAGGCTTCTGTGCGGTGAGGTGCATCCATGTGCCACACTTCTGGACCACGTGAAGTAAGAGCAAGTCTTATAGAAGGTTTCTATGAGAGAGTATCTTGCTGGGTAAAAAGACAGATTCATGAAACAAAAGCTTATTCTCTTGCACTCTTCATCTTGGAAAACTGATGTGAGACCTATTATTTGGAGCAGCTACAATCATTCTGTGACAATTTTAAAAAATGGCCAAAAGAATCATAGCATCATTAACCCAATAATCTTACATAATCAGTTAGTGAAATAACCCTGTAACAATTCCACTGGACTTCTTGTAATATAAGATCATAAGATGCCTCCGCTATTTTAGATGTGGTCAGGCATCTAATATTTGTAGATTGAAACGTTTTTCCTAATAAGGGACTCATGGTACACATACTGATCTTCAGCTTGTTTTTTCTCTTCCTGTATCTCAGGCGTCACCGTACACTAATATACATAGTATATTTACTTCTTTCTGTTTAATGGTCACATAGAATTCCATCATGGATGTACAATATATTATTTGTTCTGTTTCATGTTTTTGAACATTTAGATTGTTACCATACTGTTATGATAAATAATGGTATGATAATTTGTATGGACATCTTGGCATATGGACTTTGGCATATTGACTGGATTCATTCTTAGAAATGTAATTGCTGAGTCAAAGGGCCTGTACATTTAAATTTGGATAGACACTGGCTTCCAAAAATGTCATCACAATTCAGATTTCTACCAGATATATATTAGAGAACCTACTTCCCTTACACATATAACAGCTTAGCATGTTTCTATTTGTTAAGCTTTTTAAAACCAATTTTATGGACAGCAAATTGTAGTTCATTGTGTAAATATGTATTTTTAAATTATCAGAAATTTTGGACATGTTTTCATACCTTTTACTGTCTATCTGCATGTGCGAATTGCCTACTCATAATTTTTGCTCTCTTCCATATTGTGCTGTTTGTCCTTGGTATTGCATCATTTCTGAACTATTTACCAATGGTAAGTATATACAAGCGACAATATGTCCTTCTTTCGACTGTTCTTGTGGAGACTTTTACTAGACAGAAGTTCTACAATTTTATGTATGAACTAATTTGTATATTATGCTTCTCTATGACAAGATTTTAATAACATTGTCTTATATTTTGCCTTCCCTCATTCTCTTTTATGTTTTGCTTTTTTATTTGACATTTAACAAATACTTTTGAGTATCTAATGTGCGCCAGGCACTGAAAACAGTGAAAAATAACAAAAAAGTCTCAACTCTCCTGGAGTTTTCATTGTATTGAGAAGGCACACAACAAGCCCTTCAGGTGATAACTAGCATCTCAGACCATGATAATTTCTAAACAATAAAATAAAAACAAAGCAATGGAAAAGATGAGTTTATATGTAGGCACTTTAGCTAGGAAACTTAGGAGATGTCTGTCAGAGAAACTGATGCTTGAAGAGAAGTGAACAGTGATAAGAACCAGACTTGCAATGCTATGAGAGAAGAGGGGCTACAGAGAGGTAGTGGCCAGTGCTCAGGCCCTGAAGCAGAAGTGTATTACAGTAGTCTGCCCATCTCCCCAGGGACTAAGTTCCAAGACCCCAGTAGATGCTGAAACCATGGATAGCACTAAACCCTATAGAGGCTATGTTTTTTCCTACACATACATACCTAAGACAAATTTATAAATCAGGCACAGTAAGAGATTCACAAGAATAGCAAATAATAAGGTGGAACAATTATAATAATATACTGTAATAAAACTTATGTGGATGTAGTCTCTTCTTGTGATGATATGAGATGATAAGTTGCCTATGTGATGAGACAAAACGAGGTAAGTAACATAGGCATTGTGACGTAGTGTTAGGCTACTATTGTCTTTCTGACTATTCCTCATAAGGATGATCATCTGCTTTTGGACTGTGGCTAACCACAGGTTACCTGAAATTATGGAAAGCAAAACTGTGGGTAAGGCAAGGGCTACGATCCACATACTCAAGGGGCAGAAAGAGGACCACCATGTCAGGAGAGCTGTGAATGAAGCACAGGTCAGTCAGTGATGGGATCAGAGAAGCTGCGTGTTGGCCACTTTAGTGAAGATTTCATTGTAATGATGTTGGGAAGTTTTAAGCCAGGTATTAATGTGAAGTGAATCACTTCAGACTATGTATCAGGGACTTGCGTTGCCAAATAGGATCAGGTATATCACAGCAAGCCAATGATTCCAATGTAGTAGGAGAAAAAAAATGATAAATTATATTTTTAGGATGTAGAAACGTGGAAAAGATAATGACTAGATAATTAGATAAACTGTCATTAGAAAACAAAACTTTTGGAGTACCTGTGTGGCTCAGCTGGTTAAGTGTCCAATTCTTGATTTCAGCTCAGGTCATGATCTCACTGTTGAGCCCCATGTCTGGCTCAGTGCTGACAGTGTGGATCCTGCTTGAGATTCTCTCTCCTTCTCTTTCTACCCCTCCCATTATCTCTTCCTCTCAAAATAAATAAATAAACTTTAAAAAATGAAATCCCAATGGTCAGTAAGCCTAGACAGTGGTTCTCTGTATCACTACTCATCTGAGAAGTGCAAATACAGTGCTTATTATGACAATCATTAACATGTTAGAAAAGAGATAAATGTTGAAGTAATAAACTCACAGAACATGGTAAAAAAACTCATTGAGAAATCAAATGCATGCAAAATAATAAATGTAAGTGAAATCATACCTTTTGATACAAAGGTATTTTTTCTGCCTTTAGTGCATGCATCACTTTTTGACCTCAAATGATCATACGAAAAAAACCCTCAATGTATTTGGTGCCAAATGCCATATTTTTAAAAAGCCACAGAAATATTTAGAAAGTAGATAATTTCTTATTTCAAGAAAGAACAAAAGATCACACTGAAGCATCTTTTTGTTAAAAAGAATACTATCCAATGTATGTTAGACTAGAATTCAAAGGATAAACAGGTCAGACTATGGAGACGGTAGCCAGTAACCAAGCAGTGACAATTTAAGCATTTAAATTATTACAGTTATTTAGAACCAGCTTTATCTTTCATGAAGGGTCGTATGTGTACAATGATGTCCCAAAGGGAAAACTAAGATAAATTATCCTAGAGAAATGTCATGTTCACTAAGGTAACTCAATTTATTGGTATGTGATTTCCTATCCAAAAAAAAAGAGAGAAAAGTAAATAATTAAGTTGATTAAAATAAAGTATAATCGCTCAATTTGTTTCACTGATACAGTACCATTTTCCTAATCCTCTGGCCTAACTGAAGTAGTTGTCTACTAATAATGGTGGGTATTTCTTTTGTAATCTGACGATACTACAGAAATTATTTTAGAAAGATTTTTTTATGGTTGAACCACATGGGCTGAATCAAGAAGAAACCTAATTCTCAGATGGGAAATGGGATACAGGTATAAGCCTCCAGCAGGCCTGAGATTTTGACATGCTCTTCACTCAAGTGTCACAGGGGACACTGAGGGATGTTCTGGGCTTATTTCTGCATTCGTTACTTGTATCACAAGAGTGGGAAGAATTGCAAGCAGAATAGACCAGGGCTGGGGAGGACATAGGTAAACCTCTCTCACAAAAGCAAGGTGGCTTGGACCTGGAAGATCCTTACTCAGTTTAAGTGGTATCACCAGCCAATGGACATCTCAGTGGGAACATGAGGAAACCTCTCAAGCCTGTAGCTTCAACCAGGGACAAGCTGTGCTGTCTCCTGCTTTGTATAAAAAACTCCAAATAAAGGCTTCTTATCTTTTGATGTCCTATACCAGTATGATTGCTATATCCTTTAATCATACATGTTGGTGTATTTCTATCAATCATATAAAAGTCTTGAGGCAAAAGCGTAAGAGTCTTACATATTTTGTCATTGTGAATGATTTATATTAACACTGGTTATTGTTGAGTATAAGGTGTATATAAAACATATAAATGGTAATTTATTATATAAATATAGATGATAATTTAGTATGAAGATGGATTCCATATGTGTATGTGGATGTGTGGATTCCAGATACATATAAACATAATAACTCATTATGCAAATAATTTCATATATTTTAGTTCATAACAAGGCTGGTTAACTGTAATCAAGCCAATTTTTATATTCTTGGGGTTCATGAGAAAAGGATCATTCAGTTGGAACCCTGAAGATACTTGGTAGTCTTTAGAGAGTTGGGAACCCAGTGAATATTTGACAGAGGAAAAAAAGAACTTCCGAAATACATATGAAACTTGAAGAAAGAGAGGGTGATGAGCTGAACCAGCTACCCTCAACTGAGGCCCGCAGATGGCAAGAGAATATACTATCCCCCACCATGTTGCTTACAACTCTGATACTGAAGAAATAGAATCCAATGAGAGGCATGAAGATGAAAGGCAAGTCTCTTAGTTAACTGACTTTTGGCACTCAGGTGTGGAATGAGGCTTCTCTAATGCCTGAAACACTGATGAAACTGGAGAAAAATTCCAAATAATATATCTTAAGGACACTGAGCTTTTGGAAACCTCTGGATATATATTCATTTGTAAATAGCCACAGGACAGAAATAACTTGTTTCCCTGATTGACTATCCTAAATTGATTGTTTTTCTAAAGCAAATTTAAAGCAGCTTAAGCATGTCCCAGATTTAGGTACATTTACCTGGGAGTCCTCTCAAAATATGTGTCCCACAGTTCACAAGCCCAGCATGCACTAACCAACTTCCTCTCTCCCCCTCCCTACCCTGAAGTATGTCACAGCTAGTAGGAGATGTTTCATGACTTGATCAGAGAAAAGCTCTGTTCCTGCAATTCCTTCACCTTGAAACATCTACCACCCATACTCCTGCCCAAATTTCTGATAAGGAAATATGGATGCAGAGATGAATAATGTAAGTGGCATGCTAGGTGGGCATCAACTCCTTTATACTAAGTTGCTATCTTTAGTACTAGGAAGCTGTATAGTCCATACTGGGTATCTGATAGTTCCATCATCCACTTCTATCTTTAACTTCAGGGTGTAATTTTCCTAAATGTTTTACTTATTTGAGTTTATCTGTATACCTACCTGAACAGTCACTTTCTTTCCAGAATATCCTTCTGACTTCCCAGCCTCAAAGTTTCTCGATGCCTCTAATATCAAAGGCCTTCATCTTTCCTCCATTTAAGCCACCCCTCTCCATGGTATAGCAATCAGATGCATTTTTGGGTACAAGTACAAAAACAAGCAAATAAGAAACAAACAAAAAATCCCTGACTTTCCATGTCTCACACAAATAGGTTTTAATTTGCTTTCCATGGTTATCATTACAGAAGTATGTGCTACTGCTAGGGATTTACCCAAAGGATACAGAAGTGCTGATGCATAGGAGCACATGTACCCCAATGTTCATAGCGGCATTTTCTCCAATAGCCAAATCATGGAAAGAGCCTAAATGTCTATCAATTGATGAATGGATCAAGAAGATGTGGTATATATATACAATGGAGTACTATATGGCAATGAGGAAGAATGAAATCTGGCCATTTGTAGCAAAGTGGATGGACCTTGAGGATGTCATGCTAAGCGAAATAAGTCAGGCAGAGAAGGATAGATACCATATGTTTGCACTCATAGGTCTGGCAGGAGAAACCTAACAGAGGACCATAGGGAGAGGAAGGGGGAGAGAGAGCTGGGGAGAGTGAGGGACACAAATCATGAAAGACTATTGAATACTGAAGACAAACCATGGACTGAGGGGGGAAGGGGAGGGAGGGGGTTATGGTTGTGGTGGAGGCACTTGTGGGGAGAAGTACGGGGTGTTATATGGAAACAAATCTGAAAATAAACTATTAAAAAGAAAAAAAAAGATGTGGTCCAGGCCTCATGCAACAGTTCATCAGTGACATCAAGGACACACTGTCTTTCAGCCTCTCTACTCCACTATCCCCAGCAGGTTGTCTTGTCAACTTACACTGTCAAAGTGTCATCTCTTCCTCCAGAGAGCACACCTGGACTCAAAACAAAAAGAATGCTGTGCTAGCTGTATCTATCCCCTTAGGTCCCTTTCTGTTTCCAGAAGCCTGAGCAGACTCAGAATGCTATGCCTCTTTGGTGGCAGCTGTGTCATATGTCCCTTACTCCTAGGAATGTAACTTCCCTGAACAATGTCAGAACTCAGATATCCTATGAAGAAACAATCAAACCCTTATGTTATATCAATTCCAGGCACCTGATCCCTATTCTTTCCACCTTCCCCTCAGCAGATGATTAAGCCAATAAACATTATCAAACACCTACAATACACTAAGTTCTAAGGACATAAAAATGTATAGTGGGGTAAAGTGTATAAGTGAGGAAACATCTATAACCATTCCCTCCCTCACTCCTTTGTTAACTTGGAGAAATCACTGGAGGAAATGGGTGAAAGATGTCAGAAGCTAAGGGATACACTTTTCCAAGAATCGTGGCAGGTGAACAAAAAAGTACAGTTCCTAAAGAACTCCACCTTATGCTTTTGCATTACTATTAAGTGCAATTTTGCCCTAAAATTTTGAAAAGGTTTTTGATGACTTTTCCATAATTCCAAAAATGCCTGAAAATAAATTCTTAATCTTAATTCTTGTGACTTAAACTTTATTTTTCAATATCTTAATCAAAACTACCTTAATCAAGTTGTAGTTGAATAGTTGATATGCTATTACATATTTTGTGTCCGAAAGCTTTTATCACTTAATTTTGCTGTTCACTTTTCTTATTTGAGAGGCAGTCAGCTTGTTTTCAGGCCTGAAATGTTTTGAAGGGTATTGAAAAGCATGTAGATCCTAAGCATTGCATGTATAGTGTTTAGAGTATAAAAGTGCCTTGAACAAGGACATCTTAGAGTGCTAGTTACATAACTTGGAAAATACTCTAAATGAAGGGGCCAGAAAAATTATACACCCCAGGGATTGCAAACTCATATGGATCCAGGGGCAGGCAGGTACATAAATGATGTCATGAAGAAAGGATGAAATTATAGCAAACTAGAGAGTGATACAAATCAACCAACCAGCCAACTAAAAATACTGTTTTAATTCACACAATATTGTAGTTTAGCCCTGTTGGTTGTTGACCTCTGATTCCAAAGCTTACAAATATGATCTAAGTTACCTGGGCTTTCATGAAATACAGCCGTGGGGGCTGGAGACCCAGTCCACATCTCCTGTGGTCCCATTCAGGGCATGCTTTGTCCTACACCTATGCTGGGTATCTGTGGGCTGTCTACTGTCCCTAGAAAAGAGGAAAATCTTTGAGGATCTGTTATGTGCTAAGGCCTGCTATGTAGGTTCCTTTTAATCTTCAACATGTATTTGAGATTGTTATTTGGAGCCTTGTTTTTCAGGTGAGAAAAGTAAGATACAGCACCATTAAACAACTTGCCTGATGTTGACCTATAAAGGTATGAGCAACCCAAAATCATGGAAGGAGCCCAAATATCCATTAACTGATGAATGGATAAAGATGTGTTTTATAAATACAATGGAATACTACTTGGCAATGAGAAAGAATGAAATTCTGGCATTTGCAACAATGTGGATGGAACTGGAGGGTATTATGCTAAGTGAAGTAAGTTAGAGAAAGACAGATGTCATATGTTTCACTCATATGTGGACCTTTAGAAACTTAACAGAGGGCCATGGGAGGAGGGAAGGGGAAAAACAGAGTTTCAAACATAGAGGGGGGAAAATCCATAAGAGACTCTTAAACACAGAGAACAAAGTGAGGGTTGATGGAAGGGGCAGAAGAGAGGGGGAAATGGGTGATG
The DNA here is from genome assembly GCF_006229205.1 of Suricata suricatta. Lineage (NCBI taxonomy): Eukaryota > Metazoa > Chordata > Mammalia > Carnivora > Herpestidae > Suricata > Suricata suricatta. The sequence goes on from NC_043716.1 coordinate 28,876,674, forward strand.
GGCATTGAGGAGGGCACTTGTTGAGATGAGCACTGAGCGTTGTATGTAAGTGATGAATCACTGGACTCAACCCCCAAAACCAAGAGCACACTGTATACACTGTATGTTAGCTAACTTGACAATGAATTATATTTTTTAGAAAAAGGTATGGGCAACCCAATCAGTATGGGATTTGAATTCAAGTCCATCTGGCTTTGAAGTTTGTGTGTTTTGATTGCTTCCATGAAATACAGCTCACCTTCAGGAAAGGTAAGTAATTTAAGAAGTGTCTCCAAGAAGTACATATTATACAATCATTGTAGACATGGGACCATAAGTGTATCAAGCCTGGCTGTCAGTGTAATGAATGGTGGCAATGATGACCAAGAGGAGACAGGATGTTGCTGGGGTTGCTTCCCTTGCACATGCGCAATCCTCACCTTTGCGGACTTGTTAGCTTCTTTCCACACAGCTGCTCACTCCTGCCTGCAGTGCTCTTGAATGGCTTTCTTTTTTTTTTTTTAATAGTTTATTGTCAAATTGGTTTCCATACAACACCCAGTGCTCTTCCCCACAAGTGCCCTCCTCCATCACCACCACCTCTTTTCCCCCCTCCCTTTCCCCTTCAACCCTCAGTTCGTTTTCAGTATTCAATAGTCTCTCAAGTTTTGTGTCCCTCTCTCTCCCCAACTCTTTCCCTCTTCCTCTCCCCCTGGTCCTCCATTAGGTTTCTCCTGTTCTCCTGTTAGACCTATGAGTGCAAACATATGGTATCTGTCCTTCTCTATCTGATTTATTTTGCTTAGCATGACACCCTTGAGGTCCATCCACTTTCCTACAAATGGCCAGATTTTATTCTTTCTCATTGCCATGTAACCCTCCATTATATATATATATAATGGATGTGGTATATATATATACCACATCCTCTTGATCCATTCATCCAATGATGGACATTTAGGGTCTTGAATCGTTTTCTTTATTTGCTTTCTGGGCAATCTCTCTTTGTCAGTATCCCACCTCATCCCTCTGAACAATGGAGTGATACATGGTTCTGTCCTCGCTCTTCTCGTTGCCACTTGATATCACCCAGCCACCTGGCTTTATCAAAATGCAATATATAAGATGATGGTTTTCACATTTATATTTCCAGTTCTGACCCTCTTCCTGAAGTTTGGCTAATAGACACCCATCATCTGTTATCTTAAATCTTTCAGTAACAGATGTGCTTTGGAATATATTTTTTCTGATTTTATAAATTTATATGGATATACTATACATTACAGACTCTTCATGTGAGGTTTGAGGCAGCACCCAATCTTCAAATGCATGAATTCTGCTGCAGCAAAATATGATTATTCACACCAAATTATATGAAGGACTATAAACAACCTCATATCAATTAAATCAAGTTTTCTGTCAAAGAAGTAAAATCCCCATCCCTATTTTCTTCCTCCATCCTTATCCTGCTTTATTTTCCTCCAGAGCACTTAGCAGATCTTGGCATATTATAGGGTGTTTGTTCATCTGCTTAAGGTCTGGCTTCCCCACACCCAGCGTAAATTCCATGAAAGCAGGGTTTTGGTGCCAGTTCTCAGCCCTTTCCCCACACCTACAATAGATCCTGGCATATAGTTTTGGGGAGGAATAAATGAATCATCAAACTCAGAAAGAATGACCAAACAAAACCTTTTACTTGTGCCTAGTTCTGCTGAAATATCACTGAATATGAGACACCCATGGGTTCAATGTCACAGTTAGCAATAATCACCCTTTTTTGTCACTTTTATTGCCTTAAGAAATGTTGAGCAACTGTTATTCAGAGCACCAAGCCCCCTTGAATATTTACTAAGGATATCCATAGGCTCATTTTTAAAATGAGTAACTTGAAGCCCAGAGAAGCTGAAGAACTAGTTCCTGGTTAATAGAGACCAATCTCTAGCAGAATTAAGGGCAGAACCCAGGCTCAAGAGATCTTTCATCTCATTTCTGTCAAACTTCCATAGACATATAAAGTATTCATGGAATGTTGAGTGGCTCTGAAATTTTAATAGCCTGGATTTTTGGACTATTATAAAAACCTGAAATATTTTTTGTCACTAAGTAATAAATGTTGCTTTTACAAGAAATATGGAACTTAATTCTTTCAGTCCATAAAATGTCCTTTACCTGTTTTCCTAGGGTTGCGTACTAAAAACCAGGAGGCAGAATGTTCTTGCTTCCTCACTTACCAACAACATGGGCTTTAAAAAGGCACTCCATTTCTATGAACTTCACTTTGTTTATAAAAGAAGTAATGATATAAATGAGAACTGTATAACATGTGTCTCACTTATCTCAATAGCTTACTACAAATTAAAAATATAGTAGTAATCCTCATTTTGTACTAGAAAGTGTAGTTTTAAAAATCTAAATAAAATAAAATATCAAATGCAAGTACTGTATACTACTTAAAATTATGGACAGTGGATCCAGACCATCCAGCTGAAATCCTGGTTCTACCACTTACTAGTTGTATGATCTGGGCAAGCTGCTTAACCTCTCCGAAGTTTATTTTCCTCATCTATAGAATAAGAATTATAATAGATGCTACCTCTTACTATGGTCTGAGGTTTGAATGTATCAGTGTATATAAAATGCTTAGAACTATGCCTAGCATCTCATAAAGGTTCAGTGTTAACTGCTACAGTAATGCAATTAGGAAACTATTCTTATAAATACCAGATATAATGATACACAGCTAGACATACATGCATATTCATTCAGATAGAACTATATAAGTATTACATTTATGTGGTTTTACATATAGATGTAGAAAAAGATTTAGCTCATAGCCAGTAAACTTAGTAGCTCTGTTATTTTTATTGCTTCTTCATAGAGACCACAGACGTACATGGGAAATATGAGAGTGTGGTTCCACAATCTACTATAGTTAAGTTCATATTGCAAATCCCCTAAGTATCACTAACTTTCCATATTGTTAGAATTTAGTCCCTGCAAATGCAGCCACTACTTGGGCAGAATGTAGCAGCTGCCCAACAGGTGTTGAGAAATATGAGAAGGGGGAGGGGGTTGTGCAGGGACACCATAATTCCCAGAAGGGAATGGACTCTCTTTTAATGCTTTATCGAGGAAAAAAAGGAGGCAAAGTAGCATAGAGTGAGTAGTATAGTGCCTAAAAACAAAAGTTATATAAGAAATGCAGGTAAAACAAAAGATTTACCCCTTCCTGTGAGCTGAACTTTTCCTAGCTACTACAGACTAATAGGAAACTCCCTTCATTCTTAGCATTGCCTTGGATGGGAAGTTTACAATCTCCCTTGGCTTTACTGTGAACCATCAAGACAGGAAGCTCTGCATTTGTTCTAAGTCCCTCCTGCTGTGAGTTAATGCAATGTCTGTGCTGCTATTTCAGACAGTGGGGGTGGAAGAATCCTCCTCATGCTCGGGAAGCATCTTTCCTTTCCTTGGAGAACTATTAGTTGACGTCTTGTCCAATTCAATTGAACACTTTGGTTACTACGTTATAGGGTTTTTCTGTACATCTGAGGACGGTCATTTTGCCCCTCAGAACTTGATTCATAAAGTATATTGGATGACTGATAACATTATTCATGTAATCTAATAAATGTTTTACATTCCGTGTGCCCAGCATTGAGCTAGGTAATATCAAGACTATATAAATAATACATGGCTCTCGGGGTGTATAAAACTTTGATGGAGATTTAGACACATTAAAAGATTCAAGAGAAAAAGAAGAGAATTATAATAGACAGTTGGACTAGTTGCCAGAATTCAAACAACAAGTCTTTAACAGTATTGTATTGTAATGCCTACCTAGTATATCACCTGTATCATAATAAGCACTCAAATATTTTTAAAATAAATGAATGATGAATGATGATTTAATATATATTAACAGCTGCAGAAGCATTACTGAATCTTAAACTAAAATCACGCATCTAGTATGTAAGTAATATAAAAAGAGAAAGCAATTTTGGCAGAGATTGGCTAGTCGCTCATCAAATCCACCACTTCTCCCTTGGTTTATATCAGGACGGGCTCCCTCAGCATCCCTTGCAACTACATGGAGTCATGTAACTAAGTTTTGGCCAGCGACATGTATGCATAAGTCTTATATATCTACTTCCCAGAAGACATCAAAAATCTCCTTTGAAATCTTTCATGCATCATCTCTTTATCTGTCTGCTGAATGCTGAAGATCCTTTGGAGGCCTTTGAGATTCTGAAAGATGGCAGACCCACCAGATGGAAGAAGCAGAACAGAGAGAGCAGGAATGATGACATTAGGATGGGATGTGAGTGAGAAAAAGACTTATTATTGAATCCATTGAAACATTAGTCTCCGCTGACTGTTCAAGAATATAAGCAAAAGAAGTGGAGGGCAGCATGATTTTTAATAAAGAAAAAGCAAAAGTAACCTAAATGTTCAACTGTGAAAGAGAATTTAACTAAAAAGGATAAACCTACTCATAATGTGGGACACCTGGGTGGCTCAGTTAACCATCTGACTCTTGATTTCAGCTCAGGTTCTGATGATCTCATGAGCATGAGATCAAGCCCCGTGTCAGACTCCACACTGAGCATGGATCCTGTTTGGGATTCTCTCGTTCTTCTGGCTCTCTCTCTCTCTCTCTATCAAAATAGAGAAAAAAAACACTTAAAAATTTTAAAAACCTATTCACAATGTAACCATCCACAAAAAGTGATGATTGTGAATGCCACATTTAATATAGGAAAATACTAACGTCTTAATATAAAAATCAGAGTGCAATATATAAAATATTATATAATTATGTTTTATGCACAAGCTAAAAATTCTTCCAAAATTAAAACACAGGAAGTTAATATATCATAATGTCAAATACAGTTGTGTTAGGTACACACAGTTGAATTTATCCAATGTGGTTAGATTCATGATTAATTTCTCTATTCTTAAATTTTTTATATTTGGCATTGTGGTATTATTGCTTCATGACTTAAAAATAGAATGCAAAAAAAGTTATTTAAAAGTGAAGTTAATTCTCAAATGGTAAGCAGATCATAAGTGATTTTCTTAATCCGAAGTGGAGGGCTCAACTTTAACCAGAGGGAAAGAGAAGTCTTCACAGGAAGAAAGCAACTAGCATGAGGCCTGGATGATGAGGATTGACTTAGCAGAGAGAAGCAAAGATGTTCCAGTCAAATGGAAGAGTATGAATGAAGGGTTTGGGGATATGAAGAGGTCCTGAGGCTGCCTAAAATTATCAAGATATTTAACAGGGCATCTGAGAGTACTCTTTTCATCTCCAGTTTCCAGTGTTTCATCCTTTCCGCAATTTTTTTTATTTTTCTTAATGGTTATTTATTTTTGAGAGACAGACAGATGAACAGACAGAGCACAAGTAGGGGAGGGGTAGAGAGAGAAGGAGACACAGAATCAGAAGCAGGCTCCAGGCTCTGAGCTGTCAGCACAGAGCCCAATGTGGGGCTCGAACTCATGAACTATGAGATCATGACCTGAGCCGAAGTCGGAAGCTTAGCCAACTGAGCCACCCAGGCGCCCCCCTTTCTGCAGTTCTTGCCATCCATAAGTCTGGTGCTTGGGCCTGCTCTCCTGGGATTAGAGACCAGCTTGCCTGAGTGGCATTCATCTGTTAATCCAGCTCCCCTTGTAGGGTCTGGGTGAAGTCAGAAGCCCAGCAAGAATCTTATTTTCTGGCTAACCTGGGATATGTCAACCTCAGACTGCCTAAACTGGTTGAATGGAATTTTTTGATCCAGGCTCAGTTTCTCTTTCATTTTCCTTATGCCTGACTGTCTAGACTGAATTGAAAGCAGACATGTGACAGACTTGGAGTCTATCTTCAAAAAGCTCAGAGCTTTGGGAGAATAGAAAGAAGATGGAAAGTGAAGGAAAACACTCTTTACTTGAGTATTCATTCTGTGGAATAGATAAGACCAGAGACTTGGCAAAACTCTCAGATATTATCATCTCTGTCTTACAGATCAGATAATTGAGGCTCAGAGACACTCAGTGATTTTCCTAAAGTCATACAGCAGGAAGTAAGCAACAGAGATTGGACTGAAATCTGACAGTTGAAGTTCTTTATCTAGGAAGTTCTGATAGGAGCCAAATATAGCTGGTGATATTAAAGAAAAAGGGTAGAGATGGATTACTACAGAAGTCCAAATAAGACCCCAAAGCTGGGGCTGGTAGAAGGATGTGAAACAAAGGGACAGCAGTTTTTGTTGCTGTTTTAAATAGATGGATATTTGGGGCAGAGTCTTAGTTTCAAAGCAAAGCCCTTGTTTTGTGGGTTACTTAGGAAGGGCTTAGGGGCAGCTGCCTGGCATTAGCTGGAAATATGCAAGCCAGGCTTGAGTGATCCTCAAGCCTCCTTTCTCTCTTCGTAAAGGCTGGGTATGCCTTTGAAACTCAGCCTCCTAAAACCCTGTCTCTGCATACTTGGAAATAGGCCTGTCAGAGGCAGGCAGTCAAGACATGTTTAGCTACCTCTTCACAAGCAAGCATTTTAAAAGGTGCTTCTAATCCATTCAGGCCCCTCATAAATGACAGGAGCCTGCACATTACCATAGTTACCAAATCAGCAATCAGTCTCCATCCATTTCCTCTTCTGTTACAGAACACTGAATGGGAGGGTGCAGCACAGCAGGTGACTTGAAAGCCTTTCTCTGCTCCACTCTCATCCCTGTTCTATTAGCTCTCTGTTCTAGTAGGACCTTACAGCCACCTGTTTATAGATACAAGAACAAACCTACCAATAAGGTGAAACAATAGGATGGCTATCTCAAAACCTAGGGCACAGCCTCCTCAATCAACCCAAAGAAGGGGCGGGCGAGCTGAGGACCAGCGAATGTAGAGCTAGTCACTTATATGATCCTTCAGAAACCCAGGCTTAATAGCAGCCCCCTCGCCACACCCACATATGCATCGATTCCAATCTTCACTAATGGATTAAGTCCAAACTCCCATGTGTGACATAAAGCACTCAGTAATTAGTCCATAGCTCACCCTTCCAACCTCATTACTCCTTCTTCAACTGTTAAGACTTATATCGAGGGTCTCCTCCTCCAGGAAGTCTTTCTAGCTCTACCAGATTATCTCCTTGTGCTCCCTCATAACACATTTCATTTTGTTATAATTGTCTCTTTGCTTGTCTGTCTCCTCTACCTATAAGCAACTAAAGGTCAACAAGCTGCATATGATTAGCACCCTACCATAGTGCATAGTAGGCATGGAAGAGAGTTTAAGTATGATTGCATCTCTCACCAATACCCATGCCAGCATTTCCAGCTACTCTGGATCATTCCTAGAAGAGCTCTACATACAAAGACACCTGTGCCCTTCTGGATTCTCTTCACTTCACCTGAAATAACTGATGCTCCACTCCCCACACAATAGTGCTGCCTGAAGAAACTGCAGCCATACTGCACTGGAGCTTAAGTGCCTCCCTGTATCTGAAGACATCTATGAATCTCTAAGGTAGACCTGCTTGTCCTCGATCTCAGGTCCCGAATCCCTCCTGTGGCTGTGGTTGGCCAAATGTGTCTGTCTCATCCTTCAGGGCAGGAGCCAAGCCTTGCCCATCTTTGTGTTCTGCACCAGCTGTCCAGCAGATGATTAATACTCAATGTGGAGATAAGTAACAAAATAATCAACAGTCGCTCAAAGCAATCTGCAAATTTCCTGCCTTCTGGCTTCCCACAGAATGCCGCTTGAATCTTCCCCCTGGACCTCACCAAGCACGGAGGTGCTGTTTTGACAGGGCACTTTATCTCTCACACCTGAGCTGCAAACTGCACACAGCAGCCTGAGAGGGATGGAAATTTGTGGTGAGTGATGCTTTCTTCACCCAGGATTGAGGCAGGATTGGTTTTAAAGCGGTTGCCATTTGGAGCGGCAACCTAAAATCAATCATGACCCTTGTTCTCGCCAAGTTATGAGGAGAGTTTTTATTTCCCATCTGCCTGGCAGAAGAATATGATTCTCTCCTTAAACCTGCCTTTGGGCTAGCATGATTGAAATGGAGGTGAATAGGGAAGGTGGGAAAAATTAACAAAAAGACAGGGGAAAAACATACATTGCCCAAAACTTTCAGTTTGGGGTGGAATACACTAAAGTAGGAGTCTTAGGTTCACTCCAGCCTGTTCATTAACCACTACTTAGCTAGCATGTGATATTGGGATAAACTTAACCCTCCTATGCCCCTACTTCTTTATTTACAGAGGGTTGGATTGGGGATTCAATGAGGTAATGTATGTTTCGAACAAATACACTGAATAGAGTCTAAGAGGATGTTCAGTAAGTATATACGTTTGTAATCATCCAGTTGCCAGGTGGAATCACACCATTGTATCATGTTGCATTTGTGACTTATTTGGGTTTCCCAGAAGCAGATGCTGAGACAAGAATTGTGTGCAAGTAAATGATAAAGGAGGGACCAGTAAGGGACAGGGGAAGCAGGATAGGAAAGGGAAAGGTGCCAAGCCATTATGGGATTTTAGGCAAACCCTCAGCCCCAGCCTCCAAGGGATCCCTGGAACATGAATTATAGCTCAGAAGATGGCCCAACTCTGGACAAGGGGTCTGGGCTTTGTGCTTTCTCATCTGTAGCCACCAGATAAGATCCCCACACACTTCCAGATACGCTGGTTCTTGAAGTTTGAGCAAAGCAGCTTCTAGAGACATCTCCCAAACAGAGTAAGAAGTACAGGCCTTCACAAACAAAGAATACATGAACCAGCAAAGGGGCACCTGGAAACATTAGAGGGATCTGAGGACAGATAGACGAGTCACTGTCTGTGTCTATAGACCTCTGAAAGAGGCTCTTGTAAGCACTTTCTCACTCATCATCCAATTGATCCCCACTGCATCCCTGGTAAGAGCTTCCAGGGGACCAGTCTGAGATGGAGCAGCATTGGGAGGGACCTCTGAGAAGGGCCCTGCTGTCTGTCCCTGTCCCTGTTCTTGGACATGCTTGAATGTCAGCAAGGACAGCAAGAGGGGGAAATGACCCCAAGCAAGCCTGACATTGGACTTCAGAACAGGGTTGAGGAGGCTTCGAAGGCCCCATGCCCAGGGTGCAGCCAGACCAATTAATGAGGACATCTGGGATGAAACCTGGGTGTCAGTAATTATTAAAGCTCCCAGGGATTCCATTGTGCCGACAAGCTTGAAAGTGTCCTGAAGGAAGCTAACCAGTCAACACATCCATAACTGTAGTGTAAGGAGCAAGTAACTGCCCGGCAATGTAAGAGAGATTAGGAGTTAGTCGCTTGCCCAATATTTACTGAGCACCTTCTAAGAACAAGACTCTATGGAAAGTGCTCAGTGGACATGAAAATGAATCTCCTCTATTCTCCACAGTCTTGTGAGTGGGGAGTGGTACGCAAATCACTGCAGTCCCCTCTGTTATGAGCTGCAGGAGGGATATATTTATATATCTCCAATGTGCCCACTATGGACAGGGTGAGCTCTACTGCCAGAATTTGGGAAGGAAGGAAACATGCTTAGGAGAGCTTCACAGTAGAAGAGATACTAGAGCTGGGCTTAAGGAGGAGGCAGGAGATGGGGTGGGATTGGAAATGTGACTGATAAGGAAATAGCACGTGCAGGGTATGGAGGAAGAATAAAAGACACTGATTTCCAGGACATGCAAATGACTTGGTAGGGCAATTCCAGTACGTGGGAACATACTGGAACACAAGAATGAGGGGGAGGTGGGTGTGGCATAGGCTGTGTGTTTGGACCCTTCACCCACAGAGAGGGCACATCTCTGAGAACACCAAGAGCCTGGGAAACATCAGCCCTCCTCCTTCCCCCAGGCCTCTCTATTCTGGAAATGTAGGCAAGAAGTGAGTGTGTTCATTAATGGCCGTATAGCTTTGCTTCCTACACTTGCATACCTGTGCACACACATGTCCCAGTTGATTAAAATAAGTCCCAACATAAGGCCTGGCCCCAACTTTCTTCAAATTCCCAAGGATATTAATTATGTGCACTCATTTCTATGTCCAAATTCATCCTTCTGCTGAAACCAAAATCTCATTTCATTCCTGCCCCCCGCAAGTTTTTTTTAAGTTTATTTATTTTGAGAGAAAGGAGAGAGAATGCATGGAAGAGGGGCAGAGGCAAAGAAAGTGGGAGAGAGAAAATCCCAAGCAGGCTCCATGCTATCAGCACAGAGCCCACTGCAGGGCTCAAACTCACAAACCATGACATCATAACCTGAGATGAAATGAAGAGTCAGACGCCTAACTGACTGAGCCACCAGGTGCACCTGCTCTTGTTCTTTGGATTGGTACCAATATAGATGAGGATTTTAATTTCTACTAGAATCTTTCATACCAGACATTTGTTATTGATTTTTTTAATGTTTATTTTTGAGAGAAAGAGAGAAAAGGGGAGAAGCAGAGAGAGACAGAGACAGAAACAGAGGATCTGAAGAAGGCTCTTTGCTGTCAGAGCAGAGCCTGATGCAGGGCTTGAACTCACAAACCATGAGATCATGACCTGAGCTGAAGTCAGATGCTTAACTGAATGAGCCACCCATACCAGGCATTTGTGTGTTCAGCAGACTTCTTTGAAAGCTGAGATGACAAAGCACACTTACATAACAGAAAAACAAGTTAAAAATGAGAGTTTAGTCAGTTTTGCTTTAAAAGTTCTTGAGCTGTGCTTCTATGGAGAATTTCTTTCTGGTCACATCCCTCTAAATGTTGCAGCCTCCTGCTGTGTAGCTCACAAAGGCATGTGTGCACATGCACTCACACTCACTCTCTCTCTCTCTCTCTCTCTCTCTCTCTCTCTCACACACACACACACACACACACACACACACACACACACACACACACCTTTTATGCTCCTTTCATCTGAATTCCCTAACTTAATTATGCAGAACAGTTCAGCTGTTCTGAACTCTCTCACCCTCTATTGGATTCCAGGCTTATTTTTAAAAATAACACCTATTAATGTGCCTGAAAAACAAAGGTTCATCCACCCTCGGACTCATCCTTTATCACACAGAAGAAATGGAGGAAGCTTTGAAATCCCCATCTTTTCTCCCTCCTTCTCCCACAAGTGTCTATAACTGGAAGGGGAGAGTATAGAGACTTACTTCCCTGCTGATGAAAGCCATGCTTCCCTACTTCTTAGAAGGCAGCAGTAGCTAGTAGCTATAGTTTTTGTTTTAAATAACTTCTTTCAATAACAAATTTCCAATGGTGACAGGTTCAGTGACTTGCCCCCAAGTCTAAGATATCAAAGGGAAGGGAGCATGCATTGGACACCCACTAAATGCTAGGCAGCCTTTGTAGATTAATTTTATTTGTTCTATACTATGAGTTATGCACTTTTAAAAGTTGTTATATGAATGAGAAGACAAAGAAGTTCAAGTGATTTTTTAGAAGAGATTTTTAACATGTATTTATTTTTGAAAGAGAGACTGACAGAGGTGAGCAGGAGAGGGCAGAGGGGGAGGGAGACACAGAATCTGAAGCAGGCTCCAGGCTCTGAGCTGGAGCCTGACGTGGGGCTCGAACTCATGAACAGTGAAATCATGCCCTGAGCTGAAGTCGACGCTTAACTGACTGAGCCATCCAGGTGCCCCCAAATTCCAAGTGATTTGCTCACTTGAAATTATCCAACTCCAAGCTGTGGCCACATGTTTTACACTGTTCAGATTTTTTCCTAATTCTTCGTGTGGAAATCAAATGCAAATACCCTTTCTCACCCACTCACTAGGTATTCACAAAGTTGCCAAGATAACATAGAGTTCCTATAGGCCACATCTAATTTTCTCTATTTTTTAAAGTTTTTATTTAAATTTGTTACTTAACATACAGTGTCATGTTAGTTTCACGTGCACAATATAGTGATTCAGCACTTCCATACAACACCTGGTACTCATCACAAGCGCTCTCCTTAATCCCCATCACCTATTTCACCCCTCCCCCCACCCACCTCCCTTCTGGTAATCAGTTTGTTCTCTATAATTAAGAGTCTGTTTCTTGATTTACTGCTCCCTCTTTTTCCCCTTTGCTCATTTGTTTTGTTTCTTAAATCCCACCTATGAGGGAAATCATAATGTATTTGTCTTTCTCTGACTGACTTATTTCACTTAGCATAATACTCTATAGCTCCATTCATGTGGTTGTAAATGGCATGATTTCATTCATTCTCATATGGCTGAGTAATATTCCGTTGTGTATATATGCCACATCATCTTTTTTTTCCATAATATTTTATTGTCAAATTGTTTTCCATACAACACCCAGTGCTCTTCCCCTTAAGTGCCCTCCACCATCACCACCACCTCTTTTCCCCCCTCCCTCTTCCCCTTCAACTCTCAGTTCATTTTCAG
>NC_043716.1:28889140-28924206 GCF_006229205.1 Suricata suricatta
CTATAGCCTTTTTTAACTCATCAGTTGATTCTTTGATGCTTTTCTCAACCCCAGCGATTAATCTTATGACAAGCTTTTTAAATTCTTGATCTGATATGTTGTCTAGATCTGCCTTGAGCAGTTCTGTGGCTGTGACTTCCTCCTGGAAGTTTTTCAGGGGAGAGTTTCTTCGTTTTGTCATTTTTGCTAGTTTTCTGTCTCCTGTCACCTTTAGAAAGCTCGTTGTGCACTGTGCACCTATTAATATTTCTCTGTTAAAGGAGGCTTATTGACTGTCCAGGCCTGTCGTTTCAAGAAATATTCTCTTAATGGTGTCTCTCGGTTTCTCTTGTTGTGCCTGTGAGTATTTTATTTCCCTACTCTGCAATATGTGGGACTCGCCTTCTTGCACACTTTGGCTTGTTTCTTGGTGTAGTCCTAAGAAGGAAAACAGACAGACAAACACAGAGGGAACAGAAGCACACATACACACAGACAAATCAACCAAAGAAACACATTACAGGGGGGGAAGAAAATGGGAAGGAAAGAGATGACAAGAAGAGAAGAAGAGAAAATAAAAAGAAAAGAGAAAGAAGAAAAAAATAAAAAAATATATAAAAGGGGGTCGGAGACAACACAGGACAGTAGACAGTTTAAAAGTGTATGACCAGTTGAGGGGAGAGGTAAGGATGAGATACAGGAGAATATATCTGGGTTGCAAGAAGGTGAAAAAGTAAGGGAGAAAGGAGAAAGGAAAATAAGGAGTAAAAATTTAAAAGAAGTAACGAAAAAGAAAAAAAGTAATAATAACAAAGAAATAAGTACGAAAAAAGTGAAGAAAAAAAATTTTTATATAAAAAAAAGAAAAGCAGCAGCTCCCCCTCGTGGATAGGCGTGGTTTGATGTGGTAGGTCTTGGAGGCTGCTCTCAGAGGCTCCACCTTGGTGTCTATGGAGATTAGAATGGCGGCATACCAAGCTCTGCTAAACTAAGAATGGTAGGCCACTCTAATGAGTCTGATCTCCTTGGGCCGCAGTTGAGCAGAGTTGTATTTTCCAGGCCTGCCTCAGTTCAAAGTTCCAGTCCGTGCACGTTTGTGCTATCACAGATGAAATTTATTTGTTTTGGTGGCTGGCTTCTTAGGGGGAGGAATCAGTTTGTCTTGGCTCAGGCAGTGATTTCAGCTGCCCCTGCCTGAGGCAAAATGAGCGGCAGGAGGTGAAGTGCACACCTTCACAGACCCAATTGCAGAGTCCCCACCCCCAGCCAGGATCGTGATTGCAATGGGAGAAAAAAAAAATTGAGTCTCTCTTGGCTTCCGATAGCTGTTGCTCAAGGCACTGTGCGCTGCTGGAAATGAGCTGGGAGCTCCGGCAGCCTAAGTGCGCGCCCAGGCCTCCACCCGCGGCAGACTCCCTGTCAGGGGTTGCGTAGGCGTGGGCCCTATTTTTTCCTGTGGGCACCCAGGATTCGGGATTCGCGCAGCCAGTGCAGGGGGCGAGATGCACCGTGGAAATGCGGTGCGTGGTCCCGTTCCCAAAACCAAGTTCGAAGTGCACGCCCCTGGCGCAGCTGCAGCTGCCGCTGATTCCCTGCCGAGATGGCTTAGGGCTGGAAGCTGTTCCTTCCCTTGCGCCACCTGGGTTCAGGATTCCGGCTACCCAGCAGTTATCTATGAAGTGGGTTTCTCTCTCCAAGCGCTGCCAAGCGTTCTTTACCTCTTCCCCAGAGACAGTACTATGAGCGTGTTCAGACTCTCTGTCTCTTCCCTTTGTATCTCGGGCTCCACGCGCTTGCCCCGCGTTGGGCTGGGGCTCCTGCCTCCCCTGCCTGTCCCGGGCTGGCCCGTTTTCAGATCTCCCCAGTTCGCACTCACTCACTCAGGTATCCTTGAGGTTCTTTTCTTTCTGGAGTCCATATTTTCTCCATCCGCTCTTGCAGATGAGAGTAATGTACTTCTCAGTTCGATAGATGGGGTGGACGGAATTTACAGAGCTCCCTTCCTCTCCGCCACCTTGGCTCCACCCCACATCATCTTTATCCATTCATCAATCCATGAACACTTGGGCTCTTTCCATAATTTGGCTATTGTAGATAATGCTATGCACATCAGGGGGCAAGCATCCTTTTGAATTAGTATTTTTGTATTCTTTGGGTACATACCTAGTAGTGTAATTGCTGGATAATAGAGTAGTTCTAATTTAAATTTTTGAGGAATCTCTATATTGTTTTCCTGAGAGGCTGCACCAGTTTGCATTCCTACCAACAGTACAAGAGGGTTCCCCTGTCTCTGCATCTTCACCAACACCTGTTGTTTCTTGTGTTGTTGATTTTAGGCCATTCTGATAGGTGTGTGGTGATACCTCCTAGTTTTGATTGGCATTTCCCTGGTGGTAAGTGATGTTGAACATCTTTTCACATGTCCATTGGCTTTCTGTATGTCTTCTTTAAAAAAAAATATCTATTCATGTCTTCTGCCCATTTTTTAACTGGACTTAATTTTTTGGGTGTTGAATTGTATAAGTTTCTTACATATCTTGGATACTAACACTTTGCCAAATATGTCATTTGCAAATACCTTCTCCTATTCTGTAGTTTGCCTTTTAGATTTGTTGTTTCCTTTGCTGTCCAGAAGCTTTTAATTTTAATGGAGTCCCAATAGTTTATTTTTTATTTTGTTTCCCTTGCCTCCAGAGATATATCTAGACAGGAGTTGCTATAGCCAATGTCAGAGAAGTTATTGCCTATGTTCTCTTCTAGTATTTTTTTGAGAGAGAGATCACAGGGAAGAAAGACAAAGGGAGAGAAAGAGAGAATCCGAAGCAGGCTCCACACCCAGCACAGAGCCCGATGTGGGGCTTGATCCCATGACCCTGGGATCATGACCTGAGCCAAAATCAAGAGTTGGGTGCTCAACTAAGTGAGCCACTGAGGATGCCTCTTGTAATATTTTTATGGTTTCAGGTCTCACATTTAGGTCTTTTATCCATTTTGAATTTATTTTTGTGTATGCCATAAGAAAGTGTTCCAGTTTCTTTTGTATGTTGCTGTCCAGTTTCCCACCACCATTTGTTAAGAGACTGTCTTTTGCCCATTGGATATTCTTTCCTGCTTTGTTGAAGAGTAATTGACCATATAATTGTGGGTTCACTTCTGGGCTTTCTATTCTGTTCTATTGATCAATGTGTCTTTTTTGTGCCAGTACCATACTATCTGATTATATTACTTTGTAATATAACTTGAAGTCTGGAATTGTGAGGCCTCCAGCTTTGTTTTTCTTTTTCTTTTTCAGATTGCTTTGGCTACTTGGGGCCTTTTGTGGTTCCATACAAATTTTAGGAATGTTTGTTCTAGTTCTATGAAAAATGCTTTTGGTATTTTGATAGGGATTACATTAAATGGGTAGATTGCTTTGGGTAATATAGATATTTTACCAATATTTGTTCTTCCAATCCATAAGCATGGAATGTCTTTCAATTTATTTGTGTCTTCTTCAATTTCTTTCATCAGTGTTTCAGAGTTTTCAGAGTATAGGTCTTTCACCCCTTTGGTCAGGTTTATTCCTAGGTATCTTATTGATTTTGGTACAATTGTAAATGGGATTGATTCCTTAATTTCTCTTTTTGCTGCTTCATTAGTGGTGTACAGAAATGCAACAGGGGTAGGGGTGCCTGGGTTGCTCAGTCAGTTGAGCGTCCGACTCTTGATTTTGGCTCAGATCATGATCTTATAGTTCATGAAATTGAGCCCCGTGCACTGTGCTGACAGTGTGGAGCCTGCTTGGGATTCTCTTTCTCCCTCTGCTGCTCATTTCCCATCACTCTCAACTGCTGCACGTATGCATTTCTCTCTCTCTCTAATAAAAAAGAAAGTGGTGTGCCTGGGTGATTCAGTCAGTTAAGCATCCAACTCTTGTTTTCAGGTCAGGTCATGATCTCGTGGTTTTGTGGGTTTGAGCCCCACTCCGGACTCTGTGCTGACCGTGCAGAGCCTGCTTAGGATTCTCTCTTTTCCTCTCTCTTTGCCCCTCTCCCACTCACACTGTCTCTGTCTCTCTCAAAACAAATAAATAAACTTTTTTAAAAAAGCAACAGATTTCTATACACTGATTTTATATCCTTCAACTTTTTTTAACTTCACTGAATTTACCTAGCAGGTTTTTGGTGGATTTTTTTCTGGGTTTTATGTATATATATAGTATCATGTAATCTGAAAATAGTGAGTTTCACTTCTTCCTCAATTTCCCTATTGTTAACATCACACATCGGTATGCATATTTGTAACAACTAATGAACCAATATTGGTACATTAATAATAAAATCTATACTTTATTCAGATTTCCTTAGTTTCACCTAATGTCTTTTTTCTGTCCCAAGATAGTGACAAGGATACATTACATTTAGATGTCATGACTCCTTGGGTTTTTCTAACCTGTAATAGTTTCTCAAGTTTTTATTATTTGTTTGATGTTCTTGAGAGTTTTGAGGAGTCTTGGTCAGGCATTTTGTAAAATGTCTTTCAGTTTGGGTTTGTCTGATGTTTTCCTTATGTTTTACAGGAATTATGGATTTGGGGGAGGAAGAGCACAAAAATAAAATTCCATTCTCATTGCATCATATCAAGGGCATACAACTTATCAACAGAACTTATCACTCTTGGTGTTAGACTTGATCACCTGGCTGACACTATGTCTGTCAGATTTTTCCACTGCCAAATTACTCTCTCCCCTTTACTCCCTCCCCTTTTCATATCGTACTTTTTGGAAGTCCAAAGTAGGACACTGAGATGGAAACTATAGGAAATATAAAGAAATTACACATAAATGAACCTCCAAGTGACTTCAGAGTCTAGATGGAAAGAAATCATACACACACACACACACACACACACACACACACACACCACTATCTGTTTACATTTCAAGAATGTTTATTTAATGGATGGATGGTGTGACACACTGAATCTTTAAGTCACATCATTATCACACTCAGCTTCTAGTATGTATAGACATGAACTTGTTCTGGTTGTAGAGAAAATGAATTTTATTCCAGTACTCTTTTAGAGGGATATTTTGGTAGGATAGAAGGATATAACTTTGGTAACAAAAATTCCTTTAAGAAATGACCCTATTTGGGGTGCCTGGGTGGCTCAGTAGGTTGAGCATCCGACTCTTGATTTCAGCTCAGGTCATGATCCCAGGGTCATAGAATCAAGCCCTGTGTTGGGCTCTGCACAAAGCATGGAGCCTACTTAAGATTGTTTCTTGAACAAACTGAGGGTTACTGGATGGGGTGTCAGGTGGAGAGATAGGATAAATAGGTGGTGGACATTAAGGGGGCACTTTTTGGCATGAGCATTGGGTATTATATGTAAGTGATGAATCACTAAATTTTACTCCTGCAACCATTATTACACTACATGTTAACCAAGTTGGATTTTAATAAGATAAACAAAACAAAAGATTCTCTCTCCTCCACTCTGTCTTTCCCCACCCCCACCTCCCTAAAAGAAAAAAGAAAAGAAAAAGAAATAAACCTCCTTGATGATTTGAGGTTTGATATAACAAACATAATTTGAGTTCTTCCCCTGTGAAGATACTAGTCCAGTGTTGGGAGACGGGTGGTGGAAGGGGTCACAAAGATACCTGCCCAGAGCTCCTCATTTCATAGAGGAATAAATGTGTGTACCCAAACTTTTATAATAACAGAGACAGAAAGCTCAGAGACCCTATGATAAAACCAGTAAGTGCTCCTAGGGCTTGAGGAATAAGAGATCTATTTTCAACTAAGAAAGGAGAAATTAAGACAGACTTCTAAAAGGAAAAAGGGATTTGACCTGAGTCTGGAAAACTGTATCTGATTTAATTTTAAAATATTGGTTCTGGGACTCCTGGGTGGTTCAGTCGGTTAAGCAGGTAACTTTGGCTCAGGACATGATCTCATGATTTGTGGGTTCGAGCCCCACATCGGGCTCTGTGCTGGCAGCTCAAAGCCTGAAGCCTGCTTCAGATTCTATGTCCCCCTCTCTCTCTGCCCTTCCCCCACTCATGCTCTATTTCTCTCTGTCTTAATAGTAAATAAATAAACAAACACATAAATAAAAAGATTGGTTCAAGCTAAGGGGACATCAGGAACAAAAACTGAAAGGCATGAAAACCATAAAAATGTTTCAGGAATAGAAAATAACCTGGAAAGTGTATGGTACAGAATTTATCTATATGTAGGGATGCAGGCATTAGCAGACATTTAGAATGTCTGTGGAGACCAGATGGTTGAAGGCCTTGAACTCCTTGCCAGTAGGTGTAGACTTAATTCTGTAGGTCACAGGAAACATTTATAAGTGTGGGAATGGTTTGACACGCATTATGCTTTCAGAGTAGTTGGGAATGTGTTCTAAGGACAATTAAGGTGTGGGGGAATATATAAGCAGCAAGCATATTTAGGACATCATTCACTGGTATAGGTGTTGGTAAATAGTAGAAGTAATACAAAAAATAAGTAAATAATAAATCACTTACTCAAGGGAATTCTTCCCTAAATCAGTACATGGTGTAATGAATTTTGGGTCACCCAAGCTTTATAAAATAAGAGTCAATGTTACCCCTTATCTTTTTTTTTTTTTTTATCCTTCATAACAACCTCCCAAGGTAGATCTTATCCATCTGCATTTTCCAGATTGGAAAAAAATATGAGGCTCATAAAAGCTGAATGTCTTGTGCAAGGCCACACGGTGAGCAAGTAATGGAGCCTGGGTTTGAACCGTCATCCAGAGTGACTCAAGAGTCTGACCTCTCAGGACATTCTGCGTCAGAGCTAAGTTTATAGACTGGTCTCATATGTCCATGTGTGAAACATCTATTTATGGATCACCCAGAGAAAATGTGTAATATCAAGCTGACTTCACCCTGCCACCCAGCACGTTCCTGGAGTACCTCCCAGCTGGTGTCTACTCAGGGAACAAAAGCTCACTTCAATATTAGCCCAAGTCAAATCTAATTAGAAAGGCAAATCCCCTCCGAGCCTTCTCAGTCCCAAATTGGTGGCATATGCCAAGCAGTAACTTTCCTGTGTTTTCTGCTACTTTGGTTTCTCAGTTCCTGTTCTGATCACCCTGGGTGATGCTCTATCCAAAGCTGACCCATTTTCCCATTTTGTTTCAAGATGAAAATTCTCCATGGATTTTCAAATAATAGTTTTATCTTACACTGGAGATACCATATTAAGTAACTTTATGCATTTAAGACATTTAGTGAATGCAGAACTTGTGCTAAGCTATAGGGAATAAAGGTGATAAAGGTAATGTCCTAGATTGTAGGAGGTACAATCTAGAAGATGACATATGCTTTAAGTAATTGAAAAACTTAGTTACCCCTGATACTAATGCAGGCAGGCCTTCTGATATCTGGTTTATGTTTTTTAAGTCTTGCCAAAGCGACTGGTGTGTACCAGGGTTTCACAACCTTGGCACTACTGCCATTTTGAGCTGATAATCTTTTGTTGTGGAGGGCTATCTTGTGAATTGTAGGAGGTTTTGTAGCATCCCTGGTCTCTATACCGGATGTCCATAGGAGCTCCTATGTACACTCCCAAGCTGTAACAACGCAAATATCTCCAGACACTGTCCAATGTCTCCTGGAGGTCTCACTGAAAACTGTGAGTTAGACTAGGCAGTTCCTGTACTCAATTCCTTTCCTCAGAGGATGCCCATCACCATCAACTGGGTTGTTTAGTAAGACACTGGGCTAAGTGTTTTTCATGCCTTATCTCAACTTTTGATAATACAGTGAGATAAGTATTATGATGATAACCTTTTCTATGATGGAAGAAATGATGGTTTAATGAGGTTAAGAAACTTACTAAGTCATAAAGCTAGTATAAGATACAGCCAGGATTTACAGTGAGGCTGAGATGCTCTAAAACCATTATATGAGGCTGCCCTCTCTATATACAACCTATTATCCAACATACGGAAAGACTACTTAGTGCAAACTGATGAAGGCCAGGCACAATGAGGCCAACTTTTCATACATTAAATACCAAATTTAATCCTCATTTAAAAACCATAATTTTGTTCCCATTTCACTGGTTAGGAAACTGAGGTTCAGATAAATTAAGTGATTTTCTCCCAAGGTTCCAGTGCTCTTAAGTGGTGAAGTCTTGATTCAAACCTAACTCTGTCCAGCTCTAGAGAAAAGCCATATCCCTACTTCTCAAAAGACTCTCCATCTACCACCCACCCAAGGCACAACCTACAGTTTTATCCCAAGTAAACTGCAAAATGGGTTCTTTGGGCCAACTATCCATAGCTCTTCCATGGCATCCTCCATTTTATCCCCCGTCCCGGCCCTTGCCCCAGCTTTCTATGGCTCTTCCAGCCCATTGAAGGGGATCAGTTCTCTGTTTCAACAGCCTCCTGGGTACTGCATACCTATTCCAACCCAAATAAGTATGTGGGTGTTTGGTGAGTGTTTTTTCTCACTGGGAGGCCCTGCACATCAGAGTGTGGATTTTGGTTTCAAGTCTTTCCTACCTTTTGGCCAACTCTTCTCTCACCTACTGCACTGGGCAGTCCTGCCTCCCTACAGCTCCTGCTCTTTGCCAAACCCTGATTCTGGCTGGGAAACAGAAGGCTGCATGCTGCCCTCCTTGGATGTCGCCCTCTTTGGGTTCCATGAATAAGCCAGCAGGAATGCTTCAAGAAAGCAAAGCCATCATTTTTCCACCAAAGGGGAAAAATACACACAACACTTTCATGGTTGTGCCCGAGTGAAAACACCCCAGGCCTCCTGCGTGGTTGGTCCCTGGGCTCAAAATGTGCACCAAATAGGACTTCAGAGGTGAAATCATTCTGTCTTTCAATTCCTCTGTGTTTACCACTGGGGCTTTGGGGGAGAATGCCGGCCTCAGATGCAGGAGTGGTATTTGACCAACAGTCATCACCCACATCAATGGGAATTAAACTCACATAAAAATGAATACAAAGGTTAGCAAATGGCCCTAGTAAGGAAGAGACAGCTCTTCCCACCACAATATACTTGTCATTTAATTACAAATGAGAGTCCCTTAGGGGCTGTGTTTCCCTTCTGGGCCTGAGGATTAAGAGGTCCAGGAAATCAGCTTGTATGGCTGTCTGCACATCCCCTAAACCTTTGATTGATTCCTCAAGCATAAAAACTCACAAGGACAACATGGAAAATCTTTCAGCAGACAAATAGGAGAGGATAGTATGTGTGTGGACACAGGCCCTCATGTAGAAACTGTCATGTTTGCAAACACTCCATATACCACCATCAAAATGGAAGAAGGGATATGGCCAGACTCAGGGATAACTTGATTGATCACTGAAGCATGTATGAAATATGCATTGTCCTAAGCTTTAAAAAAAAGGGGATTAAAAACAACTGAGGTTAATACAAGTATAATAGAAACAATATTGACTTTTTAAAATCAGTAAAGCGGATTAGAATGCAGTTTTTATCAGCTGACTAAACAGTGGCCTATAAGTGAAGTGCACAGCTGAAAAATGTGTTCAGGATAAAGGAGATTTAAAAATCTATCAAACTTAAAACAGTCCTGCTAGCACCAAAATTGTGTTCGCTTTTGAAAGCACTAAATTATGGTTTTACAAGCACTTGGGAAAATCCTATCTGATGAATTTATGGTATCCTGGCTCAACCAAAAGGGCCATTTACTGAAAAAGAGGAAACTGAAGTGCAGACGGACTTACTATTTACCCAAGGCACACACAAAGTGGGAAATCCAAATCAAGGATTTGAACCTAGCTCTGCCTGACTTGTGCTCTTTTCCCCACTGCCAGATGACTTCCCATATGGAGTCCTCATTACCTTCATGAACCGTGAGGACTCAGCTGGGTACGTTAGCCCCAGTACTGTATATGGGCTGAGAGTTTATCAGTCAAATGAGAATCATAAGCATCATTTGTGTAAGGTTTGATAGATGGAGGCAGAGGCGAGAGGAAAGAGAGAGACCAAGTTATGAAGCCAAGAGAGACTTTACTGGAGTCTGCAATTCCCGGGCGAGGTTCCCTGACTCCGGGAGTGGGGAGTCAGAGAAGTCGCACCTGATATGGGAGAGCAAGGTGTTTTATGGGTGCAAGAGTTCCGGGTTTGACCTCAGGTGGGCAGATAGCCAAGTAGGGGCATCTTTGGATGGTGGCAGGATTCAACTGGCTGTTCGCTTCGGTGGGGGATGCTGGAGTTCCAGTGGTGAGACTTTCCTGTTTGAGACAGTCCAGATCGGAGAGTGAGGGTCGTCGGTCCCTGGCGGTGCCTGGAACTATTATCTGACCCACAATAAAATGGCCGCTGGTGCTTTTCAAATGGCGCGGGTCATTCCAGGTTTGCAGGTGGGGGTTGTCAGTGCACGCAGCTCTCCACAGCAAAGTGGCCACTCAGTCACCCTCCCATGGCAACTCTTACAATTTGCCTTTGATATCCTCACCCAAATGCTCAAATCATTTTATGGTTTATCAAACTTGAAATCACCCTTGGTATTTCTTAATTCATCAGAAGTGAAAAGAGATAGTGTTATTATACTAGAGGTCAATCTCTTTTACCTACATTGGAAGCATCACTAAATGCAGGGTGAGAGCTAGGTTCAATTGCTGACTCTGTTGCTGCCACCTGGGTGACCGCCAGCCCACAGCTCTTCACCACTCCAGGGACACCGTTCCCTTTATATTCTGTGTGCTGGAACACAAATCTAGGTGGTGCCATTTGCATGAGCTACAAAGGAGACGGTGCCCTTGCAGAGGCTCTGGTAACACTGACCAAGTCAGCAAACCTGTCTGAGTCTGAGTTTCCTTCTGGAGAGTAAGAATAGTTGTGTCTGCTTTTTAAGTATTAAAATGAGATAATGAGTGTAAATGCCTAGCACAGAGTAGTCTGTCTACATGGTACCTGACATGGCATCTGAACCACTGTTGCTTTATGAATATAAAGTCGATCTGAATCAAACTGAAATAACTAATTGTCATTTTTAATAATAAGTAAGAAACTAGTCCAACATATACTCTCTCACTGTGGGCTCTTAAGGTCCTAGGACAAAGATGTAGGCAGAATTGCATGGGAAGGGTACTTCAGTGGGTGGCTTGGGAAGCCAAAGCACAGAATGAGAGCCCTGTCCTTATGGACAGGAAGTAAGGGCATGGCTGGTGAAGGTGGTGGGAAGTGATGAACAGGTAGTCAGCGTGGGGTCAGAAGACAAAGTCTACATTCTTTTCAAAGCCTTCTCCAGAGTGTGAGAAAGAAGGAGCTTTCATGAGAACTCTACCCTATTAGTCTTTTGTGAAGGCGCGATCTTGCCCCAAAGTTGGCTCTCAAGCTGGGTGTGCACTCATCCCAACATACTGGTAAAAAACAAAACTTCAACTAAGTAAATTTAAAGATTAAGTTGGCTTTATTCAGTGATTCATCAATCAGGCAGCCTTCCACCTAGCAAATAAAAAGGAATTCCAGAGTTATCAAAAATGAAAGGTTTTTAAAGGTCAGAAGACGGTGGGAAAAGGAAATTATTGGCAAAGAATGCACTGTTTCAGGCAAGATTGCCCTTCTAAAGGGAACAGAGGGGGTCTATCAGGCAAATTATCTCACTGGTGCTCACCAAATAATTCCAGGTTGTCTGGTTACAGGTTACATTCCCAGGAGAGGTTGAACCTATAATTGGGATAGATATTGAGTGTTGGTCTACTAACATGGGGCTTAGCACAAGTGACTCCATTTTGAGCCTGTTGTCTCTTTTTTGACGATAGTCACATCCCTGGGCACCATGCTTGACCTTACCCAGTATACAAGCCAATTGCTCCTTATGGAGCTAAGGAGCCAGCTAGGAAAGGTTACAGAGAGGGTCTGTGATTAAGATGAATCTTTACAAAAGCAAAGACTCTCATCTGGGGCTGGTAATTCGCGAGATGGCCCTTGGGAAGGACAATCCTGTTATAACCCAATTAGGCTACAGAAGTAAATGCTAAAGAGGAATAAAAGCAGGCACGATGCCTTTTGTGTCACAAGAGGAAGACAAGTGGGTTCTCCACTGGGTCATAATCAAAGACTTCCATGAACTAGCCCATTAACTGTGAAGAAACCCCAGAGGCCCAGCTGCAGTAACCAGAACCCTTAAGAGCCTCACTGATACACAGTCCAGCCTGCTTTGTCCCAAAGCATTTCCCCATTTTCCCCTAAGTCCCCTAAATTGAAACATATCACTTATTGAGGCTACTACCCCTAGTATAGCACAGTATTTTATTTAAACACCACTTGGAAGTATATAATAATTTTCACAGGACGATTGAAGAAAGACGAGGAGTACCTAGGACAGACTGCATTTCTGCTGTGTACCAGGACCTCGTTACAGGATTCACAGACATCTCATTTGACCCACACCGTTCTGAGTAGAGGTATCATTATGACTCCCATTTTGAAGACGCAGAAACTGAGGAGCAAAGTTTAGTAAATTGTCCTGATTCACATGGCTTTTCAGAGATACATTCTAGATTTGAACTCAGGCCTCTTTCCATTACAGACAGTTCTCTGCCATCCATCTGCAGTATGGTTAATAGCATCCCTGTGAAGTCGGGTTTGTTAGTTTCATTTTCCATCTGGGAAAGCTAAGTCCCAGAAAGTTTCTCCAGATCACATGACAGGTAAGAAACCTAGGATATGAGTCCAGGTTTTTTTGACTCCTAGCTATTCTTTTCATTAAACCATAGATGTTCTGACAAGACACCATGGTGTGTATGGAACAGAGAGTTCCCCAACATTGCCTCCATGAATGCACGTGCATGCAAATATGTGCGCGCACACACATACACACACACACACACACAGGGGGAAATAAAGCCACATTGAGACACCCAGAAAAAAAAAACTACTAGTAAAACTGATAGCTAGACTCCAAAATTCTTTGGAATCCTTTGAAATCACAGGTTAGCAGCGCCATTCCCGAAAATGAAGTCAAGCCAGTGGCAGGAAATGTGGAGCTCTTGTCCAATGTACTTATTTCATTCTCATGAAATGCAGTGCTTTCCATTTAGGTCAGCAGCTTGCGCAACTAGTTGCAGGCAAAGGAAGACAAGCAGGGACCAGACCCTTTGAGAGTGCCAGGATCCCAGTGATAAGCTCAGCACACAAGGACCCCTGGCCGTGCTGTTGGTAAGACAGCCAGGCACAGGGGAGACAATTAGTGGCCACAAAACCCCCAGATGTCACTCTCCACATCATCATTCTTTCCAGGGTGGAGAGGACAGTCCATTCTGGGCTGTTGTCCCATATTCTGTAAGTCTATAGACAGGGCTTCTTTAAAGAATAGAAGAATTTTAAAATCTATTGAGTACTCTGTACTCAAGAAAGAAGTGGAAAAAACCCTTTGTTATTGTAAAGAGCCTTGGTTTTGTTGTCAGAGAGACCTAAGTTCAAATCCTATCACCTTTGCCTTTGTGTATACCTATAACAAAAGTACCTTTCCTACTCATCGATACTTTTCTATCAAATTGAGATACTATTTTAGAACCTACCAGTAGTATGAAAAGTCTTTTGAAATAATTAAGGACCAGACAAAACAATAGGGTCTTAAAACATTCTCCTTTGTTATTAATTCAGGACAACTCTACTAAGTAGATAGTACTATAATCCATTTTACAGATGAGAAAATTGAAGCCCAGATGTAACCACATAAGCAACTAACCAAAAGTTAAAAATTTGGTAAGCTCTAGAGCCATGATTAAAATCAGTTCAATATGAAGATGCTGTTCATTTTGAAACTGAACCTCCAGAAAGCATCACCCAAATTCCACATGTGTGCATGTGCTTATGAGAGATGGCATAGTTGACAAGGTCATTTCAAGAAAAAGAATGAATTCAGTGAAAGTCTAAAAGAAAAGATATACTCGGAGTGGTCTACAGTCCCCATATTGGCCAGATGCAGAACTTTCATAAAGGAGAGTCATCATTATTATATTTTATTTATCAGAAAGATTTAAGACCAAATCTCAGTGTGAATGAGACACAGTCCAGGTGCTTGGGGTTGGAGAGGCAGGGGTGGAGGAGGACAAATATTCATGAGCATTCACTGTGTAAAACACTATGCTAGAAACTTTAGGCATATTATCATATTTAATTCTATAATAATTCTATAAGGGTAATGAGACTGCTAATTTTCCCCCTCATTATTCATATTCTCCCAGAACCCTCCTGGTTCTTAGCATGCCAAGGAATTTCTCACACTCCCTCTGTAGCTTACAGTTGCCATGTGACCAAGTTCCACCACAAGGAATATGAACATAACTGGTATGTGCAACTTCTAGATCACCCTCTTAAAAGCAAATTGCTTGCTTTCTGCTTTATCCCCTTCCTCCATCTCATAAAGTGGAATGTGCATATGGTGTTGGTGTACCAGCAAGACCACACCCTCAAATAGAGGGTCTCAACTAGGGGTGATTCTTGCCATCCCCTGCCCCAGGAGACACCGACAGTGTCTAGAGACACTTTTTGTCACATCTGGGGAAAGGATGCTACCGGCACCTAGTAAATAGAGACCAGGGATTCTGCTACACGTACTACAATGCATGAGAACATCTCCCATGCACGCCCTGCCTTCTCTATCACAGGAGATCTCCTCTGTGCGTGAATAGCACCTTCCTGTTTGGCAATGTTCTCTGCAGCCAGCTATCTCAGGCCTGGCTCATCTTTCCTTTCATATTGAGTAGCTCTTAATATGCAGCACTAACATACAATTTTCAGCCTGACAGTGACATGTATCATTGCTTTTAGAGAGACAGCATCAGCCCACAGCTTCCTTTTCACCCCCTGTAACTTATATGTGATCACAGGAAATGGGATGATTAATGTTGGCCAGGGTAGGGTCCTCCCACTCAGTGGCTATAACCACTGGGGTCCAAGGGCAACATGAAACCTGCAATATCACAGAATTCTTCACTGTTCTCGTGATGCCAACCTGCATCACACAGCACAGTGCGGGGTCTATAAATTATTTTACATGAGTCAGTTCTCACAAGGGTTTAGGTAAATTCATATCCACACAAAGCCACATCTTTCAAAATCCTTTTCCCACACAGCCCCATTCCCGTCTTTGACAACCCACCTCCCAAAATAGGCAGTGGAATATTATCCATAGCGTGCATGCACGTACACACACACACACACACACACACACACACACACACACAAGCCAGTCTATAAATGTATGTCCATCCAATCAGAGGTTTCATCCAGTGATCTGCTCTTCACTGGGGCTCTAGTATTTTAAGATATGTGATACCTTCCATTAGCAGTGGAAAAGTGCCCGATGGATAACTCACTCACTATCTGAGCCCCAAAATATCTCTCAGATCTTTATGGACCCTTCCCAAGCCTCAAACACTAATATTACAAGCATCTTAAGAGTCCAAATCAGAATGCTTAACTCAGCCACAATAAGAATCAGCCAAATGCCCTAGAATAGAACAGGAGAGCTAGATGCCATAGAGTGGCAAGTTAAGCAAGCCAAAGTCATAGGCTAAGGGAACCAAAGGAGGAATGAATGCAAGAAAATTGTAGAGAATGCCCCTAGCATGTGTTGGGGGCCTCACAGAAGAGAGCTTGGAGGAGGGCATTAGAAGCAAAGGAAAGGAGAAGATCATCTGTGATTTAGGGGAACCTATACTGCAACAGAGTAAAAATACAGCCACAATAATGTGTAATGCTAGGACTAATGGTTTATGATTTTATGGCTTATAACAGGCTTTCACATTCTTTATCTCAATTCATCTTCACAACAACCCTGTAAGGAAAGTATTCTTGTAATTCCCATGTTTAATACAATAAGTGAGAAGATAAAAATTATCTGCTGATTAGTTACTATCATTGGCATAACCCAGAGTCAGCCACTCACATTTTCCAGGTCACTTGGAGAAAAAGAATGTCCTGTGTTCCACACAGCATCTGCTTCTCCATACCACTCTCCACCTGGGTCTCAGCTGTCCAGTCTCAGCTCACCACCTGGAACTGCAGGAACTACTCCTTCTTATATGATGCTCATAACTCTGTGGGTACATAGGAAACAGGCAGAGACGACAGTAATCTGTGTAGAGCAGGTTACCACTTCATGTCCTTACTCTATATTCCACTACCACACAGCAACATGGGACCTAGAAGGCTTTGCTGAAGATTAGGGAAATAGTGGTGTATCTTGCATCATTGTTAATAATTATATGTGAATATTAAGTATGGATTTTCCTCAAAGTTCTTCATAACCCAGTTACTAGGAATTTCTCACTGGTAATCTTTCTCCACTATTTGAATGCTTCCAATGTAGTGCCTGGCCTCTTTCTTTCTATAGATGCTGGTGAGGATGTGGAGAAATGGATACCCTCTTACATTGTTGGTGGGAATGTAAACTGGTGCAGCCTCTCTGGAAAACAGTGTGGAAGTTCCTCAAAAAATTAACAATAGAACTATCCTATGACCCAGCAATAGCACTGTTATGAATTTACCCAAGGAATACAGGAGTGCTGATGCATCAGGGCACATGTACCCCAATGTTCATAGCAGCACTGTCAACAATAGCCAAATCACGGAAAGAGCCTAAATGTCCATCAACTGATGAATGGATCAAGAAGATGTGGTTTATATATACAATAAAATACTACATGACAATGAGAAAAAATGAAATCTGGCCCTTTGTGGCCACGCGGATTGAACTCGAGGGTGTCCTGCTAAGTGAAATAAGTCAGACGGAGAAAGACAGATACCATATGTTTTTACTCATATGTGGATCTTGAAAAACTTAACAGAAGATCATGGGGGAGAGGAAGGGGAAAAAATAGTTACAGAGAGGGAGGAAGGCAAACTATAGGAGACTCTTAAATACTGAGAACAAACTGAGGGTTGATGAGTAGTGGGGGAGAGGAAAATGGGTGATGGTCAGGGAGGAGAAAACTTGTTGGGATGAGCACTGGGTGTTGTATGGAAACCAACTTGACAATAAACCATATTAATATTTATAATTTAAAATATTTTTTATTTTAATGTTTATTTATTTTTTGAGAAAGAGTGAGAGTGCAAGCAAGGGAGGGGCAAAGAGAGAGAGAGATACAGAATCTGAAATAGACTTTGCTGATAGCTCAGAGCCTGAAGCAGGGCTCAGACCCACAAACTGCGAGATCATGTCCTGAGCTGAAGTTGGACGCTTAACCGACTGAGCCACCCAGGTGCCTCTGGCCTCTTCCTTATGTTCTTGTCTCTGTACCACACTGGGGACAACACACATGGATACCTGCAAAACCTACCCACCAGCTATTGCAAGTTATGAAGGCGCAAAGAGTTCTCGTGAGCATCATAGAGATGGAGAGTAGATGAGAAGCCCCAGGAAATAAAGTCAATAGAGAAAGTAAGTCAATACTCAATGCTTGAAAACTATCCAAGAGAAATTAATGAATCCTAATGCCATACTGGGTGTCACTCTTTTTTCCCCAACTTGGGTATAAGTATTAAAGTAATTGAGTCAATGAAAAATGAGAAATCTTCTTTGGGAAAGAGGACTGCCTGAAGACCATGTACAGTACAGCCAGAATTCACACACAATGAAAAATCATCCTGTCATCTCTCTTCTTTTCAGGATGCAGTTTTTTAATGTTTTTTAATTTATTTTTGAGAGAGACATTGTGAGCAGGGGAGGGTCAGAGAGAAAGAGATAGGTAGATTCTGAAGCAGGCTCCAGGCTCTGAGCTAGCTGTCAGCACAGAGCCTGACACAGGGCTTGAACCCATGAATCGTGAGATCATGACCTGAGCAGAGGCTGGACACTTAACAGACTGATCCCCCAGGAGTCCCCAGGATGCATTTTCTTGTCATGAGCATGGTTGTACTGCTTTCTCAAGATCTCTAAGACCCTTGGTAAATAAAACTGTTGGGTCTTATCTCTCAGATACCATTTTGGCAAATGAGAAAATATTAATCAATACCTTGAAAAACACTTATGCTTCTTGCTTCTGTTAAAGGAAGAAAAATATTATCATTAAGTGAGAGAGTCAATTTAATGAGTCAGCAATAATAAGCCAGAATTTGAACTCAACTGTTTTATTCAAAATCCCATACTCCTTTCCCTGAATTATTTCTTTATTATACACCATGAAACACTTTATACGTACTCTGGCATTGGAGACATCTTTATGTTACTGGTGTGGAAATAACATGGTATGGGGCACCTTTATGGCTCAACTAATTAAGTGTCTGACTCTTAGTTTCAAGTTCTAGCCCCATGTTAGGCTCTGTGCTAACAATGCAGAGCCTGCTTAGGATTGTCTCTCTCTCCCTCGCTCTCTGCCCCTCCCCACATCTTTCTCTGTCTCTCTGTTTCTCTGTCTCTCAAAATAAACTTTTTAAAACTTTTTAAAAAGAAATAACATGGTAAAGGAAAGATTTCTTGAACTAACTGCTATTAGGAGTTGGAAAAATATATTTGACTAAACTAGGGCATATTCAAACCATTAGAATTTCAGCTTTTAAATTCCTATAGGAGAGGAGCCAAGATGGCAGAGAAGAAGGGAGCTCTGTAAACTTCGTCCGCCCCATCTATCAAACTGAGAAGGACATTACTTTTATCTGCAAGAGTGGAAGGAGAAAATACAGATTCCAGAAAGAAGACAACCTCAAAGATGCCTGAGTGAGTGAGTACGAACTGGGGAGACTAGAAAATGGGTCAGCCCGAGAGGTGCAGGGGAGGTGGAACCCCAACCCAACACAGGGAAAGCGCATGGGAGCCCCTGAGAGACAAAGGGAAGAGAAAGAGAAACTGAACATGCTCATAGTACTGTCTCTAGACGAGAGATAAAGAACTTTTAACCTGGGAGAGAGAGAGAAACTCTCACTCCATATATAACCACTGGGCAGCGCAAATCCCGGGTGGCACCAGGATAAACAACCCCCATCCTTATGTGATCCCAGCAGGGAATTGGTAGCAGCTGCCTGAGTGCACCTCACCTCTGGCAGCAGCAGCGCGAATCCCGACAGCACCAAGAGAAACTGCTCCCTCGCCCAGGAGATCCCTGCTAAGAAGCCAGCCTCCAAAGTGAGTACATCTCATCTGTGGTAGCATTAAAGTGCATGGACTAGGATTTTGAAGCAAGGCAGGCCTGGAAAATACAGCTTGGCTCACCTACGGCACAGAGAGATCAGACTCATAAGCATGGCTTGCAGCACTTAGTTCCAGGAAAGCTTGGGGTGCCGCCATTCTACTCTCTACACCACCAAGGTGGGGCGTCTAAGAGCAGCCCCTGAGACCTACCTACACCAAACCATGCCTATCTGCTAGGAGGAGCTGCTGTTTTTTTGAACTTATTTTTTTATTATTATTACCTTCTGTACTCTTTTTAAAAATTTTTTATTTCTAGTCTTTATCTTCCTTTTTCCTTTCTCCATCTTTTTTTTTTCTTGACAGGCAAATATATTCTCCCGTATCTCATTCTTATCTCTCCCCTCAACTGGTTATATGCTTTTAGACTGTCCATTGACCTTTCTCTGCCACACTTTATTTTTTTCTTCTCTTCTTTTCTTTTCTTCTCTTTCCTCTCCCTTCCTTTTCTTTTCTTTCTTTCCCCCCTTTATTTGTTTGATTTTCTGTGCATTTGCATGCTCTTGTTCCTCATGTGTTTCACTGTCTATTTTCCTTTTCAGGGCTACCCCAAGAAACAAGCCAAAGTACCCATAACAGAGAGTCCCAAATAGCGCTGAATAGGGAAATAAAATAATCAAAGCCACAACAAGAGAAACTGAGAGACACCATTAAAAGAACATTTCCTGAAACAACAGGCCCTGGACAGTCAATAAGCCTCCTTTAACAGAGCAGAGTGTACAATGAGCTTTCAAAACTGACAAGAAACAGAAAGCTAGCCAAAATGACAAAATGAAAGAACTCTCCTTTAAAGAAACTCCAGAAAGAAGTCACAGTCACAGAACTGCTCAAAACAGATCTAAACAACCTAACGGAATACGAATTTAGAACAATAGTCATAAAATTAATCACTGGGTTTGAAAAAAGCATCAGAGAAGCTACTGATACAATGACTAGGGACTTTCAAAATAGCTGTGATGAATTTCAAAAGGCTATAAATGGGGTGATTATAAAATGGAGGTGGCCACCTCACGAGAGGTGAATGAGAGAAGAATAGGTGAATTAGAAGACACAGTTATAGCAAAAGAGGAAGCCAAGAAAAAAAAGAGAGAAATTGATCCAGGAGCAGGAAAGAAGAAACTTGAGACTTGAGTGATACAATCAAATGGAACAACATCCGTCTTATAGGAATTCCTGAAGAGGAAGAAAAAGAGAGAGGTCTGGAAGGGGTCCTAGACCAAATTATAACTGAGAATTTCAAGATTCTGGAGAAAGAAATAGACATTCAAATTCAAGAGGCACAAAGAACCCCCTTAAGACATAACTTGAATTGGCTTTGGCACGACATATCATAGTGAAACTGGCAAAATATAAAGATAAAGAGAGAATTCTGAAAGTAGCTAGGGAGAAAAGGGCCCTCACATACAAAGGGAAACCTATCAGAGTGGTCACAGACCTATCTAATGAAACTTGGCAGGCCAGGAAGGAATGGCAAGAAGTCTTCAATGTGATGAACAGAAAAAACATACAACCAAGAATCCCTTATCCAGCAAACCTGTCATTCAGAATAGAAGGAGAGATAAAGAAACAATATTGAGAGAATTTATGACCACCAAACCAGCCCTACAAGAAATCCTAAGAGGGACTCTATGAGGGAAATGTTGCAAAGAATACAAGGTACCAGAGACACCACTACAAACATGAATTCTACAGAGAACACAATGAATGTAAACCCACATTTTTCAATAATAACACTGAATGTAAATGGACTGAATGTTCCAACCAAATGACACAGGGTAGCAGAATGGAAAAAAAACCCAAAATCCATTTATTTGCTGTCTACAAGAGACTCATTTTCGACCTGAAGACAGCTTCAGATTGAAAGTAAAGGGATGGAGAAATATCTATCAGGCAACTGGAAGCCAAAAGATGGCTGGAGTGGCATTACTTATATCAGACAAACTGGACTTTAAAGTAAAGGCAGTAACAAGAGATGAAGGACATTATATAATAATTACAGGATCTCTCCATCAGGAAGGGCTGACAATTATAAACATCTATGTGCCAAGTTCAGGAGCACCCAAATACATAAAACAATTAATCACAGACAGAAACAATCTTATTGATAAGAATGTGCTAATTGCAGGGGACTTTAATGATCTACTGACAGCAATGGATAGCTCAACCAGACAGAAAATCACTAAAGAAACAATGGACCTGAACGACACATTGGAACAGATGGAAATGATATATATAAATAGAACTCTCCATCCTGAAGTTAGGAAATTCACCTTCTTTTCGAGTGCACATGGCACATGGCACATTCTCCAAGATAGATCACATACTGGGGCATAAATATAAACAAATTGAGATCATACCATGCACACTTTCAGATCACAATGCTATGAAACTTGAAATTAACCACAGGAAAAAGTCTGGAAAACCTCCAAAAATGTGAAGGTAAAAAATCACCCTACTGAAAAATGATTGGGCTTATCAGGCAATTAGAGAAGAAATTAAAAAATATATGGAAACAAATGAAAATGAAAATACAACAATCCAAACTCTCTGGGATGCAGCAACGGCAGTCCTCAGAGGAACGTATACTGCAATCCAGGCCTACTTCAATAAACTAGAAAAAGTGAAAATTCAAAATCTAAAAGAGCACCTATTGGAACTAGAAGGGGAACAACAAGAGCACCCCAAACCCAGCAGAAGGAAAGAAATAATAAAGATCAGGGCAGAAATAAACAATATAGAATCCACAAAAACAGTCGAGCAGATCAATGAAACCAAGAGTTGGTTCTTTGAAAAAATAAACAAAATTGATAAACCTCTAGCCAGGCTCCTTAGAAAGAAAAGAGAGAGCACCCAAATAGACAAAAACATGAATGAAAATGGATCTATTACAACCAATCCCTTAGAAATACAAGCAATCATCAGAGATTACTATGAAAAATTATATGTCAACAAACTGGACAACCTAGAAGAAATGGACAAATTCCTAAACATACACACATTACCAAAATTCAAATGAGAAGAGATACAAAATCTGAACAGACCCATAACCAGTGAAGAAATCGAATTCATTATCAGAAATCTCCCAATGAATAAGAGCCCAGGGCCAGATGGCTTCCCAGGGGAATTCTACCAGACATTTAAAGCAGACCTAATACCTATTCTTCACAGACCATTCCAAAAAATAGAAATAGAAAGAAAACTTCCAAACTCATTCTATGAAGCAAGCATCACCTTGATTCCCAAACCAGAGATGCAGCAAAAAAAAAAAAAGAAAAAGAAAAAGAAAAAGAAATAAAAAAGAACTACAGACCAATATCCTTAATGAATACAGATGCTAAAATACTCAACAAGATACTAGCAAATCGAATTCAACAGCATATAAACAGAATTATCCATCATGATCAAGTGGCGTTCATTCCTGGGTTACAGGGCTGGTTCAATATTCACAAATTCATCAATGTGATCCATCACATTAACAAAAGAAAAGATAAAAACCGTATGATCCTGTCGATAGATGCAGAAAAAGCATTTGACAAAATACAGCAAAATACAGCACACTTTCTTAATAAAAACCCTTGAGAAAGTCGGAATAGAAGGAACTTACTTAAACATTATAAAAGCAATTTATGAAAAACACACAGTGAGTATCATCTTCTCTGGGAAAAACTGACAGCTTTCCCCCTGAGATCAGGAACACGACAGGGGTGTCCACTCTTACCACTGTTGTTTAACATAGTGCTGGAAGTCCTAGCATCAGCAATCAGACAACAAAAGGAAATAAAAGGCATCAGAATTGGCAAGGAAGAAGTCAAACTTTCACTTTTCACAGATGACATGATACTTTATATGGAAAACCCAATTGACTCCACCAGAAGCCTTCTAGAACTGATCAATGAATTCAGTGAAGTTGCAGGGTACAAAATCATTGTACAGAAATCAGTAGCATTCCTATACACCAATAATGAAGCAACGGAAAGAGAAATCAGGAAACGTATCCCATTCACAATTGCACAAAAAACCATAAAATACCTAGGAATAAACCTAACCAAGGATGTAAAAGATTTATATGATGAAAACTATAGAAAACTTATGAAAGAAATTGAAAAAGACACCAAGAAATGGAAAAACATTCCGTGCTCATGGATCAGAAGAATAAACATTGTGAGAATGTTATTACTACCCAAAGCAATCTACACATTCAATGCAATCCCCCATCAAAATTGCACCAGCATTCTTCTCAAAGCTAGAACAAATTATCTTAAAATTTGTATGGAACCACAGAAAACCCTGAAGAGTCAAAGTAATATTGAAGAAAACCAAAATGGGAGGCATCACAATCCCAGACTTTAGCCTCTACTACAAAGCTGTCATCATCAAGACATCATGGTATTGGCAGAAAAACAGACACATAGACCAATGGAATAGAATAGAGAACGCAGAACTGGGCCCACAAATGTACAGCCAATTATTTTTTGACAAAGCAGGAAAGAGTATCCATGGAAAAAAGACAGTCTCTTTAGCAGGTGGTGCTGGGAGAACTGGACAGCAACATGCAGAAGAATGAAACTAGACCACTTTCTTAGGCCATACACAAAAATAAACACAAAATGGCTGAAGGATCTAAATGTGAGACAGGAAACTATCAAAAACCTCGAGGAGAAAGTAGGAAACAGCCTCCTTGACCTCAACTGCAGCAATTTCCTACTTGACACATCCCCAAAGGCAAGGGAAAGGAAAGCAAAAGTGAACTATTGGGACCTCATCAGGATAAAAAGCTTCTGCACTACAAAGGAAACAATCAAGAAAACTAATAGGCAACCGATAAAATGGGAAAGGTAGTTGCAAATGACATATCAGATAAGAAGCTGGTATCCAAAATCTACAAGGAACTCACCAAACTCCACACCTGAGAAATGAATAATCCAGTGAAGAAATGGGCAGAAAAAATGAACAGACACTTCTCCAAAGAGGATATCCAGATGGCTAACAGACACATGAAAGGATGCGCAGCATCACTCATCATCAGGGAAATACAAATTAATACCACACTGAGATACAACCTCACGCCAGTCAGAGTGGCTAAAATGAACAAATCAAGAGACTGTAGATGCTGGCGATGATGTGGAGAAATGGGTACCCTCCTACACTGTTTATGGGGATGTAAACTGGTGCAGACTCTCTGGAAAACAGTGTGGAAGTTCCTCAAAGAACTATCAGTAGCACTCCCCTATGACCCAGCAATAGCACTGCTAGGGATTTATCCAAGGGATACAGAAATGCTGACGCATAGGAGCATATGTACCCCGATGTTCATAGCGGCATTTTCTACAAAGGCCAAATCATGAAAAGAGCCTAAATGTTCTTCACCTGATGAATGGATCAAGAAGATGTGGTATATATATACAATGGAGTATTACATGGCAATGAGAAAGAATGAAATCTGGCCATTTGTAGCAAAGTGGATGGACCTCGAGGGTGTCATGCTAAACAATTTCAGTCAGGAAGAGAAGAACAGATATCATATGTTTGCACTCATAGGTCTAACAGGAGAAACCTAACAGAGGATGATAGGGAGGGGAAGGGGGAAAGAATGTTGGGGAGAGAGAGGGACACAAATCATGAGAGACTATTGAATACTGAAAACGAACCAAGGGCTGAAGGGGGAGGGGGAAAAGGGAAGAGGGGTGATGGTAATGGAGGAAGGCACCTGTGGGCAAGAGCACTGAGTGTTATATGGAAACCAATTTGAAAATAAACTATTAAAAGTAGTTTAAAAAATAAATTCTTATGATTTTTTTGTTGATTGATTTCTGGAAAAATAAAACTTTTTGTTCAAAGACTAAAAATGTGTGTATGTGCATGTGCATGTGTACATGCAACTTAAAGAACATCTCAGGCACCAGAATATTACTATATGTTACATACATATAAATTGGAAGTACACAGGATCATTTTCTCTCTAAGTAGCAGTGCAGGAAGCAGAATCAGAGCCCAGGCATCCTAAACATCAGGTCTGCCCCCAGTCTTTTAGTTTTCTGGGAAGTCTGTTTGCCTGAGTGCTTACAAATCATTTTTTAATGTTGAATCATTAGAATAAATTCTCAAGTATTTGTTGATAGACCCATGGTGAGTAATTAATAATTACTGTTGGTGTTGTCGTTTGTTGATTCAATTGCATACACAAATGAAGTTGTTACCACCTCGATGCCAAGGCTGACAACATATTAAACTGTGCCTTTCCAAGGCTAATAATTTATTTTTAACAACTCCTTTAAAATGTTAATGACTATCATTTATTGAGTATATATAATGTGGCCAGTACTGTGTTAAACACTTTATATAAATTATCACATTCCCATAACAACTTTATGAATTAGTTATTATTTGTTCCATTTTCACGATCAGAAGGTGCAACCATACATCATACCTAGTAGGTAGCAGAGTTGGGAGATCTCCTGCTAAACCATTATCTTCATGAGTTGAGAATTTCAAGAAGGGATATGGTATTTCAGGTAATTTAGGTTTAGAACAGAGAGTCAATACAAATCCAAAGGTACACACTTACAATTTTCTGAGTGGGAAAAGAAGTTTTTAAGTAGACTTCAGCAATTACATATTCTTTTCCTTGCAGAGTCTTCATTTCAAATGACTGAATTAACATTCAGAGAAAGTGTGTTATTCTTGCTATATGAATTAATATTTTGATTTAGTGGAAATGGTTTGGAAGACTATCACTAGAGATTACCCAAATGAGTTACTTGGGAGAAATGTAAATACCCTGTATCTACTGAGGAACAAATATCTTCCAAACAGGTGCATCTAGCTTTCTACCTGACTTTTCCACTTGGATGCCTAAGTGGCATATCCACCTTAGTTTGTCCAAAATGAGACATTTATTTCCCTCTAAAATTGATCCTCTCCTTTTCTTTCTCAAACATTAAATGCCACCACTGAGGTGCTCAATCTATAAACTTGCAGATATCCTTACTTCCTCTCTTGGCCTCACATTCCCATGTCTAATCAGCATGTCATAAATGTCCTAACCTTAGAATTATATCAAAACTATACATTTTTCTCCATCTTATTCTAACATAGTGCCATTCATCTCATGAACTATGCAGTAGTCACCTACCTGACCTCTGTGCATTCCTTCTGGCCTTCATCCAGTCCACAACAGTCAGGAGGATCTGTTAAAAATGCAAATCAAAGCTTCTGCTTCAAGCAGAGGATTGAACATGTACCCATTTACCTTTCTAAGGTTACTTTGCAATAAGAAATTGGGGGGAAATCATTTGTTTTCCAAAAACAAAGTTTGAGTAAAGTCATCAGTAATAAGATGTTTCAATACATATTTGTAGAACCAAAGTAGATAGAGGAATACTGGTTGGTGTAGTAGATTAGAAGAGAAAGCTGAGTGTTGGCAGAACTCCACAGGGACTCTTGACTCAGAAACACCTGCTATAATGGTAGTGATGTCATGGCCATAAAGAGAGTTGTGAGTATCTGAACATAAAAATTAACTCCTCCATTCTCTTCTCTACTATGTCCACTAAGAAAATAGATTTTATCTCCCATGTGAGGGAAGAAGGTGAGGATGGAGAATAAAGTTTATTTCTACTTAAAGGATTTTGGATAAAATATAAAATATTGGTCAACCAGTGAGGGTGTGGCCCTTGTATTCTGGCATGTATGGGTCCCTCCATGTAACAGTAGGATCCCTGACTGCTAAGCTTAAAATAAAGCCGGTAGTAAACAAGCTCCAGTCTCAAATCCTAAATCAGTTTTTCTTTCACTTAATTTTTAAACATAAATGAAAAGTCTAGGATCACTTGACAATTGAGAAAAGATTCCAACATGAAAGGAAAACACCAAGAAGGAAATCAATACCAAAGATGGTCCTGAAGAAAACATATAATTCAGAAACTGAAGAGATAAAGAAAATTAGATCTGATTACAATTCTTAAGGAGATACAAAACCAATTTCATCTATTAAATTAAATCAGTATGCAGTGAGAAAGGCACAACAAGAGTGAGTTTTTGAAATGGAAACCAATTTGACAATAAATTATTATAAAAAAAATAAAATCAAGAAGCCCCCCCAAATAAATAAATAAATAAATACCTCAAATAAAAGAAAATCAAATGTATCACTAGAATAACTAATAAAGAAAAAGAGCAGAGGATAAAACAATTAAGGAAATCTTATAGAAGGTAGGACAAAAGATAGTGATGGAAAATTTGAGACTAGACATCTGCCACTTGACTAAGAAGATTTTTAGGGAGAGAATAGGAGAAACAGAAAGAAAGAAATTATCAAGTAGATGAGCAAGGTAAATGTTCAAAAGTTAAAAGATATGAATCTTCAAATTACAGGGTCCTTTGGTTATCTAGCTTAGTAAATTAAAAAAGGAAACACCTTGTCATCATTATGAAATAACAAAACACCTTGAATATTAAAAAAGATGGTTCCAAATGTCTAGAGACAGAAAAAAAAAAAAACCTCCAAAAGAAAAAACCAACAAGTCATCTATGAATAGAGAAGAGCCATATTGGACTCAGACTTCTCCTCTGCAACACTGCATGCCAAATTATTATGGGACATAGTTCAATGCACTAAGGGATTTCCAAATCCAGCCAAACTACCAATCAAGTATAAATATGAAATAAAAGTCTCAGAACATTACTACCAATGGATTTTTTTTCCTTCCATAGGAAGTTCCTTGAAAGTTTAAATAAAGAGGGAAGAAGAAATGAGATCCATAGAATAATGAATCGAACACAGAAGAGTAATGAAGCAAAGTCCCAAGATGACAGCTGCTCATCATATTTAGAGAACAATCATTTTTGGGTTGAGCAGGAGTCTAGGAAGGATGGAAAAAGGACAAGGAGACTTTGAAGATTAGATGGAATCCTTGAAATAGAGGTGAAATTACTTTAGAGAACACAATAAAGGCCTACAATGCAAGGGGGTGGTGAGGATCAGAAACAAGATGAGGAAACATGGTTAGTGAAGCAAATGTGATAATAGCTCATTACTTGGCCCTTCAGTGAATATATAGATGGTCACAACAACAAGAACACTAAAGTCCAATTTTAGAATCAATCTGAGGACAAAGTATAGAAGGCTTATATGAATACATGAGTAATATTCATTATACTCATTATATAGAAGCCTTTTGGTTTTTTCTCTCTCTAGACAAATGTAAATTTAGAGAAGACTGAACCTATGATATGGAAGTAGGCCATAACAGAATGTAGAGGAGAATGGAAGGAAATGGGGTATTAACATCCTAATCTTATAGCATGAAGAGTCTAGAGAAAATATCTATACTTGATAGAATAAAAAAGTAAACATATTATTGAAACTTCAAAGTTAACTATTAGAAGAACTTAAAAGAGTGGTTAACTATTTTAGAAATTGGGATGGCATTGGAGATAATATAAGTAAGTGGCATCCTCATTTACCATAGCAGAAGTTTAAAAGATGAAGCCTAAATTTATTAACTCAAAAGTCAACATTATAAGCATATGATTTAAAGGTAGAGATGAAGTAACCACCATGAGAGCTAAAAACAAAACATAGAAGAGATAAAAAGTGTTGGCTTTGAGAAATAGTATTAAGGCTGAGAAGAATAAGTTAGGACTGCAATTTTTCAATGGAAGCACTTCCATATTTGGGGAAGAGATAAATCCAGTAATCTGAGGCAGAAAATGTAGATTAATTCACTGATTTCAAGACACACCAGAAATGTGTGCCACAAGTGAAATGAAACATGGATATGCTCCATAGGTAGTAAACAAACACTAGAGGGATTGCCTATTAGGAACAGAAACTGATAAAGGAAGAAGCAAGAGCCTCGAGTTGGGTATAATTTAGAACCAGCTTGAAGACGTTAGGTATAGAAAAAAGGTATGCCCCATCAAGGTTAAATGGCACATAGCCCCAATGAGGAACTTAGAAGAGTTGGTGAAAAAGTCAAGGGCAGTGAAGATGGCATGCGTACTCCATCCCTTAGATTCAGACCACAGTTTTACTCTTATCCCTCCCTTTTATTGTGTCTGTGACCTTGAACAGACTACTTGACCTAATCTCCTTGACTTCAGTTTCTTCATCTCTAAAACAGTGGTGACAATGCACATTTCACAGAGGGTTATGAAGATTAAATGAAGTAAACAACATAGAGAACCCAATATAACTTCCCACAGATGGTACTTAAATGAATATGCCTGTTTCTTTCTTCTTGCCCCCTTTTCATAAAATATTTCTAGGTTATTGTTAAACAATAAACTAGTAAAAATATGTCCTACAAACCAAATAGATCCAAAATATGAATCAAGGTGAATAGAAAAAACCTTTACCCAGATAATGCCAAGCAGGTTAAAAGGAGGGATTGTAAATCAGTTCAAGATGGTCTGAAGTCAAAGGAGGGAGCTTAAAACCAGATAAAGATCAGAGACCAGGGCCTACAGGGGTAAGACAACTGATAGAAAGAAGCAAATCATGTCCTGAGGCCCCACGCCTGGGAATAATACCAGGAACACCAGATTTCAGGAAGAAACTGGCACTCTGTCCAAACTGCATAGCAGAGTTAACCCAAACCTACCTAGGACAGTTCTGCCACACAGCAGGGAAATGACTGAGAAGAGGAAGAGGGGGAGATCTGGGAGCCATGGCTGGGGGCCTTAAAATGTAAGGTCTTCACATGGACGGACATTTGGATGCAGGACTAGGCATAGAATTAAAGGTATCTGCAATGACTATGAGAACCAAGGGGAAGTTGAATCAACAAGGATATACCATCAGGCCAAAAATGTATAATTGAAGGATGCTCACAGAATGCACAGTCAGGGGTCTAGACCGTTCACTCCCAAGGAACTGCAGGCAGGTGGGTATGCTCATGAAACTCATCAGACAAGTTATAGGAGGAAAGGAGCTATGTATCATATTCAGATCCAACTGTTAGGTGAGAAAATGTATCACCTTGCTCCGTTGTCATTATAATCACTACCCCAGATAAACTACAAATGGAAACAGTGTCCTTGAGAAAGAATCAAGCTTTTGTCAGGGGCAATAGTCATTGCAGAGCTGAGGATATAGGATCAATTTAAACCATGGAATGAAGATGACAAAGAGCACCATGGGAAAATTCAAGCTTATATCTCAATTAAACAACAAGGGAAGGTTTGCTATGTTTTCAAATGTTCCCTAGAAGATGGCAGAAGGAGAATGTACTTCAGAGGTGATGGAAGGAAGGGGTAGGTCTCATGGTAGGTCGCTGGCTCACTCAGGTGTACTGTACTTTTCCAAGGGCAGGATTGGAATTCTGATCTCACTGGAATCAAGAAAGGTCTGGGCTATTTAGGTACATGGGTCCCAGCCAGGGTATAACAAATTTTAAATTTTTCTTATGAACTCAAGCTTCATATTCTTAGGGAAACCACTCCTGATCTCACAATCTGGATAAATTTCTATCCCAGGAAAACATATGTCTCAAAGGAGGTCAGTCTCTGTATCAATAAAGCAAAGTGTTGAATTCTTTCTCCTCATGGAGCACTCAGAAGTCAACCACAGAAGGCTCCAGACTCCCAAAGGTCTCTGCAGACACAAAACTGTTCTCCTTTACTGTGAGAAAAAGAGATAGCCATGCAGATTTTTCCATAAAAGATAGAAAAGACGGAGGCCTGTTATTACTCTTCCCTGAAGCTGGAATATTTTGATCGTTAAATTATGCTGTCTGGGATATTTTTAAATTTCTCAGTTAAAATGCTTTCTTAGTTAACTGTGCCATTCTGGAAGGACCTAGAGGTGAGGTCACAAATAAAAAATACAGACAAGTCTTCTTCTCTGGGATTCATCAGGCGTCATGAAGGAGTTGACTCTAGTACTAGGCGAGTATCCTGTTGCTAAGTAGGCCTTGGCCCCTTCATAATTAAGAAAAGGATATTATGCAGAGTTGATGATCCAGGAACGTGGCTGAGGCTAGAGCTGTATTTGTTTGTATTACTCAGTACACCAAACATGTCTTAGCTGAACCCATCCAAAGGAAGAAAAGAAACACAGAGACACAGACAGACAGACGGACACACACACACACACACACACACACACACACACACCACATATCCCTCTCAAGAGGCCACCCACAGGTAAAGATGAATTTCCAAGACCCAAATTAACTGCCCTGAAATTCAATTAAAATGCTCTTTCTTGCTAAAAACTTGGGATGTGTGAATAGTCACTATGCTTCCCAGAGTTGTTGAGAGGGGAGGATATCCCAAGGGCTAAGGGTGCTCAGCCAAGTCTGGAAAAGGTCCAGGCTGGACACTGAGATGAAAGCTATGTTATTCAAAAGTCATTGCTTCTTAATCAGACTGGGATGCTCCCTAAAACATTGAAAATATCCAAAATCTTTGAGGTACTGAGGAATTGAGGTATATAAAGGATGTCAAAGTGATAGAAAAATATATAGGAAAAAATTAAGAATATTTACACTATTCATACAATAATAATAGACCATAATTATTGACTTCAAATATTTAAAAGTCTTGTGGTAGTTGGATACTGATTATATGGCAGAGGTTCAAGTCATGGCGGGATGTTCTGGATCCAGACGACTAAGATTAAGAGATATCTTCAGCATTGGGCAAAAGCCAAAAGCCAAAATATAGAAGAACTTCCAATAATTTGTTACTTGGAGCTCACAGGAATGTGAAACCAAAAATGAAATCCAAATAATGAGGTCAGTCCAAATTGCAAAAGATAGTCAGGGACTTAGTATATTTGTATGATTGCCAAAAGTTCCAATTTTCCAGGGACAATCCCATTGTATACCTATTGTCCCAACTCAGTTTAGCATTTTCCTGGAGTTTTCACCCTTTTATTATTAATATTTGCATAAAAATTAGTTGGGATGGATTTGAAGAACTATATTTTATACCTCTAGCTTCTGTGAGGTTCTCATTTATTAATGTAAGAGATTCATGGGCACCAAACATAGTTTTCAATTTAACCCATAATCATCCCTGAAAATATTAATAGCCCATTTCTCTTTTCCCAATTTTTTGCTCC
This sequence comes from Suricata suricatta, assembly GCF_006229205.1. NCBI lineage: Eukaryota > Metazoa > Chordata > Mammalia > Carnivora > Herpestidae > Suricata > Suricata suricatta. The sequence continues at coordinate 28,921,334 of NC_043716.1, forward strand.
CCCAAAAGGTTGTCCTGAGAAAGTGATCTGCAGGCAATTAGCTTATTTTACAAGGGAAGGAAAACCTAAGTAGAGAAGTAGGTATGCGGAACAAGATCAGGAGAGGAGCAGATAAAGCTTGCCAAATCAAACCATCTACCTCTAAAGGCAACTAAAGCTTAATCAAGTCGGACAAACCTTGGGAGCCAGCACTGGTTTCCCCGCCTACAGTATGAGATAGCTGAGATGGTCATACCCTGACTTGGATCAGTAATTGGTTGAGGACTTCTTCCAAGGAGTATTAATTCCCTAGCAATTATGTGCTATACTCCAGACAGCAAACCAAGGAGTGGTGATTATACACACACACCTTCAGGAAAAGAAAAAAGATAAGTGCTGCTGTACACTAAAGTGATGAAGGGAAAGGGTTATGGATTGGGCACAACACTATCTCATGAAGTTCTGCTTTTGCACTACTCATATCCAATTGATATTCATCATGTTTTCCTTATACCACCTATTCTAGATCCTCCTTATCCTGAACCAGAACTTCTGATAGATTGTCTGACTGGTAGAGTAACTGGACCTTCATCCCTGAAAACAACAGAACTCCTGGTTATACCTTTGCCAGGCCATGGTTGTTGCAATATACAAGCATAGTATCCACTGGACATGGAAGCACCAAAGAGTATCTCAGTGAATCCCTTGATTTCCAAATAATACTCTCTTTGACTCCCTCATACAACAACAACCCAATATCTTCATGATGTTCAGGGTCAGTTATCTCTGACAGTATAACAGCTATTTGTTGATTCACTGGCATGAGGAATGCCAAATAACCAAGTAGGAGTTGTGAGTTTAGGATTAGTGAAATGGTTACTGTGTCTCCTTGTAGAGGCATCCATTCCCTGGAAACCAGAAGTTTAGGCCAACAGAGTCAAAAATTATGGGGTCAGGGAGCACAAAGTACCCAAGTGAGTCACTAAGAGGAATGCTAAATGGGGGTCACTCCTACTTTTACCTTTTGGTTTCCAGACTCCTATCTGTAGGTTGCTCAGCACCACAAAATGACCATGGGTTCTATGTACAGATCACATCTTGAAAGATAACATCCCGACTCTGAGGCCTAGAAGAGAAAATTTCAATACTTTCTCAGGCCCTCGGTTTCTGAATCAAATAGTTTATGATAGGCTCAATGGATGTCATGACCATATATGCCTTTGTGGGTCTCTTGACAAGTTTCTTATCAAAGTCAAAGTCAAAACTTGACTTGAGATGGTCAGACGAGAGTGGCCATTGGCCCTGTTTGTTCGGAGCCTACAAGCCAGGGATATTGTTTTGTTTTGTTACAGTTTTTAAAAATTATAAAAACATTCTCCTCAAGGGTTTTGATGGTTTCCTGTCTCACATTCAGGTCCTTCAGCCATTTTGAGTTTATTTTTGTGTATGGTCTAAGAAAGTGGTCTAGTCTCATTCTTCTGCATGTTGCTGTCCAGTTCTCCCAGCACCACCTGCCAAAGAGGCAGTCTTTTTTCCAGTGCATACTCTTTCCTACCTTGCCAAAAATTAATTGGCTGTACATTTGTGAACCCAGTTCTGGGTTCTCTATTCTATTTCATTGGCCTATGTGTCTGTTTTTGTGCCAATACCATACTGTCTTGATGATGACAGCTTTGTAGTAGAGGTTAAAGTCTGGGATTGTGATGCCCCCCATTTTGGTTTTCTTCTTCAATATAACTTTGGCTAAACGGGGTCTTTTGTGGTTCCATACGAATTTGAGCATAGTTTGTTCTAGCTTTGAGAAGAATGCTAGTGCAATTTTGATGGGGATTGCATTGAATGTGTAGATTGCTTTGGGTAGTAACGACATTTTCACAATGTTTATTCTTCTGATCCATGAGCACGGAATGTTTTTCCGTTTCTTGGTGTCTCCTTTAATCTCTTTCATAAGTTTTCTATAGTTTTCATCATATAAATCTTTTACATCCTTGGTTAGGTTTACTCCTAGGAATTTGATAGTTTCTTGTGCAATCGTGAATGGGATCAGTTTCTTGATTTCTCCTTCGGCTGTTTCATTTTTGGTATATAGGAATGCAACTGATTTCTGTACGTTGATTTTGTATCCTGCAACTTTACTGAATTCATTAATCAGTTCTAGAAGGCTTCTGGTGGAGTCAATTGGGTTTTCCATGTAGAGTATCATGTCATCTGTGAAAAGTGAAAGTTTGACTTCTTCTTTGCCAATTCTGATGCCTTTTATTTCCTTTTGTTGTCTGATTGCTGATGCTAGGACTATGTTAAACAGCAGTGGTGAGAGTGGACACCCCTGTCGTGTTCCTGATCTCAGGGGGAAAACTCAGTTTTTCCCCATTGAGGATAATATTGGCTGTGGGCTTTTCATAAAAAACCTCCTAGACCTCCACCGCAGCAATCTCCTACTCGACACATCCCCATAGGCAAGGGAAATGAAAGCAAAACTGAACCCTTGGAACTTCATCAAGATAAAAAGCTTCTGCACTGCAAAGGAAACAATCAAGAAAACTAATAGGCAAATTACAAAATGGGAAAAGATAGTTGTAAATGTCATATCAGATAAAGGGCTAGTATCTAAAATCTACAAGGAACTCACCAAACTTCACACCCACAAAACAAATAACCCAGTGAAGAAATGGTCAGAAGACCTGAACAGACAATTCTCCAAAGAGGACATCCAGATGGCCTACAGGCACATGAAACAATGCTTAACATCACTCATCATCAGGGAAACACAAATCAAAACCACACTGAGATACCACCTCACACCAGTCAGAGTGGCTAAAATGAACAAATCAAGAGACTATAGATGCTGGCGAGGGTGTGGAGAGATGGGGACACTCCTACACTGTTGGTGGAAA
>NC_043716.1:28924306-28938726 GCF_006229205.1 Suricata suricatta
GTTGCTTTTACAACACCAAAGACTTAATCATCCATTTCCTACATAAAAGGTAGCTACTTTTTTGCATGGACCTCAAGCATATTGTAGTATAGAGGTGGAATTTAAGGAAAGGTATTAAGCAGGCTGTGTTGTAGCTTATGAACAAGTAATAAATTGTATCATTTATCTTGAATGTATCATAGATAAGCTGCTATATAACAATTGCCACTTCAGATAGCTGTGAAATTAGGTGATTAACTAGCTGTTACTTAACCTTCTATTTGCTGTATAACCTTTACTTAACCTTCTATTTACATGAAATAGAAGTTGGGGTTTTGATTTTTTACTTTGCTTTACTGTTTGGAGTGTCATTGTAACTACTGTATTGTAAATGATGGAAAATAAATGCATATTTAAAAAAATTATAAAAACAACAACAAGGAGGAACATGTGACAGAGATCATATGTGGCCCAAAGTTTAAAATATTTATTTTCGAGCAGAGTGGTGCTAATAATAAAATATTTATTTTCCCAGGGTGCCTGGATGGCTCAGTCGGTTGAGCGGCCAACTTCAGCTCTGGTCATGATCTCATGGTTTGTGGGTTTGAGCCCCGCGTCGGGCTCTGTGCTGACAAGCTAGCTCAGAGCCTGGAACCTGCTTCAGATTCTGTCTCTCTCTCTCTCTCTCTCTCTCTCTCTCTCTCTCTCTCTCTCTGACCCTCCCCTGCTCGTGCTGTCTCTCTCTTTCTCTCAAAAATACATTTAAAAACATTTAAAAAATGTTTTAAATATTTATTTTCTGGCCCTTTACAAAAAACGAAACAAAACAAACAAACAAAAAAAAACTTGGCCAACCCTTGAAATGAATCATTAGTTGCCAATCTTGGTTTTTTAAAAAAATAAAATAAAAAAGAAGAGGGGTGCCTGGGTGGCTCAGTCGGTTAAGCGGCCAACTTTGGCTTAGGTAATGATCTCATGGTTTGTGGGTTCAAGCCTCACATCAGGCTCTGTGCTGACAGCTCAGAGCCTGGAGCCTGCTTCTGATTCTGTGTCTCGCTCTCTCTCTGACCCTCCCCCACTCACATTCTGTATGTCTCTCTCTCTCTCAGAATAATACTAATTTCTACTAAATGAAATCTCATATGGGATCCCATCCAAATATAAATTAAATAAGCAGAACTGCTCTGGTTGAAGGGGTGAGAGATCTTAGTGGGTAATTTAGAAACCTCTTCCTCCAGCTTTCCTTCTTCTCCTAATGCCTAATTACATTTTCAGAACCTTTGGGCACCACAGAATATGGTTGAAAACATTGAGTTTAGAAAGTCTCTAAACTCTCCCAGTGTTAATATTCTGATATTGTTTTTTAAATCAGCCAATGCTGCTAAAGAACACTCTGGGACTCCCACGAGCTGAATTTTGTTCAATAATATAGTCCAGTAATTATTAACATGTCCCGAGGGCATGAACAACCACAGAGCTCCAACCGTCACAGAACTGTGAGCAAAGCAATTAGATCTTTGCCCTCTTCCCTCAAGAGTTTCTAACTTTTTGAAACTGTCCATTTCACCCTCTAAAATCAGCCTTCCTGAAGCTGAAACTATGCCCAGATGGAATCGCTAGCCCCTTGTCAGAGGCAGAGAGCTGTCTCACAGGAGGCCTAGCTTCGGGCTGGTCTTTTCAGTTTGGGAAGCTTGCTTTTTAATATGAGAAATAAAGTTGTGTGTATACATTTTCAGAAGAATCTCAAAACACAAAAATCAAGTCAAATGGGCAATTCTTCCTAACATTTCATTCCTTGCCCAAACCAGAGACAAACATACATTCCCCAGTTCACTGGGGCCCTCTTCTTTCATTCTAAAGGGATTCAACATGCAGCCTCTGAGGGTCATACAAAGGCTTAGTTCAACCGTCTTCCTGGCACACTGTTCATAGAATGTGCCTCCAAGGTAATGGCCTATATCTCAAAGCCATAATCTGCCCAATGAGCCAAAACCTCTCTTTCCTGGAATCCAGAAGGGAATGGGGTGGAACTGATCCTTCCCATGCTTATTCCATATCCTGGAGATTCTAATGCTCTCCCAAGATTTCCACAAATTCCCAAGGGATTTAAACTTTCCTGCTTGCCTTTGGTTCTAACTCCCTACCTCTATTCAACTCTCATTCTTTACTCTGCCCTGGAGCATTGTCAAAAACAATAGAGCAATAACACTGCAATTAGTGCAGCCACACATGGATTTCTCTATCTCTCCTTTCAGTTCTATTGGTATCTGCTTTTTAAATACATGTTGAAGCTCTACTTGTTTGGTGCATACATATTTAAGTTTTTGTGTCTTCTTAAAGAATGTAACCTTATATCATACATACCTAATGTTTCTTTTTCTTCCTGATAATATTCCTTGCTCTGGATTCTACTTTGCATGGTTTTTTTTATTACTATAGTTATTCCCATTCTCTTTTGTTAGTGTCGGTATGGTGTGTCTTTTCTAGCTCTATTTTCAAACTATTTATATCTTTATACTTAAACTGGATTACCCGTAGACAGCATAAAATTGCACATTGTTTCAATCCATTCCACGATCTCTGTATTTCCACTGGTGTGCTTAGACCATTCAAATATGATATAAATCAAGTTAAGATTAAATCTTAACTTTTGTTAAAGTTAAAGCTTTTGTTAGCTCTTCTCAATTTAGTTTACTATTTTGTTGTTGTTTGTCTATTTTATGGCTTCTCTTGGGTTAGTTATTTTTTAATGGTTCAATTGTATCTCCTCTTGTATTATTTATATGCTTTCTTTCAAACTTTCCATGGTTACTCTACAGTTTGCAGTATACAACTTTAACCAGCCTACCTTCAAATCATATGCCACTTCAGACCATTCCATATTCCTTTCTTTCATTCTTGCTCTACTGATGTCATAATTTATGTTTTACATTTGCTATAAACACATAATATTGCTTCTATTTTGACTTTAAATAGTTAACTTTGAGAGCAACTAAATGTAAAAAGAAATCAATTTCATTTTATCTTCCTTTATTCTATTTTCAAGGATCTTCACATCTTTGTGTTAATCCAAGTTTCTGTCTTGTATTATATTTCTTCTGCCCCTTGAACAACTTCCTTAGCATTTTTTGCCATGTAAGTCGACTGGCAATGAATTTCCCGTTTTTGTTTGTCTGCTTAAGTCTTTACTTCTATTTGAAGTCATGATTCTGACAAGTAGTCTGTTGTAATTCTTATCTTTCTTCATGTGTAATATAATGTGTGTTTTTCCTTTGGCTGTTTTCAAGATTTTCTCTTGCCCTCTGTGTTCAGTAGATTGAATATATGAATGACTAAGGGTGTGTGGTGTGATACTCATTCTGCTTGGGTTTCTGAGCCTCTTGGATTTGCGGTTTGGTGTTTGTCATTAAGTTTGGAGTGTTACAGTTAGAATGCTGAGTCTCATGTTGCTATGTTCACTCTCAGCACACCACAGGCTCTAAGGTTTCCAATCCTTGTAGTGATATCTTGTGTTTAGGGTGTGGGCTGGTTTGCAGAAGGACTTACCTCAATGTATGCTCTCCCATCAGTTTGAGGTCTTCTTTTGTCCCATGCCTCAGAGAACTCCACTCTAGAGTTCTTCTATCCAACTGCAGCAGTACTCCATTATTACTTGTTACGGGGCACTTGTTAGCCTGGTAATGGTAGGAGAAGGCTATTCTCTGCTTCTCTGATTAAGCTTCAGGTTTGGGGGGAGGGCAGGCACTATATCCCAGGGTCTCAGAGATATGACCTCACTCCCCTCCTCCAGTTATAGCCTGGACCCCATACTGCTCCTGCTTTTCCTTAAACTGTAGAAATTTTTCCTTCTAGTCTCTTCCCTCAGCAGATTTTCATCAATGCCTTAAAGGCAGTGACATTTGTTGTCCTTCCTCGCACAGAGTCAGGCTTTTGCTTTGCAGTGAGAGAAGAGAGGAGGGTCTCAGTAGAGTTTTATGATCCTCTGTCACTGGCTGCTATTCCCTTTCCCCAAATTGGAACCTTCAGAGATTCTTTAATAGGACCCTTTCCAATCTTTTCTATGAGCACCCAATGGAGCTCATGGAGAAAACACCTGAAGGGAAGGAAAAATTCCAGTCTCTATAGCCCTGCAGGTGCTTCGCAATCTCTCATTGGGGTCCAGGTGCATCTTCCTGAGGGAAGCCAGTGCTAGTATTCTTCTATCACTGCTGACATAGGCCTTTCCTGGCATTTTTGGGCCAGCTGGTTGTCCTGCAGGCTCAGTGCTCCTATAGTTTCAAGAAGTGGCAGGAAGTTGTCTGGCTTTATTTTTATGCTAAGGTTGAGAATGATTTTCTTTTTAGCTCTCTAGATCTTCTAGTAAAAACATGCAGGTAAGCACTTTTAATGCTTATCTATAAATCAATTCTTTGAGGCATAAAATAGTACCCCTCTTTTATAATTAAGGAAATGGGTACAGAATAGTCCCGTGTCCTCAAGGGTAACAAAAAAGCAGACGACGCAATGTAGAAATTAAAGTAGACATAGCAAGGAGTTGCTTGGATTCATGACCAAAGGGCAGTCACAATTATATTCTTCTTGGTAGAGACCAGTGTAGACAGTTAGTGACCTAACTAATGAGATATCCCCAAACACCATCCTAAGGCACCGCACAAGTCCCTAAAAAGTAGATACACACTGAAGAAACGGATGGGAACTGAATTGACTTTCTTTTTATTCTTTTTGTGTGTGTGCGTGCCAAGTGGTAGAATATATACTCTAACAAGAAATTGAGTGATATAAAAATAGATAAATTATAGTTCTTGCCAACCAATTCTCTCAACCAGGATTCTTACCTGTTAAACTTTTGCTTATTGCATTTCAACCATGCTTCAGGCATCCAGCTAAGTAATTACATATGTTATTTAATCCTCTCAACAAACCTATAAGATAGATCCTATTTTGAGAAAGAGAGAAAGCATACATCCATGCCCATGGGAGCAGGGAAGGGACAGAGAGGTGGGGACAAAGAGAATCTCAAGTATGCTCCATGCTTCAGTGCAGAGCCACACATGGGGCTCAATCCACCAACCATGAGATCATGACTCAAGGTGAAATCAAGAGTTGGATGGCCAACCCATTGAGTCACCCAGGTGCCTTTAAGATAGATCCTATTACCATCTTTATTTCAAGGATGGAGAGACCATAGCTTGGTCAGGTTAAAAGAGTTACAAGATTGCACAGCCAGTAAGTGGCAGGGTTTATAAACACAAAGTTTATACTCTTAACCAACAGAACTTAATAATTATACAGAGCCAGAGATGGGTATGCTTTTCTTTCTGAAGTCTAAAGTATAAAAACGTGTTCCCTAAGATACTGTATTACATTCTAAAATACAATGACATCTTCTATAGCATTTTACCTTCTCTGACCTGCTTGGAAACAAAATCATCACTCCAAATAGTACTCTTTTAGATAAAATTATTGGGTCACAAAATTAGATGAAATTACTGAGTCACAAACAAACGACTTAGAGGTGTCTGTTATACTCAGTGTGGTTGAATATCATAGCTATATGGATTTTGAGATCATCTAGCTCAGAGGTTCTGTAGACCAGTGGAATCAGTATCATCTGGGAAACAGATAGAAATGCAAAGTCTCTGGCCTAATTCCAGACCTACTGAGTCATCAACTCTGGTAGTGGAAGCCATCAGTCTGGTTTTAATAAGCCCTCTAGCTGATTCTGATGTATAATAAAGTTTGAGAACTACTGTTCTAATTCGATGTTGTGCTTAAAATATTTGAGATCTACTGTGTGCCAGAATCTGTATGTAGCAAGGGATGAGCTTGGAAAGACTCATAAGAGCCAGAACAAGTTAAAGCATTTGAGCTGTAACCTGTGCATAAAGAGGGGAGAGCATAAGTTAAGCCAGAGAAAGATGTAATTTGATTGGCATTTTATTATTCATTCAATGTACTTATCCATTCACCCACCAAATTATTTATTGAGTACCTATAAAGTATAACACTCTGAGCTATGAACCTGAGATATCACTCTATCAATAGGATTGGGTGACCAAGTATAACAGCATCAGAGGGTAATAAGAAGGCTATTATAATACATTAATGGAAGATAACAAGAGCCTAAAGGACATTGCAGTGTGGGAGTAGACTGACTAGGAGATAGTTGGAATATTACATGAGTTTCTCTAAAGCTTCCATCTGTATCCGTTTTGGTATAAGAAGATGGGATAAGGCTAAAATGACCCTTAGTTTACCAATTTAGGCAAATGGATAGAGTAAAATGATAACATTAGCTAGACTGGAACTATAGAAAGAGGAATACATGGGATGATGTGACTAAATACTACATTGTATTAGAGTTTCATCAACTCACCTGCAACAAAATGATCTCTTATGGGCTGCACAGTGACTTGAGTCATTAGTCCAGAATGTAACTGAATCTACTGAAAATATTTTTAATGGCCAGCAAAAATTACCTTTACACTGAACTGAAATACTGACACTTTCTTTTTCTTTTCTCTCCTTTTCCCTTTTCTTTCTTTCTTTTTTGAAATACTGACTGACTGTTTGTAGCTTCTGCTCACTGGTCTTATTTTAATTAGTAATTCAGAATAAATCCAATTTGGAGAGTCTCTGTAGCTGAATTTTCAGAGGAATGTCTGTAAATAAAAGTTTTTATATCTAATCCTATTGGCTGTAACTATCATGTGTCTTCATTTCTGAGGGTCTGCAATTTGGCAATGATTCTTCACATCCTAATTGTCCCCATTTCCAGTAAGTTCTTCCTAACAGTCGTAATGATTAAAAAGTGAATATTTATATGTTTCAGTATAGTTTGCTGTTCAGGAATTCTAGAATTATCTCTTTTTGAAAAGTAGGTCAATCTATTCTGTAGATATTTTATAAATGTCTCTTTTTCTCAAGCTTAAAATTAACAAGCAAACACACAAACACAAAAACAAAATCTTGTGCTTACCTTCACTGAAAGCTGTTTCTTCATCTTTTGACTTCCTAACATACATTTCTCTTAAGTTTTTATTCAGACCCAGAGGTCTGTGTCTGACTGACTCAAAAATATCATTACCACAATTATTTTTCTTACAAACAGCACAGTGGAGACCTCAAGGCACCAATTATCCTTCTATCTCTAACATCATTTTTACTGGACTGGTCCTCCCTGGGCTAGAGTAAAATCAACAGCTAAAGGTCTGCCCTTCACTTTCTCTGAGATCTATGGGTTGTTCTAAGTTTAAAGGCCAATTTTTGCTATCTCACTGTTTTGGAGACAACTGATAATATTCAATAAAATACACATCCGAAAACACCTTACTTCTACTACTTTTTCTTCTTTTTAAAACAAGCATTATTCCCTGATATTAATATGGAAACATACTAATAGAAGAAAGTTTGCAAAATGATGAAAAGCATGAAGATATATAACAAGATTGTCCATAATCCCACCACCAAGAGAAACAACTACTATATTTTCTTATATTTCTTTCCTGAATTTCTTCAATGCATATGTTCTTACAGTTAAGACCAGATGCCTTTGTATTTCCTGCTTTGTATCTTCATATGACACTGTATTTTTGCATGCCGATTAGAATTATTTTCCAACATTACTTTTAATAGTCAAAAAATAATCCATCACACAAATATGGCATATTCTAGCTTAATAATTCCTAAATCTTGGTCATTTGGTTAGTTTCTGGTGTTTGGGCTATCATGAATACCCCTGCAGCAAAAATCTTGGTACATGAAGTTTGTCTACCTTTTGGATGGGAAAGTACAGATTTCTACATATGGAATTTCTGATCCAAAGGACATAAACTTTTTTTAAAAGTTTTTATTTATTTTTGAGAGACAGTGAGAGAGAGCATGCACACACAAGTAGGGAGGTAGTAGAGAGAAAGGGAGTAAGAGAGAGAGAATCCTAAGCAGGCTCTGCACTATCAGCACAGAGCCTGATGTGGGACCCCAAGGGGCCCAAACTCATGAACTCTGAGATCATGACCTGAGCCATAACCAGGAGTCAGATGCTCAAGGACTGAGCCCCTCTTCCCGAAAAGTCCCCCAGAGCCCCCTTTTTTTTTCTATACATTTTTACAAAGTTAGGATTGTGCTACATATGCATGTACCTGTTTTGTGTTTTTCATTTAACATTACATTGATATTTTTCTATTTTACTTACAAGTTCTCCAAATGTTGGACATTTCCTTTTCAATAACATTTTTATGAAGATCTGCATGCATAAATTGGTTACATCTTTATTATTGTTGTAAGATAAAAAATAACAGCAGTAGAATCACTGAGAAAAGGGGTCTGAACTTATTGCACATATTGTTGTATTGCATTCTCCTTGTTTTATTTTTAGTTTTATGATCACTGAAGAAACCAGACATTTTTTTCATGAATTTTTGGTGTATACTTTCCCTTTCTGAAATGACTTTTACTCCAATTAAAACATGGTTCCTTGTTGTCAGAACACATAAAACACACACATTCTTTTTAACAACTATGTAGCCATGTAACCTTTTGTACGGATATAATTGATTTAACCATGCTGCTAGGGATTGACATTTGTTTCTCTCAAGTACTGCTACAATATAGATACATTTACGTGTGTGTGTGTGTGTGTGTGTGTGTGTGTGCGTGCATATACACATATTTTTTTAAAGTAACTTTTTTTTAATGTTTTATTTATTTTTGATACAGAGAGAGACAGAGCATGAGAGGGGGAGGAGTAGAGAGGGGAGACACAGAACTGGAAGCAGGCTCCGGGCTCTGAGCTAGCTGTCAGCACAGAGCCTGACGCGGGGCTCGAACCCACGAACGTGAGATCTGACCTGAGCCGAAATCGGAGGCCTAACCGACTGAGCCACCCAGGCACCCCACACATGTATTTTTTAACATTCCTGCTAATTAATGTTCCTAGAAGTGGGGTTGCTTATCAAAAGTAATCAGAGGGGCACCTGGGTAGCTCAGTCAGTTAAGTGTCTGAATTCAGGTCATGATCTCATGGTCCATGAGTTTGAGCCCTCCGTCAGGCTCTGTGCTGACAGCTCAGGGCCTGGAGCCTGCTTCAGATTCTGTGTCTCCTCTCTCTCTCTTCCCCTCCCCCACTTGTACTCTGTCTCTCTCTCTCTATCTCTCTTAAAAATAAATAAACATTAAAAAATTTTAAAGCAATCAGAAGCCTTATGTGTTTGTAATTTTGATAGATAATTGGCGAGTTGTCCTCTGAAAGAGCAACGAAACACAGTCTGACCAAGAGTCCCTGGGAGTAGCAGTTTCCCACACACTCACTAGCACAGAATATTATGATGGTTTAAACAATTCCCATTTAAATAATAATAATTCTAATAAAACTAGTTGTTATAATTTCTACTTCTTTAATCACTGATTTTTTTTCTTTTCCCATGTCCACTGTCCTTTTACATTTCTTTATCTGTTAATGGCTTGATTTTGCCTATTTTGGTAACTTTTTATTATTTCACACTGATTTTTTAAGAGCTCTCAAATACACACATGCAAGTCCTCAGTCTGTTGCTTTTTAAAAGAAATGTAGGGGCACCTGGGTGGCTCAGTCAGTTGAGCATCCAACTTCAGCTCAGGTCATGATCTCAAGGTTCATGGGTTCAAGCCCCACATCGGACTCACTGCTGTCAGCCGAGCCACAAATAAGACATTTGATGATTTATAAAATTTGTGATAGAGTGGCCTTTAATGTATTGGGTAACAGTGGAATGCTAAATTAATCTTGACTCTAGTTTTAAATATTTTTAAACCACAGGACATACATTTGGTAGGCTCTTGTTCTTATGCCACTGTACCCATAAAGGCATAAAAGTTTAAAACTGGAAAGTGTTAATCTTATTCCACTGATATCCTTTGCTCCCTATTTCAAAGATGAGGAGACTGAGTGAGGGCCAGACTGGCTGAGTGGCTCACCCAAGTTCACACAGTTTTCGTGTGGTAGAACAAGACTAATGATTGTATTATAAAGTGGTCCTTACCCATTACAAGGACATCATCACTGCTCTACAATGAAGGGTGGAATAAGTAGATTTCTAAGGTCCCTTTCACTTTAAGATGTGGAAGGAGAAAACCAACTGAAACTGTTAGCTCAAGGCTTTATTAAAATCTTTAACGTGAGAACAACTTAAGAAGACTGTTATCCAGAAAACAAGGGGCTTAATGAGGCTATACAGAGATCACGGAAGGTCGAGGATTGTTCAGTTTTGTACCAAAAAATTTTCACCGTGGAAATGGAGATTGTCTCAGTCCTGTTACAAGATGCAGAAATAGCAAGACTAGGATTGCAATTTAGCAGTCTTTGTGGGTCAGTTTGTGTTTAGCAAGGGAGTTGCTAAAACAGGCGGGGCTAAGATCTGGCTCCAGTCAGTGGAAAATGTTCAGTCCTTCAGCACTTTTTATAATTAGAAGCACTCAGGACTGTGTTAGGTTATATAGCCAGTTACGTTAATTTCTCTCTCCCCTAGTAAAATGCAAGTAGCAGGAGGGCAGGATGGACGCATTTCCTAGGATTTCTGTGACAAGTCACCACAAACTCGGTGCTTAAAACAACAAAATCTGGCTCTCCCATGGGACCGGAGGCCAGAAGTCTAAAATCGAGATGCCGGCAGGTGGCTTCCCTCAGAAGGCTCTGAGGGGCGATCTGGTCCCGAGTGGTGGCCAGCGACCCTTGATGCTCCTCGGCTTACAGACGCATCAACTCAGTCTCGGCCTCCACCTTCACTGTGCCCTCTTTTCTCCGTGGGTCTGTGTGTCCGTTTTGGTCTCTTGGAAGGATACTCCCACTGGATTTAGGGCTTACCCTTACTTCGTTTGATCATATCTCAATTCTTACCTTAATTACATCTGCAAAGACTCTATTTCCAAATAAGGTCACCTCCTGGGGGTCTGGGTGGACATGAATGTTGTGGGGTCGAGGGGGAGGGGACACTATGCAACGAAAGACAGGAGTCCTGGGACCTAGGATGCAGTCTGGCAAATATCTGCTAAATGTTGAACAAAACTTAGTTGGGGCAGAATATTAGCTGCTCCCTGCACAGCATCTTGTCTGTGGGCCTCCTCAGATGGCCCACATCACTTGCTCACATCATCTGCTGGGCTTTATAGGCTTATGGATTCAGGACCCCTGTCCATCATGTTTAAAGTGCTGCTCGTTTTGTTCCAATGAAATAGGGAAAGAGGATGAGAAACAGTAGAGAGTGGGAAAGTACACCCAAGAACACAAGAGGATCCATATAAACCACAGCCAGCCAGCCTACATTTGGATCCTGGTTCTGTCAATAACGCACTGTGGGTCCCACCTACCTCAGTTTTTCCATTTGTAACTGAAGATAATAATACTGCCTAGTGCTTTGTTGTGAGGATTAAAGAAGTTGATACACACAGGTGCATAATCTAAAGGTTCAGAGCAAAATGCTAAAAAATGTTAGCTAATATTCAAATGTCTTGGTGCCCAAAGTCAAAAGTTTTTAACATTCCCAACCTCCAAAAATACAATAGACTTTGTTTATTAGACTTTGGGATAATATCACATACTTCAGCCAATTTTTACATTTTAAAGGAGCGCCACACCAACCTGCTTCCTTATAGTCATCTCTAAATTCAAAACAAAATTTTTATGCTAAATATTTAATCATTTTATAATCATATTTTAACTACTCTAGGAAAAAGTTTTTATATAAAGAAACCAAAGAGCGAATTGCTTGGATAACGTATCTGTATCTCCAGTTTTAAATTTTCACCTCCTAGATATTCCAGCATCTAACTTTTATTATTGTTGTTGTTATTGTTGTTGTTGTCTCTCATTCCCAATTTGCCAATTATTAGCTGTAGAAGCAATCTGGTGAAAGCTGAAAGGAAAAAGAGAGTAATACTTGCATACCAGGCATTCCATTAGACTGTTTGTTAACATTATTCATTTGACGCTATAAAGTGTGTAGTATTACTATCAGTTTGCAAACGAATAAATCAGGACTTAAAAATGTTCTTAGAACTTGCTCAAATTGTCCATATATTACATGATGAAGCTGTTCTTTGATAAAGTCTGAGTCAAAAATCTCTTATATTCATTACACAGTGCAATGTCCAGCAGTTATGATATAATTTATAGGTGCAATCACACACACACACCAGCATGTCTTTTTCCCTAGGATTTTGGCCCATTTGAATGCAACTCCTGTTGTGAAACTGATTTCAACCAGCTGCCTTATATTTAAATAAAGATAAGAAAAAACACATGGAAAGGTTAGAATACTAGCTTTGATAATATTTATTTTGCAGAGAAGATAATGCTCATTTGGGATTAGCACTTTTCCTCAAGGCAAAACTAAGCTATGTCCCTGTTCCAAAAGCCTTATCACATAAGCAGATTAATTTTAATAGGACACACGGCACATATTGTTATTATTATGCAAATATGTTTTGAATCACCACTTAAAGGGAAACAATCTAATTTTCTTCTCTCTCCCCTTCTTTTTAGTTTTCTCCATGCTGGAAATAAATGAGCTAATACTAAATATATGAAGGAATTAGAAAGAAGAGAAAACACAGAACCCTGTCTTTTTCAACCTTCCAGTTAGAAGAACCGAAGTATGGGACCAAAAATAGACAAAGAATATAACCAATATAAAATGGTTAAAGACTCACAAGTGATGGGAAAGCTGTCTATATATTTTGTCCTGTGGAAAAACTGCTTATATTTATTTCTTGAAGACTGTTAACGAGGGCAGACTAGAGACACTAGCTGAGATTTACTGAGATGCAGCGACCTGTTATTTATATACATATATTTGTATATGATGAAAACGCCTCCGGAATAAAATAGGCTGACTTTACAAAGTTGCCAATGTCCTGCCACAGAAAGTGCTCAAATAGAGGCTATGTCACCTCATTGTGAATGCCCCGGTGGGGGAGCAAATACCCTGTGAAGGTTATCTAAGACTGAAAAGGTCTCTGAATCTTTCCAAAGATCCTATAATTCATGCATCCTTGAGTATACAGCTAGCTGTCTGTACCATTTTTATTTTGTCACTTCATTTTCAACATCAGTCAACTGACTTCAGTGATTTGCTCCCCTCTACTATGAAACCTCTAATCAGGAAGCTGCAAAGTGCAGCCCACGTGCGCAGTCTGGCCGACCACCTGTTTTGGTACAACCTGCCAGCTAAGGATGGTTTTTACATTTTCAAATGATCAGAAAGAAACAAAAGAAGATGATTGTTTTGTGGCACGTAAAAATCATATGACATTCAGCATCGAGTGTCCCTAAATAAAGCTGCACTGGAATACAGCCACACTAGTGTGCTTATGTACTGCCTATGGCTGTTTCATGTGGTAACACAACTCAATAGTTGTAACAGATAGCAGACAGCCTGCAAAGCTGAAAATATTTATTATCTGGTCCTTTACCAAAACCTGTTTGCTGACCCTGCTTTAGAAAGTAAAATTCTGAGAGCAGGGGCTGTGGGCTCTGTTGCTTATTGCTGTAGCCCCAATATTTGGCAATAGTAGTTGCAGTGTTATGGTTGCTGAATGAATAAATGAATGCAGGATGATCATCTTTAGAGTTGATGAAAAGCCATTAAATATGCCTATACTTAATTTCTTCTAGAGACCCACAGGGATTTCTAAATAAAGCAGAACTACATCATATCTGAACAAAAGACTCAATCAGATCTAGTACTGAGGCATAGTGTCCCTGAATGGCATAATGTCTACCTTCCATTCTGATTGGTCTGAGCCATACCTCCCCAGTCATTAACAGTTTTGGAAATCACCCTGGACACACTGCAAGTTATTACCTTAAAAACGTATGACTTATTCAGACTTCGCTGAATTACCAAAATAACCTTTGTCTTTTCTTGCCTTAATCATTGGGCAAATCTAATGCTCTCTGGAGGAATAATTGTGGGGAATTATTCTCTCCTTTCAACACAGAGAGAAAGCCAGCTCAGCAGTATGCTGACGTTTATTGTAGGTTAGATGAGTGTCATCGCCTTGCTCCTCCCTCCACTCAAAGAGAACATTAATACACTAAGTCACATATTGTTGTTGTTTTTTTTAGTCTTCCAAACATCTCATCCACAACAGTGTTAGAACTGTGGCTTAGAATACTGAAGTCTGTTAAAGATGCACACACTGGTTCTCATCCCCCTCCCACATTTTTAAAAACACTATTAGCCACACAGTACTAATTATCCAGCTGGCGCTTCGTGCAGCAAAGAGTTTCCAAGTTGCTTCCCCATTTTGAAGGTGTCAGGAGAAAGGCTGGAGACTTGCATTCCCTCCTACAGCTTCGTGCTCTAATTAAAGCAATAAATACGGTTCCCTCCAAGGGAAAAGGAGGCAGGGAGGAAAGATCTCTTCCGATCCATTAGTCCCACAAGGTAGTTGTAGGGTTTATA
>NC_043716.1:28938826-28960966 GCF_006229205.1 Suricata suricatta
GCCACACCATTTTATTTATATGTTTGTTTCATAATTGGTTTATTTTAATTTTAAAGTAGAAGGAAAGTAGTTAAACTTTTTGGAAAGTTATCATAAGATCATTATAATTCATTTTAGCCATAGAGAACAGTACAAAGAAGAAAGTTCCTATGCCACATTAAATCTTCTACCAAGAAATAGCCATCATTATTAGGGGAATACCATTTCAGATACCATTTTTATATATACACAGAATCACCAGTAGTTATGAGCCTTATAAAAATTAGAGCATACTGTGATATTTTCACATAAAAGCTTTCACTTTAATTTTTACTTAATAGAAAAGGGAAAAGTAAAAAGTGATTTTCAGTTTTTCCAACATATTTCTGTAAGGCTGATGAAATTATTTGGTGCTTTGAATCATTGAATCTTTGATTTCTCAAAATAAATTTCAGTTTTGACCCTATTAATTACCCTATCAAAAAAAAAATCTCATGCCTTTACCTACCTCTACTGTTTCTTTAATTTTTAAAGTAATTGTATTATCTTTATCATTTTTATTATATTGTCACATAAGTGATTCATAAGTATAATTTGCATAATTGCTCACATTAGTCTCCAACTGAAAAGGGTTCAGTATATACCACTAACATTTTTACTGTAGCTCCTTCATTTCAGATTTAATTTTTTGCTTCATGCTTTTTATTACCTCAGTTTGTCATCAAGTGTCTGTGTGAGTTTGTGACAAGGATTGTTGGGAGATGCCTGGGTGGCTCAGTTGGTTAATTGGCCAACTTGGGCTCAGGTTATGATCTTGTGGTTTGGGGCTCAAGGCCTGCATCTAGCTCTCTGCTGTCAGCGGGAAGCCTGCTTCAGATCCTCTGTCTCCCCCTCTCTCTGCCCCTTCCTCATTCGTACTCTCTGTCTCAAAAACAAACATTTTTTTTTAAAAAGGCCTGTTGGGTGCTAAAAGGCTTCACGTTTGAGTGTATATAATCATCTTTATATATGAAATACCTCCTGGTTTGATTCATTATTCTTTAATGTTTATTTCTTTTCTTTTCGTTTTTTTTTTTTTTTTTTTTTTGAGAGCCAGAGCATGAGCAGTGGAGGGGTAGAGAGAGAGGGGGACACAGAATCCGAAGTAGGCACTAGGCTCTGAGCTGTCAGCGCAGAGCCCGGCGCAGATGTCGAACCCACAAACCATAAGATCATGACCTGAGCCAAAGTTGGATGCTTAACTGACTGAGCCACCCAAGTGCCCCTTGATTTGTTATTCTTGGTCACATCCTCAGAACTCTGTGGAAGGCTTTTACAATTGAACACTTCCATGAAAAAGAATAATGTCAATCTTATTTCCCATTTTTGGCTTCTGTTTGCATTTGAGTTTATGACAGCTGACTTAAGTCCAGCTCCTTCCTTAAACAAAAAATTATTGAAGCTAAATAATTTTCAACATAGATTCCCACCAGCAGTATATGAGAATATTTAATCTTTGCCATGTTGATAAATAAAGTCATATAACACTATTGGTTTTACTTGCTTGTCTTTGATTCCTAAGATGCATTGAACATCATTTACTAGGTTAATTGATAATTGACTCTATTAACTTTCACAAAATCTGGCCATTCACACATAGATCATATACGTAAATTATTATAATAATAACATAACTGAATTGATTTAATGAAGCCACTGCATGAAGGTTAGGGTGCTGTGTTAATATCATTCTGACCCTTGGGGTGCTTGGGTGGCTCAGTTGGTTAAGCGTATGACTCTTGGTTTTGGCTGAGGTCATGCTCTCACAGTTCATGAGTTCAAGCTCTGCAATGGGCTTCCCACTGACAGTGCAGAACCTGCTTGGGATTCTCTTTCTCCCTCTCTCTCTTTCTGCCTTTCCCCTGCTCGCTTTCTCTGTCTCTCTCTCAAAATAAATAAATAAAAACGTAAAAAAATACCTTAAAAAAAAGATGATTCTGACCCTTGCAGGGAGATTTTGGGTTTTGCTCATTACCGTATACATAGAATAATGGTATTTCAAAGTTGTGAGGACTGAAGAATATTCTAACTCAGTAGTTTTTAAACATTGAAATTCATTTTTAAGCAAAACTTTTTAATATGAAAACCTAATAAATAGACAAAGTGGATCTGTTCCTAATAAAATTAAATAGGGCAGGGGAAGGGTAGAATTCAACGTGTTATTTTTTCTCTTTCTGACTCCCAGGTGACTCAGAAAGCCACAAGACCCTATAGCTCACAATATGAAAACCAACAAAGACGGCATGGTAATTTGTACTCTGAACTGGCCCTCTGCTTGCTTGGAACACAGAACAAGGATAGATAAATCATTCAGAACATGTTTTCTGACCACAGTGGAATGAAGCAAAAAAATTAAAAGCAAACATATCACTAGAAAATTCCCTCTTTAAAAAATAAGCAATACACGTCTAAATAAACCAACTGTCAAAGAAGAAACAACAAAGAGTATTAGAAAGCATTTTGAACTGAATAATGATGGAAGTATGGTCATCAAACTGTGTGAAATACAGCTAAAGCCTTGCTAAGGTTGAAATATACTGCCTTAAAGTATGTAGATTAGAAAATACAATAGGCTGAAAATCAATTACCTAAGTATCCAAAACCAAGAAACTGAAGAAAAAAAAATGAACCCCAAGAAAATGAAGGGAAGGAAAACATAAAAACACAATGTGAAAAAATTAATTAAAATAAATTTATTAATACAATTTTTAAAAACCCAGAAAGCAGTTCTTAAAGAAGATGGATAAAATTAATAGACTTCTAGGAAATGTGACCAAAAAGAGAAATGAGAAAAACCAATGTCAGACATTCCTATAAGGATATCCCTACAGATGTGTAGTATTAATAGATACTTCATTGAATAGAGAATTTCAAACTGACACATTTCTAGAAATCTATCAAAACTAAAACAAGAAATAAAAGATATAAATAATCCCATATCTATTAAATTAATTGAATCAAAAATTTAAATCCATTCCATTGTATGATCTCAAGACCTAGAAGTCTTTATCAGTAAATTCTTAACATTTAAGGAAGAAGTAACATCAGTTTCTTCCACTCTTTTCCAGAGATTAGGGGGAAATGTTTGGGAGTGGGAGTGGATGGGAAACTTTTCATTTCCCTTTAGGAGGCCAGCCTAACTTGATGTTAAAACTTGACATGGTATTATAAAAAAGAGACTTTAAAGGCCAACATTACTAATGAACATGGGTGCAAACATCTAAATATTAGCAGTTTGAATTCAGTGATATACAAAAGGATAATTATGACCAGCTGGGGGTTTACCTCAAGAATGCAAGTGTATCAGTTAATATTTTGCAATGATAATGCTGTTTAACAAAACACCCTAAAACTCAATAGTTCAAACAATAACCATTTGTTTAGTCATGGCTGGCTTCCTGCTGGTGGGGAAAAAAACTGCTGGTGGGAATGTAGATTGCTAAGAAGACTGAAAAATCTCTTTAGAATTATCTACTAATGCTGAACACATGCATATTCTGCAAACTAGCAATTCTGCACTTAAGCATATATCGGAAGGAAATGCAAATATATGTTCTCAAAAAAAAATACAAGATTGCTCATAGCCATACTACCTGTAATAGCTACAACATGGAAATCATAAAGATACCCATCAAAAGTAGGATGAATATATATATTATGGAATATTCATATAAGATAATTCCATTTAACAATAAAATAATTGCTGTAAGCAACCATACCTATGGTTGAACAAGGGAAGCCAGACTTCCTTCCCCCTCACACATGAAAAAAAAAAATGGAGAAAAGAAAAAAGTATCATTTCATATATATTAATTTCAAAAACATGAAAAATTACTCCCTGGATTTAGAAGTCAAGTTAGTGGTTACCCTTTAGAATATGGTGACTGGAAGGAGCATTGTGATTTACTCAAAATATTCTGTTTCTTCATCTGGGGGCCCGTTATACGGATGTGTTCAGAGTGTGCAAATTTGAGTTGGACGTTTACACGTGATTTTGTGCATATTGTTACGCTTAATTTTTAAAAGGTAATTTTATATGGTTCAAAATACATAGAAAAATAGGATATAGAAATATTTAGAAAACATAGAAAAGCCATATAAAAAAGAAAAAAAAGATGCCATTGCAGATTACAATGGTAAAGTACCAAGCGAGGGAAGACTTTACATATATCAGATAAATGCTTCTGTTAAAGGACTTATGTCTAAAATAACTCCCACAGATCAAAAGACAACTCCTTTCTAAAATGTGCAAAGACTTGAACAGGCCCTTTACAAATGAGGAAATCCAAATTCCAAAAAACATAAAAACATGTTTAACTTCGTTAGTCATCAGGAAAATATACATTAAAACCACCATGAGAGTCTACTACATACATACCAGAATGACTAAAATGAAAACAACTGTTAATTCCAAATGGCAGCAAGATTGTAGAGCAATAGGAACTTTTATACATTGCTGATGGGAGTGTAAATTGGTATCAAAAAAACTGAAATACTGTGCAGCACTATTCAGTAAAGATGATATATAATTATGATATAACCATATATCAAGTAGAAATGTTCTGTTTTCAAACGTTCTCCAAAAGGATGCACAAGAATGTCATAGGAAAGGGCGCCTGGGTGGCTCAGTCTGTTTGGCTCAGGTCATGGCCTTGCACAGTTCATGAGTTCGAGCACCACACTGGAGATCTGTGCTGACAGTGTGGACCTGCATGGGATTCTTTGTCTCCTGTCTCCCTCTCTCTGCTTCTCTTCCCCTGCCCCTGCTCAAAAATAAAATTTAAAAAAAAAAAGATTGTTCATAGGAAAACTATTTGGATTAATCAAAAACTAAAAAAAAAAAGTGTCCATAAATAATGGAAAGGACAAATAATCTTTGGAATATTCAAATGATAAAACAGTACATAGCTATGAGAAAGAACTAACTATTGCATCAAGCAAAACTACAGCCACATTTTACTAGCATAATATTTAGCCAAAGAAGGCAAAGGAAAAGAACATATTCTGCATTATTCCATTTATATGAATTTCAAAAATTGTCATAACTAACTAACAGTGTTAGAAGTGAGCTGGAGCGCCTGGGTGGCTCAGTCGGTTAAGCCTCCGACTTCGGCTCAGGTCAGATCTCATGTTCGTGGGTTCGAGCCCCGCGTCAGGCTCTGTGCTGACAGCTAGCTCAGAGCCTGGAGCCTGCTTCCGGTTCTGTGTCTCCTTCTCTCTCTGCCCCTCCCCCTCTCATGCTCTGTCTCTCTCTGTATCAAAAAAAAATAAGACATTTTTTTAAAAAGTGTGAATAGTAGTTACCTTTCAGGGAAGGTCATGACAGAGAGAACATGATGGGCCTCTGGGGTACTGGCTATACTGGTGTGTTCATCATGCGGTGCATAGTTTTCTGCACACAGACTGTGCTTCAACAAGCTCCTTGGTTATCAGGTAAATGTAAATTAATATAGATTTTTAAATATTCATCAGATTGGCAACAATCTGACAATGCCAAGTGAATGCTGAAGGAAGACTTGGGGCAAATAGAAGTTTCATAAACTACCGTAAATGTTCAGCCCATAACAGCTGATAGGAGAATAAATTGATAAAACAGCTTAGAAGAGAACCTTAGCAATATCTAACAAATTTGAAGATATACAGAACTGATTTATTCACTCAGCAGTTCCACTCTTAGTGTTTCTAAAGAAATACACACAGGCAAAAGAAAACATAAAATTATGTTAAATGCATCAGGGGTGAGTGATTGAAAACAATCAAAATGTTCATTAGTACAAGAACAGGTATGTTAATTGTGAAATAGTAAAAACTCTCGATAATACAATAAACAGGGTCCAAATTTACAGACAGGTAAAATGAGGAGCTAAGCTATGAGGTCTTGTAGTTCCTAAGATCCACCATCTAGCATGGCAGTGCATGGTGTTGTCTAATTCCGTTTAAAGATCAATGAAAGCAATTCTGGGTCCTATGTTTGGAGAGAAATTCCAGGAGACTACTCAGAATACTGAGATTTCCCCAGTTGGTTGTCACCTTTTATAAGAACCATACTGAAGGAAATTAGGCTGAAGGGGTCCTGGGGATAAGAGGACATATTCTGATCTTATTCTCCAAAGATAAATCCCATTATATCTGAATTTCACTCTTCCTCCAAGGTTTCAGTGTGTATTAATTCAACAGCATCCTACACAACAATTAAAATATATGAACTGGAGCTATAAATGTCAATGTGGAAATACCACAAAAAGATGAAGTCGAGTGAAAATATAAATTGCAAAATAATACATAGGGTTTGATAGAGTTAAACTCAAAATCCCAGATGGATAGACATGTATTTTGTTTACTGATAAATATGTGACAAAGTATAAAGCAATAATGGAAAAATACATACCAGCTTCCAATTATGATTACTTTTGGAAGGGAGGATATGAGGTCAGGACAGTACCTAAAGGAATTTCCAATTGTAGTTTATTACATGTTACTTCTTTTAAAAACTTAAAAGCTGATATGACAAAATGTTGAGGTTTGTTGATACAAATGGCAAATTTTTGTAGGTTCATTATACCATTTGGTATGCTTAAGATATTTTGAAATTAAAAACATAAGTAGAAAAGAAAGCTTTTAAAAATAGTCTCTATGAAATTGTGAATCAGCAGGGTCAGAGACTTGGCGTTAAAAACAAAATGTATTTCAAAAACCATGTATTGAAAAACAATAACCCTTCGCTTTTCTAGCCAGGTTTTAGAATGACTAAATTAGAATGTGATGCTCATCAAGCTAGCTTACGTTTTTGATCCACAATGGTCAATGAATTTCATAGAGAGAAAAACCTCTGACCAATGATAACAAATTGTATCCTTAAAAGTATTTCTGACATTAAATGCTTTTTATATGCAGGAGAAAAATAGAGGACTATACAGGAACTGAAAATGAGTATAATTCATTACTCCCATTGGAAAAGTGACTTAGACCTATGTCTCACAAATGGTAAGTGACAGGATCACCATCCATTAAGATGCCCACAGAACTTACATCTCTATTAGGTCCTTGCACACATGCTAGAAGGGGAATAAGCATGTAAAATATAGCTGCAGTTTTTATATCTTTATTTCAGGGGTTCTCATGCAAATTTTGAAATTGGTAAAGAATCTTCAAAACCATACACTGTCTTGTAATTTAACTGATAAATAAAAACAATGAACAGAATGTTTAAGGAAAGTATATAGCATGTTTATGTATGTATTTTAAAATCAGCTACCATTTATCGGGTGTTCATTGTAGGATAGGCAGTTTGATAAGCATCTATATCCATGATTTTAATCTCCCAAAAAGCCACACTCTAGGAGACAAATACTATCTCCTATTTTATAGATGATAAAACAGACTGAGATATTAAGGTGATATAATTTGACCAGGATTACCAATTAGTTATGATTTATATAATTCCAGAGCAGAGCTGTATTATGACCAGGCCCCATATGGCCTTTGTGGGCCCCTTCCTCAACAAAACATTAAAGGTTATGTTTATTTACTGCATTGTTATAAAGATGAATATAATCCAGGCTAGATGATATTCATTTTTTCTCTAGCCAAACAGACTAAATAAAAACAGAGAATGTACAAATTACAAATATTAGGAAGAAAAAGGTGATATTACTACAGAACCTACAGAAATTAGAAAGTATAATTAATACAATAAATAAGTCAATGCCCATAAATTCAACAATGTGCATTATTAAATGAACCAACTCCATGAAATACCCAAACTACTGAAAATCACTCAAGAAGAAAGAGATAACCTGGATAGTCCTCTATCAAGAAAATTTAATTTATTGTTAAAAACCCTTCAACAAAGAATACTCTAGCCCTGTACAACTTTAAAGGCTAATTCTATCAAACATCTAAGGAAGAAATAATACAATTCTTATAAAATCTCTTCCAGAGAATAGAAGGGAACATTCCAAACCCACTTAATTACTTGATCAATCAAGTACTTATCAATTAATTACCCTGATACCCAAATCAGATAAAGACATCACAAGAAAAGAAAAACTACAGATCATTATTCCTTATGAACATGGATATGATTCTTAGCAAAATAGTAGTAAAGCAAAGCAAAGCAAAGTATCAGCCTTAAATACTATAATCCTCATATAGTTACTATTTTAAATAGTCAAACCTGTTTCAAAGAAACAACAAAAATAAATGGTAGTCTTTTTTACTTATTTATTTATCAATTTTTAGTCTTTTCTTTATATCCATGGTGCCAACTTGTTTCATTTTCCTTCTACGTAGAAAAACTTTGTTTGGCATGTCTGATAGTACATATATGCTGACAATAAATTCTTCCAGCTTTTATTTGTCAGAAAAAGTCTTTTTATTTCATTTGTGAAATATACTTCTACTGGTTATATAATTCCAAATTGACACTGTGTTTTTTCTTATAACAATATGAAGATGTCATTCCATTGCATTTTAGCTTGCATTGTTTCTCAGAAGAATTAGATATTAAACTTATGTTCACCCACATGTAATAATTCTCCCTACTGTTCCACCCCAAATCATTTATAATTTTCTCTTTACTTTTCTTTTTTGTAATTTTTTATAGTTTATTTATTTTTGAAGCAGAGAAAGAGACAGAGTGTGAGTGGGGGAGGGGTAGAGAGAGAGGGAGACACAGAATCAGAAGCAGGCTCCAGGCTCTGAGCTGTCAGCACAGAACCAGACTCAGGGCTCAAACCCACGAACCATGAGATCATGACCTGAGCTGAAGTCAGACGCTTAACCAACTGAGCCACGCAGGCACCCCAAGTTTTCTCATAAAGTTTCCTGTTTGTTCTTCAGCAGTTTAACTATATTGTGCATAAGTGTGGTTTTCTGTATATATATTCTGCTTGGGATGTTCTAGCTTTTAATATTAATAGTGTGCTATTTTTCATTATCATTTTGCTATGGTTATGAAATGTTATTCTATAATAAATTTCATGTGCAATTTTGTTCAGGTATTATTCTGCCTGAGTCTTTTTCTGGGATTATGAATACATAATATTTTATACAGCTTGATATTTTCTCATAGAGCAATAATGTCCTGTCTTGTATGAAGTATTTCCCTCTGTGTTCCATTTGGGGCATCTTTTTTTAAATGAACTGTTATCAAATTCTCTGATCCTTTCTTCTGTAGCATTTACTCTGATATTTAACCCATCCAATGCATTTTATAGTTTAACATTTTATGTTTTGACCTATGACATTTTTGAGTTAACTTTTGTATAGGATGCAAATTACTGTCAAGGTTCTTGTTTCTTATCTATGTACAATTTTTTTCAACACAACTGTTACTTCCTTGGAATTACTTCTGCAACTTTGTAAAAGAATCAGTTGGCCATACTTGTGTGCATATATTTCTGGAGTCCATTCTGTTCTACTGATTTATGTGTCACTCTCTCCATCAAAATATACTGTCTTGATTACTATAACTAAAGAGTAAGTTATAAAATTAAATAGTGTGATTTCTTGAACTTTATTCTTCTTTGTCAAAATTGTTTTAGTTATTCTAGTTCCTTTGATATACCATATACCTTTTAGAATCAGTTTGTCTGTATTTCCAAACATATTTCTAGAAGTTTTACAGGAATTGAATATACACATGGGGAGAACTGGTATCTCTACTGTTTTTCCATCCATAAACACAGTATGTGTCTCCATTTATTTATGTTTTAGTTTAGTTCCTCATTTAGTGTTTTTGTAGTTTTTAGCATATGTATTCTGTAGAGATTGTGTTACATTTACATGTATTTCATCTGTTCACAGCTATTGAACATTTACTGTTCACTAAACAGTAAATGCTACTGTGCTTTAAAGATTTGTTTCATGTTGTTAAAGCTAGCATACAGAAATATGTTTATTCAATACACTAACAACAAACTATCTGAAAAAATTCAGAAAACAGTCCCATTTATAACAACACCAAAAACAATATGTTCAGGAATAAACTAAAAAGGTGAAAGACTTGTATACTAAAAAATACAAAATACTGACAAAAATAAATTAAAGAAGGCAAAAACAAATGAAAAGATTCCATGTTCATGAGTTAGAAGACTTCATATTGTTAAAATGTCCATACTACCCAAAATGATCTACAGTTCACTGCAATTCCTATCAAAAGCCCAATGGCACTTTTACAGAAATTGTCGTATATTCACAATAGCCAAGATATGGAGACAGTCTTAATGCCCATCAAGAGATAGATAAATAACATGGTATATACATATAATGGAATACTATTCAGCTTTAAAAAAAAAAGGGAGGAAATTCTGCAATATGCAACAACATGGTTGAAACTTAAGGACATTATACTGAAATAAGATGGTCATAAAAAGACAAATACTAAATGAGTCCACCTATGAAGAATCTTAAATAGTCAAAGATCATAGACTCAAAGAGTGGAACACTGGTTGCTGGTGGGGGGGGTAGAAGGTAAGGGAAATGGGTAGTTAATAATTAATGGGTGTGAAATTTCAGCTAAAGCAAATGAACAAATTCTAGAAATTTGATGTAAAACATTTTATCTATCAACAGTGCAATACTGTATGGTATACTTAAAAAGTGCTAGGAGGATAGGTCTCAGATTGAGTGTTCTTACCATAATACAAGAAATTTTTTAAAAAGCTAAACTGAGAAAAAATAATCTATGTATTATCATTGTAGAGTGGGATTCCATGATAAATTTTATTGAAAGACAAGTTAAAACAAGAAAAAAAAAGGAACACTTTTGATATTTGTGTTCATGTTGTGTCCTGTGATCTTGTTAAACTTATGTATTAGTTCTGTGACTATAATTTTTTTTGTAGATTCCTCAGGATTTTTTTATATAGATAATTATGTCACCTTTAAATAGAGATAGTGTTCTTTTTTTCCTTTCCAATTGGCTTGCCTTTTAGTTCCTTATTTTGCCTTATTTTACTGGTTAAGATTTCCAGCACCATGTTAAATAGAAGTGGAGAATGCAGACATCCCTTATTTTTTCCAATTTTGTGGGCAATTATTCAGTCTTTTATCACTAAATATAACATTGGCTAGTAGCTTTTTTGTAGGTGTCCCTTAACAGCCTGAGAAAGTTCTTTTTTATTCCTAGCTTGCTGAAAGTTTTTAATCATGAATGGCATTGATAGTACTTATGAACTAATATATATAAATTGTATTTACTATAAACTAAAATCTAACTATAACGTGTTAGGTTATATAAATTTTTAAAGTTTTTCTGATAGATTTTTTAAAAAAATTCTGAAGCAGCCTTGTGTTCCTGGAATAAGCTCTTCCTGATTATGGTGTATTTTTTTATTAATAGATTAAATTGTTAATTTTTAAAATTTTGTTTATTTATTTACTTAGAGAGCACATGCATGTCATGAGCAGGGGAGGGCCAGAGGGAGAGAGAGAGAGAGACAGAGACAGAGAGAGAGAGAGAGAGAGAGAGAGAGAGAGAGAGAGAGAACCAAGCAGGCTCCATGCTCAGTGCGGAGCTTGATCTCACAACTGCGAGATCATGACCTGAGCCAAAATTAAGAGTCAGACCCTTAACTGACCGAGCCACCCGGGTGCCCCTAACTTGTTCATCTTTAAAAATAACTTTGTATTTATTATAATGAGGAAATATTGGTCTGTGTTTTATTTTTGTTGTTTGTTTTGGTACTGCCTGTTCTGTTTGATTTTAGTGTTAGGGTAATATTGACCTCATAAAATGAGTTGGATTTTCTCTTTTCTTCTATTGCCTAGAAGAGATTATGTAGAGTTAATGTCATTTCTTCTTTAAATATTTGGTGGAATCTATCAGTAAAATCATGTAGAGACTTCCTTTTTAGCCAGCTATCTAATAAGTATGTTCTAAAGTTGTAACTACTGTATTTTCCAGCTCTAGTGTTTCTATTTTGACTCCTTTTTATTGTCTCCAAATCTCCAAGATTATTTGCCTATTCATTTTCTCTCTTCGTCTTTCCCTAGACATCTTCAAATATGATTCCAATAATACATGAAGTTCTTGTCTGCTTATTGCAACATCTGGTTCATCTGTGCATCAGTTTCCTTTGAAGTTTTTGATGACAGATATCACTATTTAGTTTCTTTACATGTCTCATACTATTTTATTGTATAAAATTGCATAGCACATAGAAATGCAGTGGAGATTGGATTATGGTCCTATTTTTTTGGTTTATCCCAGATAATGTGAACTCTTTTCCATGCAATAAAGTTGAGAAAGTGATTGTTTACCCTTTATCATGTAATATATTGATTTGAGATTGATCTCCAACATTTAGAAACTGAACACATTTCTTGTTAGTTCAAGTCCCAACCTCCAGCTCTGCCACTGTAGGCACTGCTGGTTAAGGGTTAGGCTCTTACCAATGTTTGATCTTAAAGCCACGAGTGGGGTGGGTTGGAGTATCACGTATGGAGTGAACTCCTTCAGGCTGACTTCAAAGTTCAGAAGACTACTTGAGAGTATACAAGTTCTTTCTAGTTTTGGCTCTGCCTTCACCTTCACTGCCACTTTATTATTATTACTATTATTATTATTATTATTATTATTAAGTTGGTTTCACACAGTGTGAAGCCCAATGTGGGGCTTAAACTCACAACCCTGAGATCAAGACCAAAGCTGAGATCAAAAGTATATGCTCAACCAACTGAGCCACCCAGGTGCTCTTCACTGTCCTTTTTGTAGCAAAACTGGGAGGTGATTATTGGAGAGAATCATTTCAAGCAGATGATTAGTGCATGAAAGGTAGAGTTAAAGGAAGAAACATAACTAGTTAAAAACATAGAGACATGATTGATAGATAATATAAGAAAGCAGATTCATATTTGGTTGATTATCATGCCCAATTGGATCCTAATTAGTGATCAAAACTGACAGTTTCAAGGCCACATCCATAAGGATGTTTAACAAAGAGAAGAACGAGAAAATGAGAACTATTTTCAAATGATTATAGGATTGTCCTTACATGAGATATTAGAATTGTTCTTATTCTGGAGAGCAAAACTAGAGCCAGCCAGCAAAAATTTAGGGAGGCCTATGTTAACCTCAATTGATTCATTCAACAAATATGCTTTGAGAAGCTACTAGATAGCAGGAACTGTTCTTGACACTTTTGGTCATCTATCAATGAGCAAAAAAGATGAAATTTCTGACCTCACAGAATGCACAACCTAGCAAGAGAAATCTAAGGGGAAATCTAAGAAATCAATGAGAGGAGAAAATTGAACTGTCGAAAGTGGGAAAAGTGACTATTAACTGCCGGAATCCTCTGACAAGATCTTGATAATTGTTTAGCATTCCAGAGGCAATTCCTAAATAAGAAGAGAGCTGAATCCAATGACCTCTGAACTTTCTTCTCATTGTAGGATGTTATGAATTTTTGACAATTTAAATGATGTCTAATCAATATCACGGAATTTGCTACTAGCATCACTGAGAATTAGAATGGGTTAATTTCTTCCTTGGATGTCAAAAGGTAGGATCACAGTTGCCATTTAGGACCAGCCATTCGATGTCAATAAATTGATTTGAACCTCTAGTTCTTACACATAGTGTGCCCCTTCCATGTACCCCCCATGTCTCTGCTAAAAAATCACTTCTTCATTCCCTGAGCCCTAAATCTTAAATAGTATAAATGCTAAATGTATACTTTATCTTCCTCACCCTTTACTTCTCCTGCATAGGACTCATTTCAATCTGTGATTACACTCTTTCTATATGTGATTATTCATTTAGTGGCCATATCTCAACCAATCTGCAAGCTTCATGAGAGTAGGGACCGTGTTTTCTTCACCATTTTATACCAACAACCTACCTCAGTCCTTGACACATGATGAAGCACAATAATTAATTATTTGATGGTGAACATGAGTTAATTCAGTAGGAAACATGGAGAACAGAAATTGTTCACCTTCAAGTTATCAAGAGTGTTGACTGACTGG
This sequence comes from Suricata suricatta, assembly GCF_006229205.1. Classification (NCBI taxonomy): domain Eukaryota; kingdom Metazoa; phylum Chordata; class Mammalia; order Carnivora; family Herpestidae; genus Suricata; species Suricata suricatta. Next base: position 28,952,819 of record NC_043716.1, read on the forward strand.
TTTAGTTTGGAGAGGCCACAAACAAAGAAGACTGTCCCAAGCATTGGATCTTTTCACACATTTCTCTCCATTCTTGAATATCTAGAACTCTGGACTGCCAGCGGTGGGAACTCATCTTCTGCTTCATTTGACAGAGGAGAAACCTTGAAGCCAACCTAGAGGTACAGGCTATGAATATGCATAGATCCATGGATACACAGGGGACATTTTTACGAGCTACTTTCAGAAATATTTTGGAAAACACACACACACACACACAAACAAAAATAATCCTCCCAAACTATCCAACTCAAGTTTAAAATTCATGCTCAGCTGTTGATCCGAAATTGGCTGAAGATACAAGAAGGTATATGTGGGGAGGGGCCCAGCCCCCACGTGCAGAGAATCCACTCCCCCGCACAGGCACAGGGCCCCCCACACGTGCACAGTGTCCCCTGGGGCCAGGGTGCTGAAGGAGCCTGCGGGGCCTCCCTGCACAGAGCTGAAATGCTGACAGCCCTCTGATTGCAAACGGTCACCACAGTAACTTTCCGAAACCTCCCACAGCGGGGGTGGGGGAGGGGAAACCAAAAATCCCAAATATAATTTAATTTCCAGAGTAAACACTTTCACGTAAAAATGGCCAAGGCTTTCCTCGAGGAGAGGCTGCTTTCTTCGGCATTACCACACTGCCCCCTGGAGCATTCTGCAGAAACCTTCCACAGAGCTTGCTCCAACCACAGCAAATGTCAGAACACACTCTCCCCAGAGCCAGCGACGCGGACGACACGGACGGCCAGAGTTATGATATAGAAGCACCTATGGGAGGGAAGGGACTTAGGGGGCTGAGTGCAAATAACCAAAACATTAATTGTTGGGAATGTTCAATTAATCTTGAAAGATCTGCAAGCAAAGTGCACTGTAAGTGGTCAAAATCATTGATACCCACTGGTGGATCTAAGAAAAGGGTCCCCTGCTCCAAACGTTTGCCCTAGGATCCTTCTCTGGTGGTAAAATTGTCCAGCATTTATTAAGTATTTACTACATGTCAGGGGTTCTGCTAAGTCCAGTATGTGTATTTTCTTACTTAATCCTCATGGCAGCATTGTCAGGTGGAAACTACCATTTTCTAGAGTTTACATATAAGATGGAGACTCCAGAAGCTTAAGTAACTTTTCCATAACTATGTGATCAGTAAACGGCTCAGCAGGGATCTGAGGTGAGATCTGTGAACCTGTGCTGTAATGTCAGGAAGAATCCAGATGATATTTCTGCCTCTGTCACCTCTATGATTTGGGGCTGTTTTTCCCCTGCATCTATACTGTTTTTCCTCGGCACAGTGAAGCAACTCTATTAGACCACTTCTAAGGGTTAAAACTCAAAACTCCTATCATGCTATGGCATTGACAGCTTAACAAAAATTAGTTCAATGAAGATTAGCCAGTCAGTTAAAAGCACTGAAAAGGGACACAAGACAGGAAGTTTCTGATGGGTAGTGGTATAGGGATGGAGATGTGCTTTGCCCAGGGCACAGAAAGGGGAATCCCAGAGCCTGGGAAAATTAGCTGAGAAATGGAGACCTAGAGAGAAGAGCCAGGTCCAGCTGTATGTCTTATAATCACAGATTCCATCTGCTTCTTAATTTGAACACAAAGTGGCCTTGCACAGAGTTGGTATCTGGTCTATCTTAGAGCAAGGGTAAAATATTCTACCATGTTACAATGTGATCAATTGTTCCATGAGTGGAACAATATCCATTCTGGTTAGAATTCATTTGAAGACAGTGGGGATGTAGTGTTCAAAAACTGTAATGTAAATGAAATTGGAAAGCCATTTATCCCTTCCCACTCAAATCTGTCTGTCCGCTGCAGGGTTGTAGAGAAGTCAGTAGTGTTCATTAACTGCTACTGTACTTGGTAATTGCTTCTTCTCCCCCTCCTCCAACAACAACAACAACAACAACAACAACAACTTATTGAGCCTCACCTCTGTCACTAACATTAGTTTAATGGTTGCCAAGAAGTTGCCAGGTTTTCATTGCTTGCCTTATGAATATTATAATATTTAAGACCTTCAATACTTCAATAATTTTGCACACATACACACCCACATTCACTGACCCACTATATATGCTAGCACTATAGTCCTATTCTAGAAACTGAGGTGAGTGTTCATTTCAACTCGCCCTCCAATTCTTACTTAGTCTGTGGTATAAGAAAACGAGCAACTATTAAATTCCAAGCTTATAGGGACCATGAGAAGGGGTATGTCCAAGTGCTCTAAGGCTCACAAGCTAACTCAGTCTGAAGGAAAAAGGAAGGCTAGGGAACTATCAAGGGGAAATGACAAACCAAGCTGAGTTGGTGAGAGTAGGAAGGATGCTCTAGGCAGAGAAACTGTAGGAAGCCAAGATACTGCTATACAGAAGTGTGATTTATTCAGGAAATTGCATAAAGTTCATTCTGACAGCTGGCCAGGAGGATGCCTGTGGAAGAGCAACAGAAGATAATCTGGAGGGTTGGCAGGGGACAGACCAAAAGGATTTTGTTGTTTCTTATATACCATTTATTTAAAATTTGATCCTAGGGGGCTCCTGGGTGGCTCAGTCAGTAAAGCGTCAGATTGGCTCAGGTCCTGATGTGGTTCGTGAGTTCAAGACCCACGTGCTGACAGCACAGAGCCCACTTTGGACCTTCTGTCCCCCCCTCTCTCCACCCCCCCTTTCCAAAAATAAATAAACACTTTTTTTAAAAAGGAGTAAATATTTTTAAAAAATTGATCCTAGGGGCTCCTGGGTGGCTCAGGTGGTTAAGCATCCAACTCTTGACTTTGGCTCAGGTCATGATCTCCCAGTTCATGGGACTGAGCCCCACATTGGGCTTTGCACTAGTGGCACAGGGCCCACTCGGGATTCTCTCTCTCTCTCTCTCTCTCTCTCTCTCTCTCTCTTTCAAAATAAATAAATAAATTTAAAAACATTTTTGATCTTAAAGGAATTAAGAAGCCTTTGAAGGATTTCATGCAATGCAATTATTCTTAAATAAAACCAGAAGACATTTAAAAGGTCTCAGTGCTCAAGACCTGAAAGAAACGTAACTGAGACTAAAATGATGATAATAAGACAAGGAGGAAGACGACGACAATGAGAATTAATACGATAAGTAATCAGAATGTTTTGGGCTGCTGAAAACTCTAGGTTTTATCACTCAGGCTGGTACATGTAATAGAATCTGCACCTGATTTTTAATGTGTTTATAGGGTGATGATAGCATCTATGAATCAGATTGTTGGGTTTACAACACTGTCTTACAAAGAGTAAATAATCTCACCTCCCTTGTATCTTCCCCACTTGGAAGGATGTGGTTGCAATCACCTGTGCTTTCCAGGGCCTCTCTTGATTATGTTGCTTCCCCTAGTTGCAGTGCTCTGGTCCACAACTGAAACAATTCCTCCAGAATTACAGACCAGGTGAACCCTTCTTTCACCTACCCCATCTACAAAATTCCAGTATCATTCTCTGGATTTTGTTTGGAAAGAAAAACCACTAAAGAATATCTCTGAAGACTCTGAAATTCATAAAAAGAGAGCAACATGAATTGAAAATAGAACTGGAAAACTTATTTGTTCTTTCCCTGCAACTCTTGTGCAGACAAGGAGTTATGATACCAGCTCACTGGCTGACCATAAACTGTCCAATTTCTTCATGCCTCCAAGCCAGTGCCAACTTGCCATCAGGATCTGCTCTTGATCTTTCCAGTCTGATTCCTCACTTTTTAAATTAAAGCCTGGTTCTTTACAATCTTTTTCTTATTAACTTAGGATCTGGCTTTTCTCAAACTTCTGCCCATTCAAGAATTGATCTAACAATGCAGAGTTTCCTTGGACTTCCAACATCTCAATGAAAATCAGGCAATGGAAAAACACATAACTTACACCAAACAGTTCCCATTTGCTCAGAGACCTGGGAGCCACTCTTGGTTACTTATTCGTGTCACATTACTGAGGATTTTCCTGATCATCTTATTTAAAAATTACAATTTGTCCCACCACCACCCCATTCCACTGCTCTATCCTAATTCTTATGTATACTTTTATAGCAACTCATTCATTTTAGTTATTGCTTATTGTCTGTCCCTCCATATACGTGTATGTGTGTGTAGAAGGAGATGTTTAAAAGATGTATATGTGCACACTCACAACTGCATTTCACTAAAGAGAACTAGATAGATAAATAGTAATGAAGATACAAGTAGATGGGTAGGCAGGTGGTAGGTAGAGATACATTTGTGTTTATATGGATGTGTAGGAAGAGACATATTGGAGAAACAGAAAACATTAAAATAGCCAGAGTGAGAATCACCAAGTATATGCTTCTAGACACAAAGATTTCTGTACAAATAATGAATATATTAAATCTAGCCATTACTTTTGGACTCACAAAAGAGTTTGGAGTTGAAACTCTTCTAAGAAATCCAGGCTGGTCTCTTGTGTTCATTATATTTTTAATCTTTTTAAAAATATTTTATTTATTTTTGATACAGAGAGAGACAGAGCATGAGAGGGGGAGGGGAAGAGAGAAAAGGAGACACAGAACCAGAAGCAGGCTCCAGTCTCTGAGCTGTCAGCACAGAGCCTGACGTGGGGCTCGAACCCATGAACATGAGACCTGACCTGAGCCGAAGTTGGAGGCTTAACCGACTGAGCCACCCAGGCGCCCCTTGTGTTCATTATTTAGACTTCATGCAAAGTATGGTGTCCCCCTCCCCTCCTCATTTGAGACATCAGGCTGACTGCAAGAACCACCTGTCCTTGGAGCCACATCCCAAACTACAGACCTCATCATCAGTCTTATGGAGAGGTGAGATGTGGAACTGGAGGACTCTTCTCAGTGGCAGCACCAAGGAGTGTTTTGGGGGAGTTTTATCATATCCCCAAACTCTAAGACTAGCCCAGGAAAAATATAATCTAAGTGAAACCGATAATGAGACTTCAAATATCCTGGGATATCTCCATGGTTACTCAGCCTCACCCCAACCTTCTTACCAGAGGGCTACCTTAAGCCTCTCCTCTATGAAAATTCTAAAACCACAATGCTCTTCTTCATTCCCTGAGTAATCCACAGCCTAAAATATAGTGTTTCAATAACCAGGGTTCATTAGATGTTTAAGTTTGAAAGAAGACCACTATTTAAGTAAATTTCTCTTTATAAATCTCCATGTACTATGATTTCTCTCTCTGTCTCAGTCTCTTTCTCTATCTTACACACACACACACACACACACACACACACACACACCATTATTGGTTATCTTTTTATGGTGCCTCAGTGAGCATATCATTTACTTCTAGTGGCTACAAATTCATTTGAAATAATTATCCACAAGGATGCAGAGCCCTGCCTATGCAACTGTTGACTGGAGTTATACAAACTTTTATTATTTTTTGAGTAAAAGTTCACAAAGGTGCAGTTTATTCCATTTTCCCCCCTAGGGAATCTACATATTCATGTTGTGTGCAATGAGTATGTTGCTATGGCAATGAATATGGCTTTATATTAAGTGGGAAAAAATCAGCATCATGAAAACTGGTTTTATTTACCATTCAGTCATGCCCTCGGCATGTTGCTATACACAAAAGTCTGCCAGAATTCCTTGCTACAAGTATAATTTAGCTATGACCCTGATCTCGATGGCCACTTTGGCAAACTAGTGCAAAATAAAACATCTGTTAAGTCACTGCTCCCACTTTTAATTCAAAAGATTAAAATGACATATGATGATAGAACAGTCAAGAGAGGTTTAGTGTCTATCTGTGCTCTGCTGTAGATGCTGTATGTGAATTTATATGCTTTTACTTTTCTTAACCTTGAGCCTTAGCTTCCTTCCCAGCAGGATGACACTGTTAAAACAAAATGTTTTGGGATTCCCTCCAGCCTTAATGTTCCATATGCTATAGATAAAACAGCACAGCCTGCAGAAACAGATAGGCCTGGATTTTCATTTTTTTAATGTTTATTTATTTTTGCGTGTGTGAGAGAGAGAGGTGGAGAGAGAGAGGAAGAGGATCCAAAGCAGACTCCAGGCTCTGAGCTCTTAGCACAGAGCCCAATGCAGGGTTCGAACTCAGGATCAGTGAGATCATGACCTAGGCCAAAGTCAGCAGACACTTAACCAACTGAGCCACCCAGGTGCCCCAGACAGGCCTGGATTTTAGTTCTGGATACATACCATTTATAAGATTTGTAATTTCTAGTAAATTTGCTTCTCTAGGCTGACAGTTTCCCTCTCTTTAAAATAAAAGAAAAATTACCAGTTGTTTTCCAGGTTGTGGTAAGGTCTGGAATAATGTGTATTATACCAATGAGGGCCTGTGAGGCTCTGGGCTATACAGTGGTAAACAAAACACCAATACTAAGCCTTCCCTCATGAAACTTGCAATCTAGTGAGGTAAGGAGAATATAATGAGCTGAGACAAATGCAAAATTGCAACTGTGACAGACACTAATAAGGCACTATTGGATGTGACAGGAGGATAAACCTGGTCAGACAAGTCAGAAGAGGCTCCCAGAGGAAATGACCCTTGAAAAAAGAGATGAAGTAGTAATGTAAATCAAGTGAAGAACATAGGACAGTGCTCCAAGCAGAGGTGCCATCAGGGACAAAGCACTGTGGCAGGAGAGAGTTTGATGCAGGCCACAGACTCGGATAATTCCTGTGAGTAGAGCAGAGAGGAATGAGGCTGAGGAATGCTTAAAGACCACACATGGAAGGGGCCGAAGACCATGTTAACCAATTCTATCTGGACCTCGAAAGCAAAGCAAGTTATTACTAGATGCCAAGCAGGAAGGTTATATGATCAAACCTGCATTTTGAAAAGATCACTCTGATATGAAGATCAGATTGGAGGGGAATGGGCAGAGAAAGGGCAAACAGATGAGCAGAGTGCCAAGAGTCCTCCTGGCAAGAGATGATGGTGGCTTAGGCAAGTTGGTAGAAACAGAAACAGAGAGATATGGTGGATGGGAGGGAGAGTTCAGGATTAAAACAGACATCTTTGGTGAAGGATCTGGAATAAGAGGTGAGGGAAAGAGAGGAAGAAACTTATACATTCTGGATTGCTAAATCGAATGGATTTTTGTGCTATTTGCCAAAGACATGCAACTCAGGTTTGCAGTTGTATTGCAATGGTGTGGGGGAAAGGTGACACTGAAAAGTATCATGAGATGGTTTTTAGAATGTTGAGTTTTAAGCCTCTAAGATATCTAAGGAGCATATTTGACCAAAGACGACAAGTACCATCACAGATACCCAACAAAGGCAGGTGCCCCCTGACAAGACAGCACCACATGAACACACACTCAGTCTTCTGCACCATTCGTGTGTCTGCACTGTCCATTGGGCACACTGACACCAGAATAGCCCTTACCAGTGAAAATCTGTTTGGCCTGTCATTTGTTTAAAATCTTGCTGTTACCACTTACTGCCTGTAGGATCATGTCTAAAATCATAAAATTTAGCCTTTAGTGTCATTGGGAGCATGAGGCAGGTGGCAGTTCAAGAGGCATGAAAGGGCTACAGAACACCATGTTAATTTCTTAGGGTTGCCATATCAAAGTACTGCACACTAGGTGGCTTAAAACAACAGAAATACTGTCTTGATGATGACAGCTTTGTAGTAGAGGCTAAAGTCTGGGATTGTGATGCCTCCGGTTTTGGTTTTCTTCTTCAATATAACTTTGGCTAAACGGGGTCTTTTGTGGTTCCATATTAATTTGAGGATAGTTTGTTCTAGTTTTGAGAAGAATATTGGTGCAATTTTGATGGGGATTGCATTGAATGTGTAGATTGCTTTGGGTAGTAATGATATTTTCATAATGTTTATTCTTCCTATCCATGAACAGGGAATATTTTTCCATTTCTTGGTGTCTTCTTCGATCTCTTTCATAAGTTTTCTATAGTTTTCATCATATAGGTCTTTTACATCCTTGGTTAGGTTTATAGACCAATGGAATAGGATAGAGAATCCAGAGCTGGGCCCACAAATGTACGGTCAATTAATTTTTGACAAAGCAGGAAAGAGTATCCAATGGAAAAAAGACTGCCTCTTTAGCAGGTGGTGCTGGGAAAACTGGACAGCAACATGTAGAAGAATGAAACTAGACCACTCTCT
>NC_043716.1:28961066-28973154 GCF_006229205.1 Suricata suricatta
AGAATGAACTGAGGGTTGAGGGGGAAGGGGGAGGGGGGAAAAGAGGTGGTGGTGATGGTGGAGGGCACTTAAGGGGAAGAGTACTGGGTGTTGTATGGAAAACAATTTGACAATAAAATATTATGGAAAAAAATAAAACAACAGAAATATAATGTCTCAGATTTCTGGAGGCTAGAAATCTGAAATTAAGGTATCAGCAGGGTCATGCTGAAGTCTCTAGGGAAGAATCCTTCCTTATCTCTTCCAGCTTCTGGTAGCTCCCAATGTTCCTTGGCTTGTGGAAGCATAACTAGAATCTCTGCCTCCACCTTCATATGGTTATTTTCCCTTGGGGTCTATATTTGTGTGCAAATTTCCCCTCTTCTAAGGATACCAGTCATATTTGCTTAAGGACCAATCCTATTCCAGTATAATTTCATCTTACCTTTACTTATGACATCTGAAATGATCCCATTCCCAAATAAGCTCACATTCTGAAATACCAGAAATTGGGACTTGAACATATCTTTTGGGAGGGTCAAAATTAAATCCATAGCAAATACTGACCCCTAGAATTATCATTTGGCAAACTGACACTTTGCATCCTCCTATTCCCTTTCTCTTTTCCATGTCTCCTCCACCCTTCAAGAGAACTCCCTCTGATTTCCTTCCAGTCCAAGGTTCTCAAACTCTATCAGGTTAACATCTTAACCCTCCCTTCTTCTCAGAAAACTATCCATCTACCATCCACACCATTATGGGCACAGAGCTTCCAAATTCCACATTCCTACACCCCCAACACACAGGTGATTGCCTTCAGGTCAAGAGACGATCCCACCTGGGCTGAAATCCCCATTATGAGACAGAACTGAGACTGGGAGAGAGATGCAGGCCAGGTGGCTGGACCTATTCCACTTGGTAGATGTAGGTTGTAGCCATTTTCTCCCATAGAGACTGAGAAGTGAAGAAAGCCAGTGTTGAGCAAGAAGAGAAAAAACAGGCTCCTGGAGCAGAGCAGAGACAAGAGTCAAACAGGCTGCTGGTGGACATCCCAGCACCTGCTTGAGTCAGTTCCTGAGACTTGCTGCCTTTCTGTCTTTGTGTTCCACAAAACGCCCCTCTTCCATTATACTAATTTCTCCTCCTTTGTTTAAACCACTAACTTCAATAAGTTTCAGTCATAAATAAGCTACAAGTACATTGTAAATATACTCTATGAAAATCTAATCTTAAATTTTTCATACTGCTATGTGAAAGATTTGAAAGTTTAAGATGTTTTATATGCCAGGATAACCTATACCTAGAAGTCTTTTTAAAGGATGGAGAATATTCTCATTGTTTCTAAAATCACATTGTGTAAGAAGAGTCCAAAGTTGTTCACAACTTCAACGTGCATTAGAGTCACCTGGAAGGCTGTAAAAATACAGAAAGCTGGGACCACCTCTGAGTTTATGATTTGGTAGGTCTGGGATGGGGTACAAGAGTTTGCTTTACTAACACTACCCTAGGTGACGTTGATACTGCTGGTCAAGGGACCGCACTTTGAGAACTGCTAATTCTGAAGTCTGGCATTACTTAAGGCAACAGTGCCGGGTGGTGTATCAGGGTGAGGGGTCCTCAAGCAACCTAAAAGTTTTCTCAGTACAGAAGGATCCTCCCCTACATGGACCAGCACTGCAGGTCAATTGTTTATTTTTTTAAAGCATTCGGAAAAATTTAGAGGAGGCATATAGAAGGCACAATTTAAGTTCCTTCTCTGACTGTTCCTGTAGAAGGAAAAATCCCAGAGGCTTCTTGTGGGATTCAGAAAAGAGTACTGGCCTCCAAGTTTAAATATATATCTTTGGGTCTGAGTCTTCTTCTCTACCAAATGAAGGTATTGAATTATTTTATATGCTAGGTTTTTCTTGGCTCTAATATCCTCAGACTCATTATTTTGCTCAGCTTTTGCTCCTGAAACTCTCATGAGTGATTTTTCCTAAGAGAACATATTTAAAACGGTCTCTGACTGCCATAGCTCCCACCCTCCGAGGGGCAGAATGGCAGTCAGCGTGAAGCATGCAGTACTGTGCAGTGGACTCTGGGGAGCTGCTTGACAGAAGAGTGGAACAAGAGGAAATATTCCCAGAGGGGAACAATCTGTCTCTTCCAACTCCTAAACCACTTACACTGCATTGTGATAAAGCTCTTACAGCCATTTAAAACCCCCAAACTTAGCGGTCGGTCCTGGTCAAAACATGTGGGCTACTGTATATCATACTTCAATGGCCCACACCAAGCAGAACACAGCAATAATTGATATCTAACAAAAACTTTGTTAGTCCACCAAACGTATCAATAAATGGAATATCCCACTATGCCCACACAGCTCAGACAAAACACAGTTTGACAGAAGCATGAATAAGCCATAGTCTCAGCAATTATACATACTGATCTTGAAAGGTCTAGGCCCATAACGCATTTATAAATTTAGAAACACACTCTGATTGTTTTACTCGTGGAAGAACTGCAGGCAGAGACAACGCATATGTACTTGCAAGCAAGAGACTTAAGAAATGGTTTTGGGGCAGAGAGAAAATTTGCTATTTCTGTTCATCATTCCAAGTCTTCTTGGATTAAGAGTTTCTATTCCTTGGGGCACCTGCATGGCTCAGGGGTTTGAGCATCTGACTCTTGATTTCAGCTAGCCATTTGTGGGTTCGACCCCCATGTCAGGCTCCACACTGAAAGCACAGAGACTGCTTGGGAATCTCTGTCTCCTTCCCTCTCAGCCCCTCCCCTGCTCTCCCTACTTCCTCCTCTTAAAATAAATAAACATTTTTTTTAAAAAAGCTTCTGTTCCTCTTTCCTTCCTCAAATGTACTGAGGCAGTAACCATTTTAGGAGAGGAATGAGTCTGGATGTTAACAAAATTTTCTTGGGGCGCCTGGGTGGCTCAGTCGGTTAAGCCTCCGGCTTCGGCTCAGGTCAGATCTCACGTTCGTGGGTTCGAGCCCCGCGTCAGGCTCTGTGCTGACAGCCAGCTCAGAGCCTGGAGCCTGCTTCCGGTTCTGTGTCTCCTTCTCTCTCTGCCCCTCCCTCTCTCATGCTCTGTCTCTCTCTGTATCAAAAATAAATAAAACATTAAAAAAAATTTTCTTAATGAATAGTAATAGGCAGTCCCTAACCACTAGAGGATCACAGATGTTTCAGGTGCAGTCCTTCCTCCCAAGGATCTCATATATCTGACAGAGACATTGAAAACTATAGCTCCAGGGGCACCTGGGTGCCTCAGTTGGTTAAGCATCTGACTCTTGATGCCAGCTCAGGTCATGAGCTCATGGTTTGTGAGATGGAGCCTTGTGTCAGCACAAAGCTTGCTTGAGATTCTCTCTCTCCCTCTCTCTCTGTCCCTCCCCAATGTGCTGTCTCTCTATCAAAATAAATAAATAAACAAAAAAAAACCCCTGTAACTCCAATAGTGTAGGACAGAACTATTGCAAGGTGTGATAAAAGAAGAAGAGAGAGAAAGCAACCCAACCCCACTGAGGTGTTACTGATTCGATAGCAAAAGTCTGATTCAAAAGGGTTAAAATATTCCTTTTGTAACCAAGGTCACCGTGCTGGCTGCTGGAGACTCAGGAACTGCTGGGGAGACCAGAGGCTGCTGGTCTCAGGATGAGGTTCTCTGTCACTGGTGGGAGAGTTTCTAGGAAGACTGCCTTGAGCAGATGCTGGATGTTTCATCCTGGGGCCGGTGCAGTGACTCTGAAAGATGACCACATATCAGCCACCGCAGAACTGTCTGGGGTGTCTGTTAATAACATACAGTCTTGGACATTCCTTCCATCCAAAGAATCGAAATGCCTAGAAGAACGAATCCTTACAAAGATGTGAAAGGTGGAAAGGACAGCAGAAGTATTCATGAACGTCTATCTCCATCAACCACTCAGATGCACCCACTGTATCAAAAAGACTGGAGGCAAAGTGGGGAGGAGAATTTGAAATTTTTAAAAGCTAAGTATTTTCCTTCTCTTTACCCTATGAAAGATAATAAAGGAAAAAATGCATACTGCTGGACTACAAAGAAAAATATAGTGCTTTCCATTCTGAATTTTAATAGCATGAGTGTTTGAAGCACAAACTGTATAGGGATAGTCAACATAAGACAGAGAACCCAGTATGCAGTTAAAGTCATTAAATTTGATGCATGCTAGGTAAAATAGGTTTTTTTTATTTCCAGAAATCTTAGAACATTTAACTAGTTTATGTGTATTGTGAATTAGTCAAATTCAGCTCCAGATAACAAAATCACTCATTATTTTTTGAGCAGGGGATTTGAAACAAGAGATTGGAAGCTTCTGGGACTGCTGGAAAGCTCATACAGCAAGCTCCCTGCTGGGTTTGCAGGAATGACTTTCAGAACCAAAGCAGAGAACCAGCTTGCTAAGGGAGCCCAGCCACAAAGAGGAAGCCAGGCATCAGGAAGTTGTCATAAGAACTTTACCATGCCAGTTAAATGGATGCCTCCTTGCCCGCTGACCTCAGTTCCAGACTCACATCTTGCACAAATGCATCTTACTTGGAGCCTCAATCACTTCTGGAATTCTGGTGCAAAGGGGTTTGGAAATACAGTGTTTAGGTAGTAAACTAGATTCTGTTGGAAAAGATGTTGAGTGAAGCAGGCCTGGTCCCCAGCATTTCCTGAAGTTATTTAAGGCCACAGACCATTTTCTTAAGAAGCACTTTGAGAGATAGTGTTCCAGGGAACACACTTTTGGAAATGCTGACCCAGTTCTGCCTTCTCATTGATGAGGAAGGAAACTGATGCCCAGAGAAGCTGGCTGCTGGCCTGGCATCACCAATGAATTAACGGAGGGACAGGGACGGGGCCGGATCTCCCTGTTCCCAGCTGCCTAACCTTGCTGCTTGCACCACTCTCTGCAGCCTTTCTCTCCATCCCAAAAGTTCCTGCCAAAATGGACCCTTTGGAAAATGGTCCTTTGGTATGAAAAGCCAAGAGAGGGCTCTTAAGGAAACTTGAAGTGAACTCCTGAATTATGCAACAATAGAGCCGGCTAATAAGCTCCCTTGAACCTCCAATTAAGTACAAGGATAATTACACCCTGGAGTGAGGAGAGCATCTAAGACTAGAGTATTATAGGAACTGTCAGTAACTGAGTTGCTTTTTAAATCTGGCATTTTATCCTTGCTTCTTCTGGGGGGAAGGCGGAGAAGAATACCAGTCTCCGCTCTCTTTGGACAGCCTTTACTAGATTAAATGCACACTTCTCCCATTTTCGCTGAAGGGAAGACCCACTGTCCCTGCCGTGGACAAACCAGACTGGAAGAGAAGGTGCTCACAGCCCACAAGAAGGTTTTCTGTTAAGAACACATCTGCCTTTGTACTGTCAGTTTTGACCACAGTTTTAGCCACTCATTCCCAAAGTCTGCCTTTTCTCCTCTAGGGCATTTCCACTGCTGCCTCACAGCATCCAGCTCTGAGGGGCTTATCCATTCTGAGGCAGTTTCAACCCTCTCCCAGAACCCTTTCATCACAGCAACCTGCCCCCACTGGCTACCCTTCCCGTGCCCCAAACTATTGATATGCTTAGCTTTTCTCTGCTGGGCACTTGCAAATGTTTTGCATGGCTTCCTTTATTCTGATTTATTAACACCATGTGTTATCTTACAGAGCAATTGTGGCCTTTCTGAGATACCTCAGATTATTATAAAATAAAAGCAACTGTTTCACGAAAAGAAAGGAAGCCCTCATCCAGATGCACAACCATGATGCTATTTTTCCCATCAGAGTTCGGAGTCTCATCAACCAAGTGTCATTTTGTTAAGATGACAGTTGCAATTTCATGTGCCAGCTAAAAAAAAAATGATAAATTAGTTGATCAAAACTGACAAAAAGAAAGCTAAAAAAAATCACTGACTAACCAGAAAATCAAACCCAAATCAACATGTTCCTAGTCCACCAACAAAAACTGCGCTGCAGGTAACAACTGTCAGAGGCGAACAAAAGAGGAAAGACGTAAAAGGGGAGCAGTCAGCCATTCAGGTTCCACGAGTGGGAAGCCTACTCTGTGTCTCTCAACCCAACACCCACTGCACCATCCAATCCCTGGGAGCTTTGAAAAGACCCCCATGCCCAGGCTGAAGCCCACATCAATTAAATCAGGACCTCTGGGGGTGGGACCTAGACATCAGTACTTCTAAAGCTTTCTAGAAATATCCCATGTCCAGGGCTGGTCGTTGATCACAAATTTTTATCAATAACAGTTCAAATAATGTCAGTTCTTACATTTAATCTAATACATTACATCTATTTGGTATTATAAAAATACAGACAGAAGGAGGCATGCCTGTATACTTTACAAGTATAAAACACTTTACAAAATAAAAAGCAATTTCACATCTCATTTCATCTGCTCATTAGCCCCGTTACTCATGGCCCTGTTTTGTAGAAAAAGCTGGAGCTCAGAAAAGCTGAGTGCTTTGTGTGGTATAATACAATCAAGACTTGGAAAACAGAATGTGGAATGTGGATTCTGGCCTCTACAACCACAGTACCTCAAAACTTAGAAAGCTCGTTTGCAGTCTTGCAGAGGGTATGTGTTAAATTATCCTCCAAACTGTATAGATGAAGGAACTGAGGCTAAGAGGTGGTATAAGATTTGCTCAAGGTCACACAGTTAAGATGCGAACTCATAGGAACTATACTGAAGTGACTTACGAGGTAAAACATAAGCATATAATATTTTCCCCCCACTTACTGCCCTTTAAAGCTCCTTGCCCCACCCCTTGGTCATATCTTGAGCAAATCTCAGACCTATGTATTAACTGAGATTTCACGAAGTCTTGTTCAGTTTGGTCCAGTTCAGTATGTCAGTCTTACAGTAAATGCAGCCCTGCCTTCTCCTCCCTTCCCTCTGGTGTAGCTTTTCCCCTGGCTCTAGGTTCCTTGGTGGGGAGTTGTGCTGTGATCTGCTCCTTCATTCCTGGGACGCATCCTCCTCTTCCTGTGTCTTTTTTACCTCTAATACGTGGAGCCTGGGAAGAAGATTGAGGGGAGGTGGCCAGAAGTCCTTTTACTTGACTGGGGCTAAATGCTGCTCACTGTTGGCAGCTATGCCCACTGTGAAACAAGAGCTCATGCGCTGGTTTTCTTATGGTGCATTTGTGCATTCTTCAAGTGACTCTGACCTGCAGCATGACCTTTTCCCACTGCCCACTTCAGCTCCTACACCTGTCATAAATCTCAACAGCTCTTACCTCTAGGGTCCCTCGCCCAGCTGTCAACCCTTTTAAACACTGTTTGGGGTTCAGTTGTGTATCCCAAACCCCAAAATCCAAACCCCTATTCACAAATGTGGTCTTTTTTAGAAATAAAGTATTTGCAAATGTGATCACATTACAATGAAGTTATTAGGGTGGCTCCTGATCCAATGACTGGTATCATAGGAAAAGGGGAAAATGGAAACAGTCACAAAGAGAGACCACCAGGGGAAGACACAGAAGGAAGACCAGGCATGTGAAGGTGAGAGTCAGGGCTCGGAGACAAGCTGCCACAGGCCAAGGAGCATCTCGGGTTACCAGAAGCTGGGATAGGCAAGCAAGGATCCTGCCCTAGAAGCTTCAGAGGGAGTGTAGCTTTTCTGAAATCTTGATTTGGGATGGTAGTCTCCAGAAGTCTGCTTAACCGACTGAGCCACCCAGGCACCCCAGTAGTCTCCAGAAGTCTGAAACAATAAATTTCTATTGTTTCGGGTGATGCTGTTTGGGGTAAAGTGTTATAACAGCCCTAGGAAGCTAACACAGACACTGTACTGGCAACATGGTTAAAGTCCACCTACTGACTCCTTTCTCCCATAGGAAACTCATACCTCTTTGCCCCCCTAATTAGTTCTATAAAAAAAACTAATATACTAATTTTCTGTGTCTGCCTACTATCACAGATTTCTCCAAAAAGTCTCCTGCCTTCAGAATTTTCCAAGTGAGAAATAAACACAAGGCTGGATATTCACTTTCATCCTCAAATTTCCTGGCATAAAAATCAGCCTCTATCAAGAATGACCCCATTGTGCTTAGCTCTCCTGGTAGCAACAGAGTGGTCTTCCAGAGTCTGCAGTTTAACAGACATCTAGCGAGAGTGAGATGCTAAGCCTGACTTCCTCAGTCCTACTCTATTCCTGCCACCAAATTCAGTGTTCCTCCTCAATGCACCAAAGTGACGGCTAAAGTGATGCTTATATCATCTTTTTTTTTTCTTGCCATTTTAATCCTTTGCAGATGGTTGGTTACCTTCATGAGACATTCAGTTTCTTCAGATGGGGGAGTGAGGGAAATGAAATAAGCGTCCCAGACACACTGGTTCTGGAAGATCTGCTTCGGGTGTGGGCTTGTTTGCACATCTAACACTGCCGACCCTTCACACTCACATACATCTTTGCGTTCCTGACATTGGAAAGCTACATTTGAACTCATTCCTTTCTTGAGCAGAGAGAGCACTTTCCACATACTCCATACTCCGTGATCCCTCCCGACACTCTCTCTGTGCTTACCGAGCTGCCACAAAAAGTTCCTCAGACCGTGAGACACGCTGGGTTCAAATCCCACCTCTGCTATGTGCAGTTAACTGTGTGACCTCTGACGAGTTGCTAAACCTTTCTAACCTCAGTATCCTCCCCTCTTACACTGGCATGATCCCACCTTACAGGGTTACAGTGAGGGCTATCATGACTATAAAGAACTAGTACAAGGTAACGAATCGATTATGGTTTTTCTCTTTTTCCTCCCTTATTTCCATCAAGGTATCCTGTGGGTGCAGCAGAGAGAGGAAGAATATGCCTGGAATTAGGCAGCTTCATTAAGTGATGCTCTGTGAAGAGACAAGGCTTGTGGATAAGCAGGGAAGGTGCTGTAGAACATGGTCTCAGAATGTGTGAGTATGGGTTAGAGAAGGTTCTGTCATGTATTTTTAAAAACCCATTTTCATTGTTTTAATAAGGTTTTATAAACAAATGTAAATTATAAACAAGAGAGGTTTAGGATTTAATATGAAGAGATACACTGTTTTTACAGTTAAAAAGGGCAAGGGTGTGTGTGTGTGTGTGTGTGTGTGTGTGTGTGTCTAACATAGTACCTTCTTCTGCTAATTCAGAAACTCACCCAGATGTCACCTCCATCCCATTGCCTGCGGAGTTATGTTAGGCTACAAGGCAACGCCACTGTGCCTATAGCACAAAGATGTCCCTCCCTCCCCCGACAGCCAGGTGTTATCTCATCACTAGATGGCAGTAACATCCAGCACTTAATTCTCTGTGACCTCATCAAACCGTTTCACTTTTGTTTTTTTTCTCTTTGCTTCTCTACATCAAGCATTTCTTCAACACAGAAGCAGCCTTAAACTTGTCTCATCCTTATTTTGCACTTGGCTTGGAGAATTAGAGGATCTGGAAAACAAGGGAATAGCCATTCCTCAAGCTACAAGCAATAGGCTTCTCGCTGGGCTCTAAGAGTCCAAAGTAAGGGACTTCAACCCTGTCCTGGACATGGATAAGTGTCTAATACCCTCTGTACTTGACAAAGAGTCAAGTACTAGAACAATTTCTCTTTTTCCCCCCAAATAAAAAAAAGACATTAAAAAAATATGCTCTTGTGAGGAGCCCACTTTCATGAGGTAAGCGCCATCTGCTTCTTTAAACAAGCCTCTTCACTTCACTTCACTTGCTCTCCCAGACGCCTCCCTCCCACTTCCAAATTGAACTGTACACCCAATGTGGGATTTTTTTCCCAAGGAACCAGTAGAGCAGGGATGAAAGAAAAATGTAGAAATACTGAAATTGGCTGGCAATACTAGAAAATCTATGTCATGCTCTGGGTGCCACAAGGAATCTGCAGCCATGGATCTCAGGACATTCCCAGAGGAAATTTAATGTGGCCTTGAGTTAGTCCCAGGAAACTTCCAGGCCATTTCTGGCTCTACAGCCTTGATTTACCTTCAGGGAACTGGGATAAGTATGAAACCCAGGTCTGCTTATCTCTATGATCAGGGACCAAGTGACCTTGAGAATGCCTAACAGCTCATAAATGTTAACACCAAAAGCTTCCCTCTCTACCATGAAGTAACTCCAACCACAGATCATTGCTGCATGAGGCTTGGACCTTAGAAACTCTGTATTGATGCCTTACAGTATTGTCAGGTGACCTGGGGATGGAGCAGGAATTAGCTTGAGACATGCACACTGCAGTGAGACAAAGGGTAGCTCCAGAGTTACTGGAGGTCACGTCATGCCCAGTGTCCATGGGGCCACAATTGTCTCCAGCTTTATTTCAGAAATGGCTGTATCAGAAGTTGCATCCAGTCGGTGAAGCCCGGAATTAGACTAGTGGACACTGACCAGTCAAATGGTCAGGTGGGCACACGCTCTAGGGTCTTATTCAAAGCAAGAAAACCAGGTCAGTAACTGGGTCACTAGAGCTAGGGCTAGTGAACTAGTAAAGTAAAGTGACTGGACCAAGGAAAGGCCATCAAGGCTGTAGTTCCGGTCTGTGGATTGAATGAGCACAGGGGATGGGAGCTATACTCTAAACATACTTGGTCCCTTGTGGTCATTAATACTGCCAGTAGATCTCAGATCTAATTAGTAGCAAGAAGCATGGGAGCTCCTCATGTGGGAGTCATCTGGAGTCATTGAGTCTTGGGTCTGAGCATAATATAATGCCAGCCCAGGATGGGAGTCATGCTGCATTATCCATTTCCATCAAGAACAGCTCAGGAACTGAGCCTGCAGCTGGGGAGCATCAGCAGAACCAGCTGTGGCCAGCTGGGGACTCGGAAGCAGTGAAAGCCAGTCTAGGGCTAATCCAGCACTGAAAAAGCTGTATCTTTTAACATGTCCACAACAGTTACCATACAGGAGCCCCCCTGACAAGTGCCAGAATTGGAATCCACGAAAAATAACAGTTCCTACCACAAATAATTAATAAATGACACTGATGTGCAGAAATGGAAGGAAGAGAAGACTGGAAACCATTCTTTCGTCTTGAAGCAAAAATCCAAAGCTGCTGGTTACTTCTTTCATAAGCTTCTAACTTATATCTTTATTTTCAAATTTCACTTCCTCAGTGAATAAAAATATCTGATGATAAAAAGGCAAGAAAAAAACATATTTATGGAAAAAGTTTTATTTCAATATTGTTTTAAGTATTTCCCAATCTCTATGTTTTGGTCATTTGGAGGAAAAACATTTTAAAGGATGAGTTTTGTTGCTTCTCTTTCTTAGAAAATTAAACTTCAGACATAATTCATCACATTAATGGTGAAGACAACATAATGCATCTGGGGTAACAGTGAAAATCGGTGTTAAAATTTATCAGAAAAACAGAATAACTATTTGTAATACTAAGGTAAAAACTCCAACAGGGTATTGCAGCCACTTATAGGAAGAAAAATTAAATTTTATCCATCTCTGACCAAGACTTCACCAACTTTTAAAAACTAGTAATTTAACATTCTATCTACCAAATGACAGTTGTATTTTGTCCATTAGAATGTGAAATCTAGGAAGGCAGGGAATTTTGTCTATTTCATTTACTGATGTCTTTCTAGTGCATAGAACATAGTAAATACTCAGTAAATATTGTGAACCAATGAATGAATTTAGGGATTATGAGAGAAACTAATTTGAAGCACTACATTTGCTCATCTATATACTCTTATACCCATTTCCATGTTTCAACAAGGGCCCAAGCTGTCCCCAGGACTTCATCATCATCTTCCTCTTCCTTCCACTCAATCTATCATAGAGGGTTTGGGTTTCCTAAAAACTAGAGAAGAGCTCTATGATTCAGAGTATTCCATATAGTTCTGCACTGACTAAAGAATCCTGTGGGAAAGTGGCTTTCCTTTGACTAAAGGATGAGAGTGAAGCCACAATATTCCTGGGACTACTTCAGAATGCATGGAATCAGGGGCTGGAGACAGTCACAGAAGGACACAATTCCCCTTCCGGCTTCTGCTCTGATCACACACAGCAGGATGAAAGGATATGTTGCTCCCCTTTAGGACCTGAATTATTACTTCAGTTGACTTTCACCCTCTTTCTTAAAACCCTGCTCT
>NC_043716.1:28973254-28976281 GCF_006229205.1 Suricata suricatta
GCCTTTGTCTTCATGGGCCTAACACCTTCCTTCTCTCATTTTATTTCTTGGAACTAGGAAGCAGACACAGCCAAGAGTAACAGGATTCAGTTTCAAACACAAGACACAATGTGTAAAATCAGGTGCTAGGGGTGGAAGGTTGAGAGTTTCACTCCCAGAATTACAGCTGTGACACATCTGGGGGGAAATTAAAGGACTCTCTAGAACAAATGAGTCCTTGAAAGGCCAGGGAACACAACTAACTAAGGATAGATTCCTCTCCACCCCATATCCAGCAGCAACTGGGGGCCAACGCCTAAAAAGGTTCCATGGTGAGAAAGCTGGAAGCAGATTCCATTAACTCCTGCTGTTTGGTGGTGGACATATTGTGAAATACTGGACTTGGAACAGAAGAAGGCCAACAAGATCCATCTAGGACCTTTTAATAGGACCCTGAATCTCAAAGTAAATAGGTCAAAGTCCTAACTTCTAACTAATATAGTACTTACCAATTTTGTGACCTTGAGCAAGTTCCCTATTATCTATGAACCTATGTTTTCTGTTGTAAATAAAAATAATAAGACCTTCCTGACATAGGTATGATAACACTTAGATAAGATTACAAAGCTTATCACAGTGCCTGGTATTTGAAAATACACCATTAATGATAGCTATTTGTTTTGTTATTTTTTTATAATAGCCTTATTGAGATATAATTCACATACCATACAACTTATGCATTTAAAGTGTACACTTTTAATATATTCAGAGTTATGCAAACCATCACCACAACCTTAAAACATTTTTTAAATGTTTTTTAAAAATGTATTTATTTATTTTTGAGAGACAGAGAGAGAGCGCACGCGAGCAGGGGAGGGTCAGAGAGAGAGGAAGAAACAGAATCCGAAGCAGGTTCCAAGCTCTGAGCTAGCCACCAGCACAGAGCCCGACACAGGACTTGAACCCATGAACCCTGAGATCATGACCTGAGCCGAAGTCAGACGCTCAACCGACTGAGCCACCCAGGTGCCCAAATGTTTTTTATCTTTGAGAGAGACAGACAGAACATGAGTGGGGAAGGGGCAGAGAGAGAAAGGGAGACACAGAATACAAAACAGGCTCCAGGCTCCAAGATGTTAGCGTAGAACCTGATGTGGGGCTCGAACTTGGGAATGGCAAGATCATGACCTAGGCTAAAGTCAGACACTTAACTGACTGGCCTACCCAGGAGCCCTATCTTAAAACATTTAATTACCACAAAAATAAACCCCATATCCATTAGAGGTCATTCCCCATTTCCCCCCAGTCCTAGACAACCACTAATCTCTTTTCCCTATGGATTTTCCTTTTCTGGACATTTCATATAAATGGAATAATATATGTGACTGACTTCTTCCACTTAACATAATGTTTAGAAGGCTCATCCATGCTGTAATATATATCTGTTCATTTCTTTTTATTGTTGAATATTATTTCATTGTGTGAATATACCTCATTTTATTTATTCATTCAACAATTATCAAAAATTTGGATTATTTCCATTATTTGAATATTATGAATAATGCTTCTATG
The DNA here is from genome assembly GCF_006229205.1 of Suricata suricatta. Classification (NCBI taxonomy): domain Eukaryota; kingdom Metazoa; phylum Chordata; class Mammalia; order Carnivora; family Herpestidae; genus Suricata; species Suricata suricatta. Next base: position 28,974,806 of record NC_043716.1, read on the forward strand.
AACATTCATGTACAAGTTTACATGTGGACCTATGTTTTCAAATATCTTGGGTAAATTTTGTGACAATGTTAATTCTAGGTTTAACCTCTTGAGGAAATGCAGATGTTTTCCAAAGTAGTTGCACCATTTTAAAGTCACTTTTGCAGCATATGAAGATTCCAAATTTTCTCCATTCTTACTAAGACTTGCTATTATCTTTTTCATGATAGCCATTCTAGTGGGTATGAAGTCATACCTCACCATGGTGTTGATCTGCATTTTCCTGATGGCTAATGATGTTGACCTTCATTAATGTGCTTATTGGCCATTTGTATATCTTCTTTGAGTAAAAGCCTATTCTTCCTTTTTTTTTTTTTTTTTTTTTTTTTTTTTTTTTGGGGGGGGGGGGGGGGGGGGGGGGGCAGAGGAGAAGAGCAGAGGGAAAGGGAGAATGAGAGAGAGAAACTTAAGCATGTGCCATGCCAGGTGCAGGGCTTGGTATCACCATGAGATAATGACCTGAGCTGAAATCAAGAGTCAGACACTTAACTAACTGAGCTACCCCAGAACCCCAGATCTTTTTCTATTTTTTAATTTAGTTTTTTGTCTCTTTATTATTGAGTTGTAGATGTTCTTTATACATTTTAGATACAAGTCCTTTATCAGATATATAATTTGCAAAGACTTCCTTCTATTCTGTGAGTTATCTTTTTACTTTCTTGATGATATTCATTGAAGCAGATAATTGTAATTTGATGAAGTCCAATTTATCAATTTTTTTCTTTTGTTGCTTATGCTTTTGATGCCAAATTCAATAACCTGAAGGTGTCGCTATATATTTCCTTCTAAGCATTTTTTAGTTCTAGCTCTAACATTTAAGGCTTTGGTCCATTTTTGTATATGGTGTGAGGCAGGAATCCAACCTCATTCTTCGCATGTGGATATCAATTGTCCCAGCACCATTTGTTGAAAGGTTTATACTTCCCCCAATGAAGTTTTTCCTACCCTCTGAGTGAGAAGTTTTGTTTCTCTCTATCCTTATCCACTGATCTACATGTTTATTCACATGCCAGTACCACACTATCTTAATTAATGTCAACTTATAGTTAAGTTTGAAATCAGAAATTTATGAACCTTCCAACTTTTTTCCTTCTTTTGCAAGATTGGTTTTCTAGAAACAAGATTATGTCACCGGCAAAAAGAGAGACAGTTTTACATCTTCCTTTCCAATCTGGATGCCTCTTTTTTTCCTTTTTCTTACCTAACTGCCCTGAAGAACCTCCAGTACAATTTCTGACTAGAAGTGGCCAGAGCAGATGCCTTGTGTTGCCACTGATCCTAGAGGAAAAGCCCTTAGCCTTTCACCATTAAGAATGATGTTCACTGTGGGCTGTTCCTGGATGCTTTCGATCAGGCTGAGGAAGTTCCCTTCTATCCCTAGTTTGTGAGTGTTTTTATCACGAAAGGGTGTTATTGTTATTATACAAAAATGCTACT
>NC_043716.1:28976381-28977609 GCF_006229205.1 Suricata suricatta
TGTGGTTTTAAGATATATTACCCCTGGTCATTTATCTAACAGACCATACTGCGATCTGTAAGCTCCATCCTTCTTGCAGCTTTCACATTCTATTAAAATGGGATCTTTTACCAGGAAATTCACTCAGACAGGGGAGTTCATTTGAGGTAGAAACTGTAAAGTGGCCAATTATCTCTCAGCCATTGGTTGCATATGATCTTTACCCCAAGCTTTGGAAATAAAGACAACATTTAGCAAACGTTCTGCTCCAAAGCTAATGTTTTGGAAAGAATAACAGCATGTTGGGAATAAATTACATGGTCTTTAGTGCATTTTAGTGTTATTGCCTGTTAACACGCAGTGTGGTGTGCCAACTCATGAGAGAACTCCAGTCTTCTAAAGAATCGATTTCTGAATTGTTGAGTTTATGGCGTCCGTGTTATATCGCTGAACAGACTGAAAGTACAGGAGACCATGTGTGTGGAATCTGACCTAGGGGAAGCTATGAATCATAGGCTGTCCCTCCATTCTGATAATGTCCAGACCATTAGCACACTCTGCGTAATGACATTTGAGGCTTTTCATCTAGAACTATCCAGTTACTTTCTTCATAGGCTAAACTGATCCTACACCAGGTAATTTAACTAATACAAGTAATAATTTAACCTAACTCAAAGCCCTACTAGGTACAAGGTCCTTTTCCAGGCTCTGTGGAAGAACAGTAGGATGCTTAAATAGATTCTTAATTCCATTTCTGTGACACGACCAGAATAGGCACATCCATAAGGCAAAGAGTAAATTCATGGTTTCCTAGAGCTGGAAGGATAGAGGATTGGGCCATGCTGGCTTAAAGGATGTGGGGTTTCTTTTGGGGGTACTGAAAATGTTCTATAATTGATTGCAGCAAGGGTTGCCCAACTCTGGGAATATACTATAAACACCTGAACTATACACTTTAAATGGGCAAATTGTATGGTATGTGAATGATACCTCAATAAAGTTGTTTAAAAAAAAAGACTTGCCCTCATTAAAAAAAACGATGCTAATAAATTCACGTGGAAAACACACACAAAACAAACAATAAAGAGGCATCAAAGAATGCTAAGGAAGATCCAAAGCTGCTTAACTTTTCTTCCAGCTTTGGAGGATTTTCTCTTTCCAGGGACTGCCACCATCTCTCTCGGTGCATGTTTAGGTTCAGCAGGTAGGAGCGAAGGCTTTACAGGAGAAGGAGAGAGCTTCTGATAAC
>NC_043716.1:28977709-28990048 GCF_006229205.1 Suricata suricatta
TTCACGTGGAAAACACACACAAAACAAACAATAAAGAGGCATCAAAGAATGCTAAGGAAGATCCAAAGCTGCTTAACTTTTCTTCCAGCTTTGGAGGATTTTCTCTTTCCAGGGACTGCCACCATCTCTCTCGGTGCATGTTTAGGTTCAGCAGGTAGGAGCGAAGGCTTTACAGGAGAAGGAGAGAGCTTCTGATAACTGAATAGAAATGAAACCTATGAGAATACAGCAACAGGTGTTGTGGAACCAGGAACACCAGGTCTGGGCTTCCTCGACAAGTCCCTATACAAGTAGGTACCTACCTCCTTTACTGCCGGTCACAAGCAGAGTATTTTATTTAAATGGGAAAGGAGGGAAGGGTGATTTTACATCAGGCTGAGAGGTAACTCCTGTTACTGAGGCCTCTCCATTCTGCACAACTTCACCCGAAGAGCACTATCCCCAACCCCATTCAGCCTCCCATGCTCCTGGGGCAAAGGGCTGGGCATCAGGGCTGAGCACAAAGTAGATCAACCAGAACCAGCTCTGTGGCAACTTGCACAGTTCCGCTCCATGCCCAGATGACAGACACCGACTTCTTTTTCAGGCCATGCAAGTGGCCATAGAAACTCTTCAGACAGAAGAAGAAATTATATTTTATGCTTATATGGTTTATCTCTTATTGGGGTAAGCTGATTTTAGTTTAAAAGACCTATCCCCATCTCCACCTTCATTGAAGTGGCAGGCCCCCTCTGCTACCATTTTTGTTCGTTTGTTTATTCGCCTGATTTCCAGTATGTACTCAAAGGCAAAATGATCAGGTATATTTAATACACATAATCCAAGTACTTTTAAATGTGACACTTTCTAAACTTTTAAGCTAGCTGAAATATTTTAAATGATGAAATGCTTTCATAGGTCACACTAAACTGTCGAGCAATGCTGCATGGAAGTATTTTAAAGAAAAGTCCATCAAGAGATTTTTCTAAATGAGTGTGGATGTACATGCCAGGTTTGGTTTCCTCCCTAACCAAGGAACGCAGCTTCCTTACTCTGACGATAAAAACCTGTCACCATGTTTTTGCTGTTCTTGGTCTCTACATCTCTTGTAGCTGGAACAAAGACTGAGCTGAGGCTTGAGTTAAAGAGGTGGTGCACCATGGCCGAGAGTCTGTCCTCTCCTCTTGGAAGGGCCTGCCACTGGCAAGCGTTCTGCCCACTCCTTACTACAGCCCTTCAAAGCTTGTGGGTCAAACTCAGTGAGTGATGTGTCATCACCCTTCCCCCCCAGATCCCCGTTTCCCTGGAAGAACCAAGAAGTAAGAGCTCGCTTCTCCAGCGCATGCCACCATCTGCCTCCCATGACAACACAAGCATTGGATTTGGGAAGCTGCCAAGTTTCTGGTGTGGGACTTGAACCCTTGGCCTCCCAGGCAAAGTAATGATGCTACCAGCTGAGTGACACAGGCCTATTTCCTGAGTCAATGACTAAACATATCCAAAGGTATGCGAGGCATTTCTTTCCTTCCAGCCTCACCCAGCCTTGGCATGGCTGCTGGCACCGCCAGAGGCATCCACCCCTGGGCGCAGCTGCCCGACCACCGCCAAGCTTCCACACTGCAGGGCTGTTTGTCAGCTTGTTCGTGCATTTCTTTACCTTCCATTTTCCTAACTAGAATAAAATAACTAGAATAAAAACTCACTTTAATGAACAGTTTTGACCTTTTTTTCCACCCCCTCACTTCTATCTTACAGCTGTTTTATTTTTAATGGGAGGCACCACTACGTAGCAGAATAGACAAGTTTACATTCCCCTTGTTTTAGGCTTTCACCTCTGGAATAGTCATGAATAAGCTCACACTCTAGAATGGAGATAAAAATACCAGGATGTCCATGAAAAGAAGAAGACAAGAAAAATAAGTTTGTGTCATCCACACATTGAATTCGCTTCTGATAAGAGAAGTTTTCAAGCACTATGGAGCAACATGGAAAAACACTCTTCTACAATAACAGTCACATAGAAATGGATGAAACATGGGGGAAGACTCACAAGGATTATAAAAACCTAAAGCAGAATATGAATATCCTTCTGTTGTTACAATACTGTTTAAATTATGTCTTTTATTTTTAATGAGGGGGAAAGGAAAACAGTGTAACAAGTAATTCACACATGCAAAATAGCCCTGTTCCTTTTAGTTTGCTGTGTTAATAACTGGATATAAAACTAATCCTCAGTCTGCCATTTCTCTTCATTTTCCCTTTCTCCCTTGCCAAGCCTGACTCTGCGCTTAGTCACTCTGCAAGTAGCTGCCACTCCCAGATTCACTGTAGTTGCCTATTCTCCTCATCAAAAGGGTGATAACCCCCATGACTACAGAAGGCACATGACTGACTCTCTTCCAGAAGAGGTGTCTGAGAATTCTTACTAAATAAAGGCCCTCCTCATATCTCAATGGCAGAGGTAGGCTTGGCAAGGTATTCACATCTTTCCAGTTTACTCCTAGTAAGATGGAGGTAAGAAGGGTTTAATGACACAGATAACTCGCTTGGGCATCTGAAACTCCAGGCCAGGTAAGGCTGCATCTCAGTAACTCCATCTGCCTCGCAATCTGTCTGCAATTTTCCTAAGTCAGACATTAAGTATGGAGGTAAGATTTGAGAATTGTAACTTTGGTTGAATGGATTCCACTGGCAATCTTGTCAGTCTGACCTATTTTTTTTTTTAAGTGCTCATTTCATACTTTGTCATGAAGATCCAGGGCAGGGGAAGAATCCGCTCTACTACTCCCATGTCGTCTTACATATGGCTGTTACAACAAGCTGTAGTGACAGATGCCTAGGCTCAAATCTTAGTGCTATCATTTATCAGTATAGACCAAGTATTTAACACCTCTTAGCAGCACCTGCCTTCTTTGTAACTTGGGGGAAGTACTAGTGTTTACTTCATATGTTATTGTGAGTATGAGATGAAATGGTGCTTGTAAAGTGTTCCCACGGTGCCTCTCCTACCCCACAGTGAGAACTCAATAAATGTTAGTGGTGATGTTTATATTATCATCACCTTTATTATATTGCCCCTCTATTCTTCACCTTATCCACCTCAAAGTGAGCTAGAAATACCTTCTGTACAAGAGCACAGAACCTGGAGATCCATAGAAAATGGTATCTTCTATTCTGCTAGCTGAATAATGATCTTGGACAAGTCACTTTGCACATCTGAATCTACTTACCCATCTATAAAATACCGAGACCAACGCACCTCACAGGGCTACTGGGAAGATCTAATGTAATAAGACACAGGAAAATGCTTGATGCACACTCGTGCCCTGCAAATAATGGCTGAATCAGGACATAGGTTTAGGTCACTTACCCAGCTTGTCCCTTTTTAGCTTAGGTTTGCAACTAAAGAAGGCACTCTCCATGCCACTTCCAGCAAAGCACAGGACAGGGAGCCAAAGCATTAGCAAACTTTTGGCAGCCACTGGACAAGGAGTGTGATCACAAGACCACCGTGCATAACTTTGACAACCAAATGTGCAAATTATGCTATTCAAGCTGGAATATCACCCAAGTGTGTTTTGGAACCACAGTGACCACATTCCAGCTGGACTGGGGAAGTGAAGCTATCCAGCCAAGGGTTTTATTATTTTTATTTAAAAGTGTGAATCATCAGAAAACCAACCCTCTCCAGGCAGGTGCTGTATTCAGATTCCACATAACATCTACTTCTTTGGCAGTGGGGCGAGGCAGAAGTGCTTATGAAAATTGTTCTGGGGAGATCTCAGAGGTCGACATCTTTGTGGTTTAACCAAGGTGACCATGAAGAGAGATATCATTAAAACTCTCTAGGACTCAGTTTTCTCACATGGAAAATAAGATAATACTAGCAAATACTGGTTAAGTTGTTGTCAGGACTAAATAAGATGTGCAAAAAAGTGCTTACAAGAAAGTGTGGGAAACAGTTTAAGCACTGGATGGGTTTGCTATCATGATTAATGATTATTGGACTAAGGCATTTGGGACTTTCAAAAGGCATCACATTCTTACCTCTGCTGTCATAAGCTTATATTCTTTTTGGAGAAAAGGCTTTGTATATGACAAATGAAATGATAATACAGACCTCTCTGAATATATGACAAACTGAACAAGACCCTTACTGTCTGGATAGCTGTGAATAATCCTATACTAGAGAAAATACTAAAGCTGAGCCTTGCAGGAAATTTAGGGATCAAAGTCAGGGATAGGAGGAAAAGGGCATTATGGAAGGGTAAATCGCTTGGTAAAAAAAACTGTCCAGCCTTCCCTTATGTCTTCAAAGAACGCTGGAAGCTTGGTTTTAACTCCACCCACAAAAGGAAAGATCCACAGTTTTTGAATTTGCTTAAATTTCTTGATTTCACCTGCTTATTCATCAACTCTTGTTTTCATTCTCCTAACATCCTAGCCACTAATTGTCATGGCCCAGCTACTGTTTTAACCTAGTGATGCCCATTAGGCCAAACCATGGTTTCATAAGTTTTTGACTTGAGTTTCCCTCCTGACTATGGTTTCCTCTGGCAGACTTTCAGAGAATCATTCCTACAGGGGTATCCATGTCTCTGGAACACTGTTACCAAATACTACATCCACGGGGAGCCTCTCTCATGAGCAGATGGTGGGTAAGTTGTCAGAGGCCCTGTCATGTTTCAGGGACAAAAAGATTAAATTCACTCGTGCAATTGAGGTAGTGGGGGTAAAAAAGCTTGTTAAAGTCACACTCAATGAAGGAACTCCTAGAAGCACAGACCATCCAGTGGGACTCCCTCCCTCACTCCACCCCACTTCACCGTCCCTGAGTTATGACAATGATTGGCAAAACCAGGGCTCTGGATTTCACAAATGGATGAATCTCACTTATTCCCAAAAATCTTCCCTGATGACTTTCATGTAACTTCTACTACTAGTTTGCTAAGTACAGGGATTTTGCTTTCTGTTTGGGGTAATGTCATCTATTTGCCAGCTGGAAGATATATTTCTAGGTAGTAATAGCTTCATTGTTTCTGTTTTTATGTTTCTAAACTCTGCACTAGGTGTATGTAAGGAAAACACACACACACACACACACACACACACACACACACAAAGAACAGGAACAAAAGCAAAACCAAAAACACCCTGAAGTGCTCTGATTTTGAAAACCAAATGAAGTCAGAAGCTGTAGGTTCTAGCTCTGGCTCTACAACCTACTAGCTAAGATATATGGGTATATTACATAATTTCCTAAACTTCCTCCCACATCTACAAAATAGAGATTATAAGACGAATCTTGCTAACCCTAAGGAGAATCCCAGTGACAAGAAATAATAGATATAAAATCGTGCCTACAGAACCTTTCCAAATGAGGGGAAAACAAGACTGAACTCAATCTCAATTTATAAAAGGGTTTTTTTGTTTGTTTAAAGTAAAGGAAAAAGGACTTTTACAGGAGGAGGAGGAAAACATGAAAAGCATAGCCACGGTTTTGAGTACTAAAAGAAATAAGAATTCTAATGGAATTTTTTTTCCACATCAGAATTCTATTATCTGGAGAAAGAGTGGGGGAAAAGGTAGCGTATTATTTTTTAGTTTTTCAACCCAAGCTTGCAGGAGACTAGTGATGTAGCAGTCAGGGCTGGCTGGGTTTCTGCTTGTTTTGCATCACATAGGTGCTTCTTGGACACCGCTGCCTCACCAGGTATCAAAGGGAAATATGTTGGAGCAGTTGTCTGTTATTGGATTGGCTGAAGTCCATTACTTTTAGTTGGCCTCTTGGAAACTATACATTAAATGTGCAAGGGGAAAAGGTACATTCCTCTGTTCTGAGGAAGCGTAAGCTTTGGCTCCTTCTAAGACTGATCTACCAGGGTTCTTTGTTTTCCCTTCTCTTCAGACACCTTTCTTTAGGACATTTTATTCCCTCTGAGTGTTGGCAGGGTTAAAAGTCCAATGCTGATGAAAGCTTTGGACAGAAAGAAAAGACTGCAATTTGCTGGCTCACATGAGAGACTTGGAATAATGTGCTGATATCCAAAGTCTGTGAGCCTTGAGTTAACATGACTTTTTGTCACTTGCACTCCTCATAATTAGAATAGTGTATAAGGAGTCAAGTGGCCAGTGCAGAAAAATGAACCACAATCTAGTGAGTGCTTCCTTCCAGACCTTTCTAGGCCTTTTAGCCTAGAAGCCTTTTAGGTTAAGCCACTTGATTTTTGCAACAACTTCTGAGCCACATAGTGTTACCTCCTTTTTACGGATGAGTAAACTCATGTTAAATGATTTACTTAAAACCACATAGCTAATAAGTGGCATGGGTGCCTCTCAGAGGAGATGAGGTTAATCCAAGTTATGGTAAAGGGGAAATGCATCACCTAAGGAGTAGGAATGGCATTTTATGTATCAGATTTGGCAATATGTGGGTGAAAGAACTTGCGCTAGGAGACAAAAGTCTCAAATTCCTAAATGTGTTCTAGTATTTATTGGCTGTGTAACCTCGGACAAATCACAATCTAGGTTTTAGTTCTCTACCTCATAAGATTATGGGAAAGGTTAAATGATGGAATACATGTAAAGAAATCACCACAAGACCTAGGATATAGGAAATGCTGATAAACTGTAGTTATCACCATCCTCATCAAAACCACTACCCTTACCAATACTATAATTATCATTATCACTAATATCTGTTTTATTTACTCTTAGTATTTTAGGAGGATATAAAAGAATGATTATTAAACTACCTTGTACCCAAACAAATTAGAAGCAATTTAAAAAAATAATAATGTTCATTTGTTTTTGAAAAAGAGAGACAAGAGACAAAGTGTGAGTTGGGGAGGGACAGAGAGAAAAGGGGACATAGAATCTGAAGCAGGCTCCAGGCTCTGAAATGTCAGCACAGAGCCTGATGCGGGGATCGAACCCATGAACCATGAGGTCATAACCTGAGCCAAAGTTGGACACTTAACTGACTGAACAATCCAGGAGCCCTGAGAAACAATTTTAAAGCATTGAAATTTATTTTAAATCTGAAGGAATTGAAAAAAACATAATTAGTAAATATAATACAGTAAATGCAAGGTAATTGCCATACACTTCAAAATTGTCTTGGTTCTAGCCTTAGCCAGAGTCTTAACTCCTGACAATGCTGAAGATTTAAAATGTAAAAGCAAAAACCTTTCACCCATCTTTCTAGGCCATGATGTTTGCACTTATAAAGGTCAGCTATATACTTATTGTTCAGTTAATCACTGGCTTTATGTGGAAGCTTTACCAAGGTCAGTCAAATCTCACACAGGTTATGCGATCAAAAAGGAGGGGGTATCAGTCAACAATTTACTGTCTTATGAAGACAGGGTTTTCTTAAAATAGGGAGAAAAACAATAAGGATCCAAGGATTCTTTTTGTAGCCAGAGGATATGGAAGAGGGAGAAGACAGTCCATCTTCAACTGAAGTTGTACATTTGGTTCTGATACATAAGTCAGTCTTGCCAAGCCCATGTGAGAAAGGAATAGAAGCTAAGACACCCAGCATTCTGTGGACTAGTTTCTGCCAGTAGAAACCTAGGAGTTGTATTAGTTCTATAAACACTTCTGAGAATGCAGGCATTAGTGAACAGCAGCTACTCTTAAACTTGGTGGTTTCTAAGTAGCAGTCATTGTGGTGATATTGACAAAAATAAATCACCATAATATACCAGCATGACTTCATTGTCTTAGAATCACACTATCATTCAGAGCTCATTTTTGTAGACTCTATCATGGCCTAAGTCCTACATCAAAGGAAAATTCTGGAAACAAGAAGAGCCTGACACCATCAAAATCACTGTCCTCCTCACAGCTATATTTCATATGTTCTAATATACTATGTTTTCCTGCAGATGTATATAAAGGTCACAGAGTTGATAAACAAATTGAAACCCGTTCATCATCTCTCCTCTCCTCTCCTAGATGGTATAATAGATTGTATAAATTGTCCCACCAGAGATATATTGCTAAGAGAAATCTGATTATGTCACTTCTATGTTTAAAAATCTATGGAAGTTTCTTCTTGCTTACAAAATAAAGTAATAACTCACTGGTGGAGTGTATAAGGCCTTTTACAACCCAATTCTAATGGACATTTCATACTTATTTCCCATTATTGACACAAATACTCTAATCTCTTATGGCAACACATCTACCCTATTCCTGCATTCCTAAAGATCTCTCATGTTTCCTTTGTTCATACCATTACTTCTCTCTAAAATTCCCTCCCCCATTTATTATCTGCTTGTATAACTCCTACTTACTCTTATCCTTTCCTAAACTTCTCTGAGCAGAATTAGTTGCTCCTGGGGCACGTGGGTGGCTCAGTCAGGTAAGCGTCTGACTGTGGCTCGGGTCAAGATCTCATGGTTTGTGGGTTTGAGCCTTGTGTTGGCCTCTGTGTTGACAGCTAACTCAGAGCCTGGGGCCTGTCTTCGGATTCTGTGTCTCCCTCTCTCTCTGACCTTTCCCTGCTCACTCTGTCCCTGTCTCTCTCTCTCTCTCTTTCTCCAAAAAAAAAAAATAATAAAATAAAACATTAAAAAAATTTTTTAAAGAATTAGTTACTCCTTCCTCAGGATCTCCAAAACACTGTTTTAAAACCCTTAACAGAGCATATAGCACTTTTCATTAATATGCTTTTAATTGTTTACACATAAGTCTGAGAGGATCATTCCAGGTGATAACCATGTCCTCACTCAATGCATAAGGCTTAGCAGGTGCTTAATTAATATATATTAAAAGAATAAATACAGTGGGCAACCTTCCTTTCTTTTTGGAATGTTTGCCTATTTCCTTTTAGTCATTAATTCAACAAATACCTTTTTAAAAATATCAACTACGTGTTAGTCATTGAGCAACATCCATGACAGAAAGCTGCAATTTCTGCCAAAGCATCACACTGTACCTGAAGCAACAGGAACCAAGTGAGGACCACTTTAAGTAGCTTTTATGCAAACATTTTAATCTGTCACGCTCCCTTCCATGGGTGAAGAAACTGTAAACGAAGTATTTGGCTCTCCGAGAGTTATGGCACAATTCTTGGCTCACTTTGATAAATATTGATCTTGTATAAATTACTCAGGAGAGGCAGTCGATGGTTCTCTGAGCAACACACACAACCCCCACTCTCCTTTACACAAAGACGTAAATCATTTATGAATAGAGCCCCACATGCTCTATGAATAAGTCCCTTGGATTCCAAGATGACTGATACTCAAGTATTTTTCTCATTTGAGTGCAGACCTAAATTTAAGCAAGCAGTCAGACTACATGAAGTTACAATGCCCTTTTGTTCACTGTAAGGTGAGAGACGCATAATAGGCTTTCAAGGGTAAACATTGTATGTTTTAAAATAAACACCATTAAATGCGACTGCACATTTGTGCCTTTAATAAAGCTGATTGTGACGGGATAGCTCCTTAGAAACATCTCATGTCATGCTCATTCATTTTTAAGTTTTAGTGGAAAGAGGAGGGCTAGTGCACGTATGTGTGTGGAATTGTGGAGAATTCGTTTCTTTTGACTACGGTTGAATCAACCCTTTGGTTTCATCTGGGAAGTTGTGAATAGCACAATAAGGGGTCTGTGTGTGGTGAGGAGTCATTAAAGTAAAGAAGCAAAGGGCAGCAAACATTGGTTTTCAGAGATTCTTGTGGTAAGATTAATAATGAGAGTGTTTAACCTCTAGGGACTTCATCACTGAAGGGACAGGAGGGAGGATAAAGAGACATACTGACAAATAGCTTCTGGTCGCTGGGCAGGAGCTGGAATTTGTCACAGAGCTCACACAAAGGGTCAAAATGCTGAAAAACCTCAGGAACAATAAAGGAATGTGACTTATGTTTTTTGGACCTTTATCTGTGTGACTTTCCCCACCTTGAATGTTTTTTGCCCTCCAACTCCAGCTTTGGCACATTCTATGCATTTTGGGCAGTTTCTTTCACAATTTAAATTGCATATAACCCACGAAACAAGGGGTCCCATTTTTTAGGAATGGATGGACAGAAAATCTTTAATGAGGACTCAGAGGAGAATCATTCAAGGAGAATCACTGCAGTTATTTACAAAGAAGAATACAGAAAACCACCTACATAAGTGCCCACAATAGGAGACAAGTTAAACACACTATGAAACATTCCTATGAAAGGATAAAATGCAGCGGTTAACGATGCAGCCCATAAATATACATACACCACCTACTAGCTTGTCCAAGTTGTACTGAAGCTTAAAAACAAAAGGAGGGTGCATAACAGTATTTACAGTGTGATTCCTTTTAAACAAATAAAACCGCCACGGGGTACATAGGTACAGATGTGGTTTATGATGGCTATATCCTGGGAATGTAATTAGAATGGGGAAGGAGGAACTTTCATATCTCATTAAATACATCTGTATTACCTGAATTCATTAAAATGCATAAGAATTATTGTTTGGTTTGGTTTTGGCAATTAAAAACAAATTTTATTCATCTTTCAGATCCAAGTTCAAATATCATCTTATGTTAGGAGGGAACTGTCCCATTTCTGCAATGCAGAATTTTGTACAATCTTATAACACTTGCTGCACATTGTTGCAATGTTAGGAGAGAATTTAATTTGATATCAGAGGGCTAGAGTTCAGATCCAATTCTGCTACTTTCTAGTGGTAGTGTAATCCTGAGAAATCATGTGACTTCTAAGCCTAAATTTTCTTTTCTGCCAAATGAGAGAAACAATATTATGTCCACAGGATCCTTAGGAGTTGCACAATGAGGTACATTCACTGTCCATTTTCTAATGTATTAATTTACAGTGATAGACATCATGTGCTTATTTTGTGCATCTTGTGTCACTCTCCATAAGAATGGGAATACTATGTTCATTAATTCACTACACAGATATAGAATGAGAAACTATGTGTCAAGCACTGCTACACTGTAGGGATATAACAATGAACAAGAAAGATGGTATCTTCTCCTACGTGAAATTTAGTTAAGTGAAAAAAAATTACACAAATAATCACCAAACAGTATAGTACATACGAGGAGAATAGGAGCATATAATAGGAGAATCAAGAAATTCTTTCTGTAGGAAGCAATATTGTCAACTGAGACGCAGAGGATGAATCAGCATTAGCAGTCAGTGAGGGTGGAGAGGATTTGAGGAGGGTGAATAGTAGAGAAAGTAGAGAATTGAGAATATTAAATATGTTCAGAATGCTGGCACTTAAAGGGTGAGGAGAGGAGAGAAATACATATAAGATGTGGTCTAGTCTCTTCCTAACAACATGCCTCCTTGTCTTCCCTGAGTGCTACTCAATCTCCAGAATAATCAGTTGGAGGCTCACAGTATCTTAGAATTTAGAATTTAAATATCTTCCAAGCAACTAACTCAGCAGGTGCTGGAGGATCAAGGATTTGAGACTCAAAGAACTAGCATCATCTTAGTACTTATCCAGAGACTCAGCAGGCTCCTGCAGGAGACACGAATCCATTCAACCTCCTTTGGAGTTAGGTCACAAGATTGAAGGAATATTTTAAACTAGGTAATCTGGGAGATGGAGGGGATGAAAGGGTGAAAGAGATGGGGAGATGCATGTTTGTGTATTTGGAGTGGGAGATATGTCAGGGACTGGTTAGATACATCAATTCAATCATACCTTTGGTGCAATTAAGGGCAAAGAGTCAGAGAGAGGGGATGTATAAGCACCCAAATCCCAAGTACCTAAAAACCAAAAAGCTTCTGACTATAGAGAAATCTCTGGCATTAAGATAATACTTGAAACAAAAAATGGTATACTGTATGTAACATAATACAAAGGCAAAGAATCCTAGCATTTAAGTGCTCAAATGGGTTTCAGAGGTAACCTGGCTATCTCTCTCATTCCGTGGAAATAAACTGAGACCCAGGGATTCATCATCCATTCACACACCCATGAATGATCCCTAACAAGGGCCTATCGGGTGCTCCCCATCCTATGTGCTGGGAATTCAAAGATGGAAGAGTTGCTTTTCTCTGGCTACATGATGCTTACCATCTAGTAGTAAGCTCTTTAAGATATTTTGAGAAATGACACGATACCATGGAAACATCCAAAATAAAAGACACAGTATTAAACTTGTTCTCAAAGGAAGTACAGGGCTTTTGCAGGTTCCAGGGGGGAAGATACTGCAGACAGAGCAATCAGGACACACAGACAATAGCACAAACATACTAAGTCAAGACGGGAATTGACAAAAAAGCGTTTACAACACAGCAGCAACCTCTAACCAGCTGCTCAGGATATACGAACGGCACTGCCTTAACATCAATCCCACACCTGAACAAAAAGGAAACTTGA
>NC_043716.1:28990148-28993105 GCF_006229205.1 Suricata suricatta
TTCTTTGAGGAATTAAAGGCAATTATGCTTATCTTACAATTGAGTATAGACACAGAAATGTGGTTCTGGAAACAACTCAAAGCCCACTTATCTGTTTTCCAGTCCTCAAATCTCTTCTAATCTTTAGGAAGGCTTGCAGTTTTTGTAAAAGTTCTGGGCTTGGGGAACAAGAGTCTTCTTTGATGGAACTTGCATTTTTCTCTGTGACTATTGAGATATACGTATTTTATGAAGTCTTTTCCAGGAACCAAGGAGTTCCTATCAGAAGGAGAAAAAAAAAAGGCTATTATGAAAGCTAGGTCTATGAAAAATCTGAAAAGTCTCTTCCATAAACATTAATAAAAGGCCATCTGAGCAGATGAACTTATTCTGTCTTCCAGAAACACAGTTCAATCCAACTGTCCCTTTATAAACTAGTGTCCTTTTATAAAAGTTTTCATTATCATATCTGTCTCATGGCTAAAATTTTAAAATGAAAGCTGTAAGATCTGTTTGAGCTGTTTATATATTTATGTATAGTTATGTATTTATGTTACATATGTTGGGGCTTTTTTTGTACCTCTGGCTGGTATTGCCAAGATTAGCTTTTTTAAGTTTTAATTTAAATTCCAGTTAATTAATGTTCAGTGTAGTATTAGTTTCAGGTGTACAATATAGTGATCCAACACTTCCATACATCACCCAGTGCTTGTCACAAGTGCACGCCTTAATCCTCATCACCTATTTAACCCATCCCCCCACCCGCCTCCCCTCTGGTAGCCATCAGTTTGTTTTCTATAGTTGAGTCTACTTCTTGTTTGCCTCTCTCTCACTTTCTCCCCTCTGCTCATTTGTTTTGATTCTTAAATTCCACATGAGTGAAATCATAATGTATTTGTCTTTCTCTGACAAACTTTGCTTTGCATAATACTCTGTTGCCTCATCGTTTCATTTGCGAATGGCTAGATTTCATTCTTTTTTAATGGCTGAGTATTATTCATTGTTTGTATATGTGTGTATCACATCCTTGTTTATTCATCAATGGACACTAGGGCCATTTCCACTTACTTGGCTATTATAGAAAATCCTGCTGTAACCATCGGCACGCATGTATCCCTTTGGGTAAATACCTAGTAGTGGAATTGCTGGATTATAGGGTCGTTCTGTTTTTAACTTGCCAAAATTATTTTGTAAAGAGTTCTATTTAATTGGCTTAAAGACAAATATGCATTATATATTCTCTGAGAAACATACATACCAACTCTAATATTTTGCAAATTCACATCATTAGTCCTCAGTAAATAAACGCTAATTTAAGCTTATTGGTTTCATTAAAACCAGAATTTGTTTAGAGCTATCAGTGTTAAATGTAATACTTTTATTCAACCACAGTTTACTAAAAATTTACTAAGCTCATGTTAAATTCATATCAAATTCTGTTACAGAGTTTTTCAGCAAGAAACATAACTTAAATGATTAGCTGTTTAATATCTCATGAAATTTTCATGAATAATCTAAATGTAATTGTTAAGAATAAGTAAATTCAGTAGATTTAAGTATGACAGAAGTTTATAAGTGAGCTTTTCTGCAATGATCATGTTTTATATGTTTCCTTAAAATTAGTTCCCCAAATCTTTTTTGGGACATCTCTGCCTACATAATCATGTGAAGTGCTTTCTTATGATAAATCTTGACTTTGGACAGAAATTTGACAAAATTTGGGGGGAATTTTCTTCACAGACTAAAGGAATAGCCTGAGACATAGCAGAGGGTGGAGAGTGAGAAACAGATAGCTATGGGCAGTGGGGGTGATGGCTAATAACAGCTAACATTTATTGACCACTAAGGAGATGTCAAGCACAGGCTTAGCACTTGGTGTACATTAGATCATTTCACCCTCGTTCACCTACAAAGACTCCAAGAAAACACAGTACCTCATCTTGCTCCCAGCTATATTCTCCACATATAGGACACAAAAAATATTCAGACTGTCTGCTGATGGAATGAATGAATCCATGGAGCAACTACCCTAAAGCCCTGTGATCTCAGTTTGACCACCATGACCGAAAGATGGATCTCCCCTGCTGTCCCCAGATTTACAGTTAATCCTGTGTTCCACTTAGTTCTTGCCAAAGAGTGGACTTTGAGAACAAATGAATTTTTAGAAATCTGTTAAAGGTAGAATTGTTTTGTCTTTTGGTTACTTTGTGACTTAAAAATATATTTTTGCTTTATTACTTAAAAATTTTTTAAAATCTTTTTTGCTACCCATTTTGTTTTTTTTAATAAGTTTATTGTCAAATTGGTTTCCATATAATACCCAGTGCTTCTCCCCACAAGTGCCCCCCACCATGACCATGACGCCCTCCCCTCCCTCCCCCTCCACCTTCAGTCCATGGTTCCTTTTCAGTATTCAGTAGTCTTTCATTATTTGTGTCCCTCACTCTCCCCAGCTCTCTCTCCCCCTTCCCCTCCCTATGGTCCTATGTTAGGTTTGTCCTGTTAGATCTATGAGTGCAAACATATGGTATCTGTCCTTCTCTGCCTGACTTATTTCACTTAGCATGACACCCTCAAGGTCCATCCACTTTGCTACAAATGGCCATATTTCATTCTTCCTCATTGCCATGTAGTACTCCATTGTATTTGATTCAACACCCTTGATGGACGTCTGCCAACTATCTGGAAGTCCACACACTGGAAAGGTATCATTGATTTAACTGGGGGAGGAGAGAGAGGCAGAAGAGAAGGAACTTTTCATTTGCAGGCCAGAACCCAGAATATTCAGAGAACCTGTATTTCCTCAAGGAAAGGCTTCTTCTGAGAAGAAGCTAGTGCATACCAAGCAGGACAAAAACGGCACTTAGAGCTCAGTGAAGGAATATAGTAACTTCTGTTTTATGTCAAACAGCTTATGAGGGGCGGGATCTGTTTTTAGGTGGTCATGGATTCTGCTTCCCAATGAGTGTGGGGTTCCG
>NC_043716.1:28993205-28994221 GCF_006229205.1 Suricata suricatta
CTGCGCACATTTCTGTGCAGCTCTATTACCGGGGTCTCCAACCTGACTGTGGCCAAGCCAAGTTCTCAGGACACAAATTGAGACAAACAAGAAGACAATAGCGCCCCTGGAGGGAAGGGCTTGAAACCAGTGAGGACACAAAAGCATTTACAGCAGTCACAATTCAAAGACCTCACTCTTCCAAATGTTTTTGCCTGCCTATCCGAATTAGAAACGAAGGACAACATGAAACTTTACCTTTTTCTCTCAAGCAGGTCCCACAGACAGAGATTGAAATGGGAGAACGAACTTTGGTTAAGATCTTCCCTTTCACAGGCTTCTGCCACATTTCTCAGGACCCCATCTGCAAGCCCTGGAGTGAGTAGCATGTCTCAGGGGGTCCCACTCAGGCCACCAGAAACTTCAGAGGAGGAAAGACAGTTTTCCTTGTACCGCTATGGTAGGTGCTGGGTTCTAGAGCACCTCCTAAGTGGATAAGCTTTAGGCAGAAGTTCTCCACTGCGGCCACAGTAATTCAGGATTACCTTGGTAAGGTTACCTGCTTGCTCAGGCTTAAAACATTTTATCCACCTGGGCCCTCACGCTGACCCCACTCCGCCCCCACCTGATCCAGTTTCTAAGCAGAACCGAGTCCTCCTCCACCCGGTCCACCCTCACCCAGTCTGGTATCTCAGTGGGACCCAGTACAGCCCCCACCCAGTCCGGTATCTAAGTAAAACCCGGTCCGCGACCCAGTCCAGTTTCTTCCTGGGACCCTGTCCTCCCCGACCCGGTCCAGTTTCTGAGTGGGACCCTGTCCGCCCCCACCCTGTCCGGTTTCTATGTGGGACCCTGTACGCCCCCACACGGTCCAGTTTCTATGTGGGACCCTGTCCGCCCCTACCCGGTCCGATTTCCGAGTGGGACCCAGTCCGCCCCCACATGGTCCGGTTTCTGAGTGGGACCCAGTCCAGCCCCAGACCCTTCCGGGTTCTAGGACATAAGCAGGCCTGCTCCGACCTGGTCCGTTTTCGGTG
>NC_043716.1:28994321-28997808 GCF_006229205.1 Suricata suricatta
CCTCTGGCACCCTTTACTTGCCCTTTCTCAAAACTCATCAGTCTTTCAACAGCTCGTCCGCTGTGTCTTCTTCACTAGACCATGAGCTCCGTGAAGGTAGACACCAAGCCTGTCTCCTTCGTCCCAGGAACCGCCATGTCTGTCCCCTTGCCAGGAGGGCACCAGACTCAAGCAATAGCTGTTCAGTGAATGCATGTCTCAGAGCTTTTAAGGGTAATTCTCCAAACCAACTAGGTGATGATACCAGAAACAGGGGAAGTGAATGGGCTCTTCCTGCTGTGTCTCTCCCAGATCCAGCTGGGAAGCGGGAGGTTTGAAGGAGAAGCATTATGGAGGGGACTCTGGGTGAGGAATCTCAGCCTGGGAGCCAGGCCAGATGCTCCTTGTGAAATAGGAACATTTTCAAGGGAGGTGACCCTTTGCTGGAACCCCTCAATTCCAATGTGGTCGATAACTTTTGTTATGAGTGTGAATAATTCACCTGTGGGAAAAAATTAACTCCAACAGTAGTGCTATTTTCTTTTCATTCAAATCCTGAAATCCTGACTAATCTCAATTGGACTCAATCCAGACTGTACCATTTCTATAACAATAAATAACCTGTAACCACACCAGCAAAGCCACTCCTTAACAAATAAAGGAACAATAGGAACCTGAGGAATCTAGAGCCCCCTCCCCACAAATAATGATGACTTTGGGAAATAATTTGGTCTGAATTGTTGTTTAATGTAAGCAAATTAAACCTCCATATCTAAATGGCCTTGGCCTCTGGGTGTGTGTCATTTGGTCCATCTGTCTAAATCAGTCACTCGCTTACTTGAGTGCCTACCATCCTGAACCCTAGGGGCCAGTAATTAAAATGAAATACCTTTTTATCTACAGAGGTCTTATTGTCTATTTGGAGAGACAGACATGGAAAAGAATAAGTGAACCAAAGTGCTAGAGGAATGACAGGTATTTATAACTTTCAAATCCCAGGGATGCATCTAGGGCTCATGGAGAGGCATACCCTGAAGAATCAGGGGCCACCTCGAAAGCACCAGTCCTACACATTCTACACCTCTAGCATTTACTATTGGCTCATGGGTTCTCAGGTTCCCACATGACTTCATGTTTCAATGCAGTGTAGGACTGTCTTCTCAAAGTTTGCACACATAAATGCCAAAGAGTCAAAACTCTACTAATTATCCCAAACTTTGTGACTGTTTTTTTGTAACTACGTTACCTAGAAACTCCATATCGCTAGTGTTCTCAGAGTTCTTAAATTATTAAACACTGTTTAAGATATGGTTTGAATGACACCATTTCATGTCGTTTCTCTGCTCAAAGACTATGATCCTAGTGCCTGTGTTTCAGTGACTCTGTACTTAAAATTTCAACTTGGCCCTCTGTTACAAGAGACTTTTAGATTTCACATATCTAAAATTAAATCCAGCTATATTACTGGTAATGATTTTTAATGGTAAATTTATAAGGTATTCACTTACTTATATAAGTCTATCCATATGACCACCATGACTGGGGAAGGGACAGGCACGTGGTTGAGAGGGGGTCATAGGATGGTGTGGGATCTACCGGAAAGAAATACTGCCTTTCTTTGGCTCAGCAAGAGCCTGGGAAGTTGTGGGCCTACCCTTTGCTGTCAGCAGCAATCCTGCACCAGACACAGCCCAACATCAAAGAGAACCTGATGATGAACATAGCTGAATTCTAATATCCATCTAATATCATCCCCGCCCTAGGGCACCCTACACCTGGCCTCGCATGTGAGTGCACCTAAAATTCTTCTTTATGTTCTGGTTCATTAGTTAGATTGGATGTGCTCTGCAAGCAAATGAGACCCACCTGGTTAATTCTCACAAAAGGAACAAGGCAGGAAGTAACTGCTAAAAGGACACCTCTATGTCAGTCTGTGTTCCTTGGTTGCAGTCTATTTTCTTTTCCAGAGAGAAAACATATGGTCTGAGGTCCCATTTTATAAGAAAATAAATAAATTTTAATGAATCTTCTGCTTCTAGGAGATGTTCTAGGACCACTAATCAAGGTTCAGTACCATCACTTAGTGCAAAAAATTTTTTCCCTGAGATCATGAAGGCTATGCCTTTAGCCATGGAAATTCTCGCTCTACCAAAATTCAGGAGAAAACTGGAAACTGGAGTTTTAGTGGTCGAAGAGGCAGACATCTTGGGAGGAATTCCTGAGAAAAATGTTGTCATGTCAACCAATCCACTAATTAATATTTCCCTGGTTGTGAACTCCTATCCCTTCAATATCTCCAAACATTCTAGAAGGGAAAGTCATTTTATTGCATATAAAGAAACTTTATTACAGCTGTGTGCACAGCTTCTTGACTTTTGCAAACTACCAGCGAGACCTATCATGATGCCTCAGGTTCTGATAAAATGCAGAGCTAGTGAGGTATGGTTATCCTCTCTCCAGTGGCAGGTGGCAAAGAGAATCCCAGACATAGGGGATGAGAAAACATGGCTACCACATCGAGTGTGTAATCAGGCCTGCCATGTGTTTCAACATGGTTTGGAAGGAGAGAATTACTGGATTATCACCTCAGACCCCAGCCAAATCAACCCGCCATGGCATCAGGAAAACAGACATCAGCACGTGTCTCCCAGTCTGAAGGGGACAGCGTCCCACAGCCCCTCCTGGGGGCAAGAAGTCACATTCTGGGAAGAAGCCAGCTTGCTAGGATCTGCGGCCCCTCCACCCACCCATCCCCCTAAAATGGCACAATGAAAGGATTGTGTTCCCTACTGAGGACTTTCCCTTTTCAAAAATAAACAAGCAAAGTTCCCCTAATCTGACCCACATTCAATAGTGGAAGAAGGCAGCCAGTCCCGGGGTGGGGAGAGTGGGGAGGAGCCAGGCCTCAGGCAAACACACTTGGGGACGATGTGCAGGACTGTATGCAGGCCTCTGTGGGTGCAATAGTGAAAGGAAAGCTGCGCATTGCTGAGCTGTGGCACTTCCAGAGACATCATTCCACCAACACACGGTGCCCTTACTGAAGTTTCCCTCAGTAGTTCTGATAGGCCTTTTCTATATCCTTCAGGATTCTATGAGCATTATTCTGCAAAGCAAAGGAGACTTATCACTTCTGTGTCATCAGGGACATCATTCCTGGTTCTCTGGGATGTGGCAAAGGTAAACAAAGATGGCCTTGAGAATAACAAATATGACAATAGGGCCTCTGTCCCATTTCAACAGAATGTTGCCACAGATGATGGAAGACCCAAGACACAGGCAAGACTAAACAGCAGGCAACAATGTTGTATGTCTTGGCTTTTGCTAGTAAAAGCTAAGATGTATCTGAGACACTATTTTTTTGGAAAGAAAAAACACAGGAAATGGGATTAGGTTGGGTTGTGGAAATCTTCCACAGAAATCAGAGACAGTTCTCCTTTTACAGAATTAGAAAATGGTGAGGCTGTGGGGGCAAAGGGCTAGGCTATGTTATTATTTAGTCAGTGTT
>NC_043716.1:28997908-28999593 GCF_006229205.1 Suricata suricatta
CAGAAATCAGAGACAGTTCTCCTTTTACAGAATTAGAAAATGGTGAGGCTGTGGGGGCAAAGGGCTAGGCTATGTTATTATTTAGTCAGTGTTGAATCTTGTACACGACTTTCCCCAGACACTGCCTTATTTACTACCACTCTACGGGGTTGGTAAGATCCATCTCCCATTTTTAAAAGAGAAGAAACTGATGGCTTCGCTAGATTACACAGACAGAAGCAGGGCCAGGATTCAGAAATCACATGTGTTTGACTCAAAGCCTGTGTGTGCTTTTCCCTCTCCCAGGGAGGGTGCTGAGCCCTCCCACCAGGAAGTAGGACTCCTCCAAAGCAGGCTGCAGGATTCCCATCACCCAGGTCCCCAGCAGTCTGCAGGGATCCTGTCCCACTGCAGTTCCCTCTCCTTACAGAGAAACCAAACACAACAGCAGGAACGAAACTGGGGGCTTCCAGGCGTGGACCTGTCTGGTTGTCTCTCCAGCCAGGTCTGCCTTCCAGACTCCTCCATGAGCAGGGCAGGGTCCAAAGGCCCCATGTTCCCTCCAAGGAGCAGGCTGTTGTCAGGAGGATCCAGACAGTGATCCCAGCAGGGTGCCGCTGGCAGGGAGGGTCTGACATTCCAGCTAAGGATTCTGTGTCCTCTGTCTCAGCCCCCACATCCTGGGTGTTGGCAACCTCAGTCCTAACTGTAGTCACTCAACAAGCTGCTCCACAAAAGAGCCTCATTAGGCCTGATACAGGACATTTTTTCAGCCTGACAGCCCCTTGGACTAAGTCAACATTTGTCAAACACACTTCCCTCCCCTGCCTCCTGGGATCTCACCTTGGCGACCTGGTTAATGATCCACGGCTGAATTTGCAGATCCTGGTTATCAAAGTAATACATGAAAACTAGAGGGGAAAGAAAAGACAATTCAGGAGGAGGAAAAATGTTAGAAAGACGAACACAAATGTTATAGGTCAACTTATGGAATGTAATAGGTCAACTTATAAGATATCAGAGATCTTACTGTATATAAGTTTGGTTTAAACTCCCATTCTGGTGAATAATAAAAGATTGGGCAATCTGGAAAGACCCTAAGAATGTAACTCTATAATGAACATTGTAACCTAAAGTTTAACTTGTTTTTCAAGATTCTGTTAAGTAACCCCACACCTCTACTAAGACCTGGCTGAAGCAAAGTCCACTGGTGAAAGTCCCCTAGTCACAGTCTCTCGTGGTACCTTAGGTGTCTAACTATGATTCTAAAGGGACAAAGAACTTAAAAATGATAGGTTCCCACCAAAACTAACATCTGTGTATTACAACATAATTGGCTACCAAGGAATGCTGTGAATTGTTATTGGTTAACTAAATGATGACGTGTTCTGTCCATATAATCTCACTGCTGCCTTTGTTCCGGGCTATTCTCTGCTCTTTAATATCTGGGAGATCAGGTTTGGCCCGGTCCTAATAAAAGCATGTGGCCATGAATAAAATCATGCCTCACTTCTATTTGGCATTGGTGGTCTTTTCATAACTACCCCACAACAATAAACCCTCCCAACCGTCCCCCTTCAGATTCAGAAAGGAAGGAGGGAGGGAGCATGGGGTTCAGGAGGACTTCTCTGCTCTGTCTCCCAGAATATTTATATGGAAACATTTTGAAATCACGGTCACAGGCACATTTTGCTGCTACTCATTAC
>NC_043716.1:28999693-29002212 GCF_006229205.1 Suricata suricatta
CTGCAACTGTTTCTCCCAGTGTCAGATACCTTAGCCCTGACCATCACCAGAAAATTGACTTTGCACACTGCCTGCTTCCTGATATAGTTCTCTCTCAAATTGAAGCTGCATGTGTGTCTTACTGGCAACATCTATATTACATCCCTGAACCATGGCTGTTGCGGAGACTGGGAGAAAGAACATCTGGCTTCTCCCTTCAGTGGACAAGCATCACAGTTCCCCGTAGATAGAAAGGGTACTGGAAAACACTAGCAGACCATAACCGTGACAAACGTCCACAGGATGCCATGAGAGCAAATTCTGAGACTGTAGCTGCCTGAGCAGGGAAGTTGAGGCTCCTTCCTGTTCCTGTTTGGCTATTTATGTGGTTAGACCATAAGCCTCGATCTTTTTTTTTTAGTTTGTTTATTTTGAGAGACAGAGCAGAAAAAGGGCAGAGAGAGAGGAAAAGAGAAATCCAAGGCAGGCTTCACCCTGGGGCTTGATGCAGGGCTTGAACCCATGAACTGCGAGATCATGACCCAAGCCGAGACCAAGAATCAGAGCCTAAACTGACTAAGCCCCCCAGGTGCCCCTAAGTCTGGATGTTCTGGTGGCCATTGTTGCCATGACATAAGAATCTGCCTGAGAATTAAGTCAACTCAGAAAAAATTGAGATGAAAAACTTATTTAAAAATTGCATGCATGGGCAGGCACCTGGGTGGCTCAGTTGGTTAAGTGTCTGACTTCAACTTGGGTCGTGATCTCACAGTTTGTGAGGTGGAACCCTGCATTGGGCTCACTGCTGTCCACACAGAGCCTGCTTTGGAGCTTCTGTCTCTCTCTCTCTCTCCTCTCAAAACCTAAATAAGTAAATAAACATTTTTTAAAAAAATTACATGCAGCTGTCCTAGAAGTTAGAAACTCCTGGACTTTTCAATGCCATGAACCAATTAACTTTTTCCATTTCTTACACTGGCATTTGTTAACTTTCTGTGCTTGCAACAAAGAGCCCTGACTATAGCAAGGTTCTTTCAGGGTGTAGGCACCCCTTGGCTAGTTCTGTACTTCTATTCCACTGTGACTGATTTTGGAGAGGCCACTCCCAGCTTTAAGTGACAGAAGGACTTCCTATTTCATAGCTGTCCATCACTTTCAGGGCAAACTCTAAGAACTGTAGCCTGGTGGCCAGGCTGGTGCCTGCGGGCTCTGGACCTTCCTCCCGCCCTCGCTCTAGATTCTGCTACCCCTACAACCCAATAAAACCAAACTGCTCACAGGTTTTGAACACACCATACTGTTTCATGCCCTCCTCCCTTCACCTGTGCTGTTTCCCGGGTCTCAGATGGCCTCAAGCCACCCATCCTCTCACCTCCTCACCCTCTCACCTATATGCATTCTTGTTGTTGATAAAACTTTGGTTCAACTTCCAAACCAAAGCTTGGACACCACCTCCTCCAAGAAGCCACTTATGACTATCTGTATATGTGAAATGATGATGAACTTACAGTGAGACCAAAGTAGCCCCCAGAGCAAACTGGAGAGTAGCAGCTAAGGGAATGCAAGGAATCACAAAGGCACGTTTCAGCCCAACACTTAAGACTTGCATGCCAAAATTAAAAATAAAACATAAAAATAAAATGTGTTGCTTTCTACTAGTTCGAATAAGTAACAATAGATTCTACTTTCTAGATGTTATTTTTTAAAAAATAATAGATGTTATTCACCTTCAACATATCGGTCCCATTGTTTTCTGTAGTCTAAGTCCATATAGACAGCTGCGAATAAAGCCGGTGGGCAATTTTCCAGAATACCAAAGATTTTATACTCATAAAGTCCAATCTGCTGTAAAGATAGAACAGGCAGAAACAACTTACTGATTTCCAAACTGAGAGACATCTGGATGACAGAGCATATGAAAAATAGCTGTTCACGCAAATCCATTATTGAATACCTCCTCTGTGGTCTTGGTAACACAACGATGAAAAAGCAGATGAGGCCCCTGCTCTAGTGGGTCTTGTATTTGGTGGTAGACATTGGTGGTAGTGCTGGTGGCTATAAATGTGATCTAAGTAATTTGAATAGACATAAGGAATATTATGCGATGAATGGTACCTGGTAGGGAGCAGGGTGGGGTGTCCTATAATCAGGTGGTCAGGAAAGGCCTCTGTGGGGAATAGCCTTTAACAGAACATTTTATTCTCAATATTAGAGGGAGCCAGCCTTGGAAAACTCATTCCTGGTAGGGGGAAGACCCTCAGGTTGACAGACTGGCATGCTCAACCTAAAGTCATAGGGTCCAGAGAATGATGGATGGGGATAGAGGTAGGAGTTAAGGTCGAAGAGGTAGTGGGGGCCAGACTGCAAAGGGCTTTGTAAACCAGGTTGAGAGGTAAGGGATTTGTTCTAACTCTTAAGTAAACCCAATGAGTGACTTTAAACAGGGAAATACTAAATAAAAAGATGATTCTTGATGCTTGGTAGAAAATAGATCATAAGGAAACAAGGAGAGGGGTTTGAAGACCAGACCAATGGTCCAG
>NC_043716.1:29002312-29020014 GCF_006229205.1 Suricata suricatta
AAGAGGTAGTGGGGGCCAGACTGCAAAGGGCTTTGTAAACCAGGTTGAGAGGTAAGGGATTTGTTCTAACTCTTAAGTAAACCCAATGAGTGACTTTAAACAGGGAAATACTAAATAAAAAGATGATTCTTGATGCTTGGTAGAAAATAGATCATAAGGAAACAAGGAGAGGGGTTTGAAGACCAGACCAATGGTCCAGTTAAGAGATAATAGTGATATGAACAAGGCGGTGACAATATTGATTGAGAGAAGCCAATGACTTAGGGATATATTTGGAAGTAATGTCAGCACTTCGTGCTGACAGATTCTCTGGGGGGGAGAAAAAGCAAAGAATTACATCTTAGAACCTCTGCTTGAAAAACAAGGTAAATGAGAACTCCATGCTCTAAGATGGAGAAATTGAAAAGAGGTGATATGTGGGCTGTGAGGAAATCAAGAGTTCTACTTTTGAGTTTGAGATGTTTATTAAACCTCCAAATGGGAGTGTCATTTACACAGCTAGTATTCAGGGGACAGGTTACTATTTTAGATATCCACAGGGCATAATGAAACCCACACATTGTTTTTATCAATGCCAAGACAGAATTTTTCAACAATTTTTTAATTTATAGAATATGTATATAAAAGAGGAAAGAGCAATTTCAACTCACATTGGTCCCCTTTATTCAAAAAAAGACCATTTCTAAATTCCAAAGTACAAAGTTTCCCCCCCCCCACCCCCACCCTACCCTCGTTAGGCCATATCCTTCCTTGTCTGTGAGAGTTCTGGGTTGGAGTTGGCCATGCTACACATTTCACTTTTTCTACAATGACAACAAACAATCCCTGGCTCTCCCCTTGCCTAATGGCTAGAGTGTTAAGATTAAACAAGGACACCTGGGTGGCTGTCACTTAAGCATCTGATTCTTGATTTTCAGTCAGGTCACAATTTTGGTTCTTGAGTTTGAGCCCCATGTTGGGCTATGCACTGACCTGCGGAGCCTCCTTGGGATTCTTTCTCCACCCTTCTCTCTCTGCCCCTCCCCTGCTCCCATGTACTTGCACTTTCTTCTCTCTCTTTCTTTCTCTCTCTCTCTCTCTCTCTCTCTCTCTCTCTCTCTCTGTCTCTGTCTCTCAAAATAAATAAGTTAAAAAAGAGCACATCAAAGGATTTTCAATTAATTTCCATGCAAAAGCAAAATAATCAAACAAAAAAAATGCTTTTAGAATGACACATTCTTCCATTTGTGAAAGCAATGTTATTGGCTAATTGAACATGAATATAGCTATCTTCTTATTAACACCATGCCAAGGACTTATGTGAAGTCAAGAGGTAAACATGGTGAATCTTTTTGAGATCTTGAGACTACTAGGGGTTCCTGGCTCAGGGGGCATAACCCAGGGAAAAACATAGGAATCTCATCTATCTGTTAAAGTACCTGGTAAGAAATGGAAGATGCAGTTGAAATGGAATTCATAAAGCTCTTCCACCTCTAAAGGTATGTGACTTTATACCAAGGGTTTCCAACAAGCAAATGACAAACTAGTAGATCTGAACACTTCATGTGCTGTGCCGTGAATATCCCGAAAGAAGGAAAAACGTCAGGAGAAACACCTTCTTCCTCCTGTGCCCTCCCCTCACACAGATGGGGAGAAGAGTGAGGATACTCAAACATTTATTAATCAACCTTGGAAGACAGACAAGTAGTTCCCTGTTCAGGCATCCTGGGGCCCCATTTTCTGTACATACTGAGCAAAAGGGATAATTATGCACTGAGATAATGATCTCAGCTTTGGTTACAAGTTAACATGAGTTAACTTTGGTTATCTGGATAAACGAAGACAAACTGTTTCCTTAAACTGGTTCCCTTTACCTTCTGAATTTAGCTACTGTCCTTAGCGACCTCAGTCCTATACATATCACAGAAAATAAAAACAGAAAGCCCTCTTAGAAAGAGAAAAATAAAATGATGTAATTTATGTGAATACAGAAGAATAAAATATTGTTACAACTTCCATTTAACACTCCCTTCTTGGCAGAAGTGAAAAATACCAGGACCCCAAAGGAACAAAATGCTGGGTAACACTTTCCTCATCTATCTACTTTTCAAGTAATGAACAGCCCACCAAACTTCTTGGATTAAAGCACTTTTTTGCCTATTCTTTTTTTCTAATGAGGATTTCAGCAAACATACTCACGTTTATATTTTCCTTTAAAAAATAAACTGAAACTTTTATAATTGTAGAAATAATATTCATTATAGGAAAATTGGAAAATGCCAAAAAATAAGGAAAAAATGGCATGTAACCTCATAATCCTCAAATATCTTTTGGTAATATTGTACACATTTCTGGGTTTTTAGAATTTTTTTAATGTTTATTTATTTTTGAGAGAGAGAAAGAAACAGAGCACAAGCAGGGGAGGGGCAGAGAGAGGAAGACAGGAAATCTGAAGCAGGCTCCAGGTTCTGAGCTGTCAGTACAGAGCCTGATGCGGGGCTCGAACCCATAAAATGTGAGATCATGACCCGAGCCTAAGTGAGATACTTAACCAACTGAGCCACGCAGGCACCCCCGTTTTTTTTTTATTTTTTAATGTGACATATTTCTTTTAAGTACATAAACACATCTATATGTTACAAAATGGAAATATTATGGTTTAAACAACTGCACTCTTATTTTTAACAAGCTATGGTGAGATCACCTAATTTAGTTAGTCTTGTCATTTTTTGCAAATATTGTTAAAAATGTAAATATTGCCGGAATAATCTATTATTTCATATGGACCAACTTGGTCCATAATTTCAATTTTTTCATTAAGAAAGCTTCCTCAGAGATAGATTTTAGTAAAGGTTCTTTATGCTTTTTATAAGGCTTTAAGAATTGGTACCAATGTGTACTCTTACCAATAGCACAGGAGCATCTCATCAGGATTGGGCACCATCGTTTGTAAAAACAATTTGATAGGAAAAGACATAAAACTTAGCTTTCTTTGGGCAACGGTTTTATTACTGATGTGTAAGATCTCCTTAAAATTAGAAGTATACACTCCTCCTATATTTCTAAGATTACTAATACTTCAGTAAATGATTCCAAATAAGTTTCCTCAAGAGGTTCTTGGCTTTCCTGAAGCTCCTCCAGAAAACTTTATTTTTTATGTTGGCTCCTCACCCAAGTGAAGCCCAACATGGGTCTTGAACTCACAATCCTCAGACCACGACCTGAGCATAGATCAAGAGTCAGATGCTTAACCAACTAGCCACCCAGACACCCCTAAAAAACCATTTCTAAAAATGTCTCCATTTCTTTGTCATGATGTAAAACATAGTGTATACATTTCTAATGCTCCATTTATAAATAAAATAAAAAAA
Source organism: Suricata suricatta (assembly GCF_006229205.1). NCBI lineage: Eukaryota > Metazoa > Chordata > Mammalia > Carnivora > Herpestidae > Suricata > Suricata suricatta. The sequence continues at coordinate 29,005,663 of NC_043716.1, forward strand.
ATTATTCAGTGGAAGAGAATCAGGAAATACCTTGTATAAAATACAATGGCCAGAAGAAAAAAAAGATTTGGCATCGCCCATAGTACCTTCTTTCTTGTTAAGAGAACCTCTGTGGCAGTGCACACAGCAAATAACTTTCCTGGTCTCCTACATAGGTGTGAATATGGATGTTCAGAGCTGCAGCAGCTATTTTGTAATGAAGGGGTAACAAACATGAAGACTCGGTGTTTTACTGGCATAATTGATCAGTCAAACCAGTACCAGCAACTATTAACCTCTGTCCTAGATATTAAGTGAGAAAAATAAAACCCTCTGTGAATCACTGTTACTACACTTTTCTGTTACTTGCTACCAAAAGCAACAGTGAATTTTACATGAATCTTGCAATCTAAACACAAACTTCCTAGGAATACCAGGCTTTTTGTATTTCAGTAGGTACACAGCATAGAAAAGAACAGTCCCTGGAAAAGAGCATTCAGCTCCTGAGCAAACTCCTTGACTGGAAGACCTATTAAAGGACAAAGGCGCACTGCAGGCAGTCCCTGCTCCCAGTGGCAGACATGCAGATTTTAAAATGTTAAGCAGTCTCCCTTGATCTGTGTCCCTCACAAGGGAGACTACTGAATACTGGAGAGGAACCAAGGACTGAAGGGGGAGGGGGAGGGGGGATGGTCACGGTGGGGGGCACTTGTGGGGAGAAGCACTGGGTGTTATATGGAAACTAATTTGACAATAAACTATTATAAAAAATAAAAAATAAAAAAATAAAAATATGTATATATATATTAAAATTTTGAATTAAATAGAAAATAAATTAAATTTCCAACTAAAAAATAAATAAACAAATAAAAATAATAAAATGTTAAGGAGTCAAGCAGTTAACCAGATCAGCTCAGACCACCATTTACTTGGTCTAAAGTGAGGATGCAAAGCTCTGCTCACTGATTTCACACTCTGCAGGCCTGTCACAGTGTCCCCTGGCATCATTTCACTCTCAAGTGGCCACTCACTTAGAAATCAGGAATAGTAAGTCTTCAAAAGAACATTGCTTTTGTCTTAAGACATTCTTTTTTCTCACTCTTACCTTTCAGTTTCCTCTGCTTCCCTATGGCACTTCCCTCCTGTCAATGTCAGAACCCACCCCCCCCACACACACACAAACACCCACAACCCCCTAGCACAGCCTCATTTGGCAACTGGTTAGAAATGAAACACAAACAAAAAGAAGAAAAAAGAAATACAATGCAAACTTTCATTCCCCACACCAATCCACTGAATCAGAAACTGGGAACGGGGTCTTGTTTCTCAAATTTAACAAACCCTGTGGGTGAATCTGATGCATGCTCAACTTGGAGAATCATATTTCATTTCATTTGATATTTGAGAGATCAACAATTCTGAAAGGTAAAATTATCCTTATTTTGAAAATGAGGAAGCTGAGATTTCAAGATGAAAAGATAACTAGCTAGTAAGTGGGGCCTGGCCCCTGGCTACTCTCCAACACTAGTTTCATCCCAGTCCTGTATCTTTCTGGCTCTTCCTGGAAAACAATGCAAGCTTAGCCTGACTCTGGGACTTAGCCCTCAGTGTTCCCTCTACTGCAGTGATTTAAACCCCAGCAAGTCCATTTGAGTCTCATGGAAAGCTTTAACATTAAAAACAAAAACAGTAACAACAAACCATTTCATTATGAAGTATTTCAAACATACATGAAATAGAGAGAAAAGAATGATCAACCCCAATGACAAAAAGGTGGTTTTTCAAAGGACTCCCCCAGCCCCACCCAGATCACTTGAATCTGGGATTAAAACACATCACATCACCCCTGGCCAACATTGCCACACCATCTATCTCTTTCCCCCACTTTATTGTCTTCATAGCATATTTCACCCAACATTTCATTACATATGGGTTTCTTCTTATTCTCATCAGTGAATGTCATTCATTGTTCAAGGACTCATTCATTGGGACAGTGGTGCATCTTCCTGTTCATTGTTTATCCCCAGTGCCTGTGAGGGAAGTAACACATGGGAGGCACTTGATGAATATCCTCTGAGTGAAAAAAAATAGATGATGGTAGGCAGAATGGATATTTTAACCCAGGACTGTCTGCCTCCAAAACCCATGTTCTTCCCACAATACTATGTGGCAGTTCTGGGCTAGTCTTTCTTTCCAGAAAGAAAAAGTAATTCTTGCCTGCGAGCAAGCTGTATATTTGGTGCCAAGATTATTAAACTGGCTGGTTCATGTCTAGTTATGAGGTCTTGTGTAGCTCCCTTAAAAACCCGGAGTCTTATTTCCATCTATGAAACAGGAAAATAAGTCTGTCCCTACCTATTTTTCTGATTTTTTAATGTTTTTTTTTTTGAAAGAGAGAGAGAGCCAGCTTGAGAAGGGAAGGGGTGGAGAGAGAGGGAGACACAGATCTGAAGCAGGACTCCAGGCTCTGAGCTGTCAGCAGAGAACCCAACGCTGGGCTTGAACTCATGAGCTGTGAGATTATGACCTGAGCTGAAATCAGACCCTTAGCTTACTGAGCCATCCAAACACCCTCTTCCAGATTTGTTTACAGGGTAAGGGAAACTTAAGTGTGACAGCATTCTGTAAATTAAATCACCATGTAAGGGTAAGTTATTAACATTACAACCTGGGGAGGGAAAAAAAGAAGAGAGGAAAAAACAGAAAGCAAAGAAAGTAAATAAAAAGAGAAGAGAATAGAAAAGATGATGGCATTGGACAGAATGGTTTCAAAGAAACTTTCAAAGTCAAAAACTTCTGTGATTTAATAGAAAAAGAAAGAGTATCAAAATATTGTCTTTCAAAAGTGGCCATCTGTCCAAGAATGATTCAAAATTATTTGCTTACAGGAAAAAAAAACCTACAATCTTTTTTTAAATTTTAAAATAGAATTTATTTGCTACACCAGATAACTAAAATGCCCCTACACTTCAATCTTTTCACAACATGCAATAATAGATCACAGTTCATGATGGATCAACATAAATGGCTACACATGATCCAGACACATAGCAGGTTGTTCCCAAGGGAATAGTCAACCGGGTAGAGTGGATAAAAGCCCCTGCAAAATCTGTTTACCCTGAGAAGGGTGGCTGTCTGATTGTTCCTATCATAACAATTTCTAGTGGGCCCCACCCCAGGAAGCCACTAGTATGCTTTACATGCAAGTCATGTTGGACTGGCTTTATCATGATGGAGATATTCACCAATGAAATATGCTTCTTACCCAAAGCATGGTAAATCTTTGAAACAAAGGGTCCCTTTTGCATGGGCACGATGTGTAACCTTTACTGCCTCTAACTTGAGCAACCCAAGAATTAGATTCTCAGATTACTTTGTATCACTTTAATGGTCTTACAGATGCCAAGAAAAATTAGAGAAATTAATAAGAAAATGGGGAGTTTGGGTTAAGATGGCAGAAAAGTAGGGGGACTAGGTGTCCTCATACCATACACAGCTGTATTGAGGTCAGATCACTTGGAACACCCAGGAAATCTATCTGCAGATCTGACTCCCTCTCTCTGCCCCTCCCCCACATGCACTCTGTCTCTCTCAAAAATAAATAAACATTAAAAAAAAACAATTTAAAAAACTGAGATCATACCATCCATATTTTCATATCACAATGCTATGAAACTTGAACCAACCACAAGAAAAAAATTGGAAACTCCACAAATACATGGAGATTAAAGAATATCCTACTAAAGAATGAATGGGTTAACCAGGAATTTAAAGAATAATTGAAAAATACATGGAAGGAAATGAAATGAAAACATAACAGTCCAAATGCTTTGGGATTAAGCAAAGGCCGTCCTAAGAGGAAAATACATTGCAATTCAGGTCTATTTCAAGAAGCAAGAAAGGTCCCAAATACACAATCTAACCTTATATCTAAAGAAGCTGGAAATGCAACAGCAAATAAGCCCAAAGCCAGCAGAAGAAATAATAAAGATTGGAGTAGAAATAAATAATATAGAATTCAAAAAGCTAGAACAGAAAAATGAATCTAAGACCCGGTTTTGTGAAAGAATAAACAAAATTCATAAACCCCAGCCAGACTTCTCAAAAAGAGGACCCAAATAAAATCACAAATGAAAGAGGAGAGATCACAACCAAAACCAAAGAAATACAATTATTAAAGAATTATATGCCAACAAACTGGACAATCTGGGAGAAACGGACAAGTTCCTAGACACTCACACATTACCAAAACTCAACCGTGAGGAAATAGAACATTTGAGCCATAACCAGTGAAGAAATTGAATCCATAATCAAAAATCTCCCAACAAATAAGAGTCCAAGGCCAGATGGCTTCCAAGGGAATTCTACCAGACATTTAAAAAATAGTTAATACCTAGTCTTCTCAAACTCTTCTCATTCTATGAAGACTTGATTCCAAAACCAGACAAAGACCCCACTAAAAAAGAGAATTATAGGCCAATATCCTGATTGGATGCAAAAATTCTCAACAAGATACTCGTACATCAAATTCAACAGTATGTTGAAAGAATTAGTCACCATGATTAAGTGGAATTCATTTCTGGGCTTCAGGGCTGGTTTAATATTCACAAATCAATCACTGTGATACACCATATTAATAGAAGAAAGGGTAAGAATCATATTATCCTGTCAACAGATTCAGAAAAGGCATCTGACAAAATACAGCATCCTTTCCTTAATAAAAAAAACCCTCAAGAAAGGACAGAAGGAACATACCTTCATGTCATAAAAGCCATATATGAAAAGCCTACAGCTAATATCATCCTCAAGGGGGAAAAACTGACAGCTTTCTCCCTGAGATCAGGAACCCAACAGGGATGTCCACTCCCTGTTGTGTAACATAGTGTTGGAGGTCCTAACATCAGCAATCAGACAACACAAAGAAATAAAAGGCATCCAAACTGGCAAAGAAGAAGTCAAACTTTTACTCTTCTCAGATGACATGATACTCTACATGGAAAACCAGAAGGACTCCACCAAAAAACTGCTAGAGCTGATATATGAATTCAGCAGTCACAAGCTATAAAATCCATGTAGAGAAATCAGCCACATTTCTTTATACCCATGATGAACAGAAAGAGGTATCAAGGAATCAATCCCATTTACAATGACACCAAAAACCATAAAATACGCAGGAATAAAAATAACCAAATAGATAAAAGATCTGTACACTGAAAATTACACAAAGCTTATGGAAGAAAATGAAGAGGACACAAAGAAATCAAACAACATTCCATGCTCATGGATTAGAAGGACAAATACGGTTAAACTGTTGATACTGCCCAAAGCAGTCTACATATTCGATGCAATCCCTGTCAAAATAGCACCAGTATTCTTCATAGAGCTAGAATAAACAATCCTAAAATTTGTATGGAACCACAAAAGACCCTATTTGGTTAAAAAAGAAAACCAAAAGTGGAGGCATCACAATCCCGGACTTTAGCCTATACTGCAGTGTTGTAATCATCAAGACAGTATAGTACTGGCACAAAAACAGACACATATATCAAAGTAACAGACTAGAGAACCCAGAAATGAACCCACAAACATATAGCCAACTAATCTTCGACAAAACAGGAAAAGAGTATCCAAAGGAAAAAAGTCTCTTTAGCAAATGGTGCTAGGAGAACTGGACAGCAACATGCAGAAGAATGAAACTGGGCACATTTTCTTACACCATACAAAAAAACAAACTCAAAATGGATGAAAGACCTAAAAATGAGGCAGGAAACCATCAAATTTTTATGGGAGAAAACAAGCAGTAACCTCTTTGACCTCAGCCACAGCAACTTCTTACTTGATATGACTCCTGAGGCAAGGGAAACAAAAGCAAAAATGAACTATTGGGACTTCATCCCAGTAAATAAAAAAGCTTCTGTACAGCAAAGGAAACAATCAAGAAAACTAAAAGGAAACTGATGGAATGGGGGAAGATATTTGCAAACAACATATCAAATGAAGAGTTAGTATATAAAATCTATAAAGAACTTACAAATTCAACACTCAAAAAAATAAATCATCCAGTGAAGAAATGGCAGAAGACATGAATAGACAGTTTTCCAAAGAGGACATCCAGATAGCAAACAGACACATGAGAAGATGCTCAACATCACTCATTATCAGGGAAATACAAATCAAAACCATAATGAGATACCACCTCACACTGGTCAGAATAGCTACAATTTATAATTTAGGAAACAACAGATGTTGGCAAGGATGTGGAGAAAGAGGAATCCTATTGCGCTATTGGTGGGAATGCAAATCAATGCAGCCACTCTAGAAAACAGTATGGAGGTTCCCCCAAAATTTTACACCACAACTACCCTAAACAACTGAGCAATTGCACTACTAGGAATTTATCCAAAACACAAAAATACTGGCTGATTCAGAGGGACACACGCACCACAGTGTTTAGAGCAGCAGTATCAGCAATAGCCAAATTAAGGAAAGAGTCCAAATGCCCATGAACTGATGAATGCATAAAGAAGATGGGATGTATATATACAATGGATTATTACTAGGCAATCATAAAGAATGAAATCTTGCAATCTGCAACAACGTGAATAGAACTAGAGGGTACTATGCTAAGCAAAATAAGACAGAGAAAGACAATAACATGATTTCACTCATATGTGGAATTTAAGAAACTTAACAGATAAACATAAGGGAAGGGAAGGGAAAAAAAGATAAAAACAGAAAGAGAGGCAAACCATAAGAGACTCTTAAATACAGAGAAAAAAAATGAAGCGTTGATGGGGGGGTTGTTAAATGGGTGATGGGTCTTAAGGAGGGCACTTTTCAAGGCTCCTGGGTGGCTTAGTCGGTTAAGCATCTGACTTCGGCTCAGGTCATGGTCTCATGGTTCGTGGGTTCGAGCCCCGTGTCAGGCTCTGTGCTGACAGCTAGCTCAGAGCCTGGAGCCTGCTTCAGATTCTGTGTCTCCCTCTCTCTCTGACCCTCCCCTGCTCGCACTGTCTCTATCTCTCAAAAATAGATAAAAATCACAAAATTAAAAAAAAAAAAAAGAAGGGCACTTTTCTTGGGGATGAGCACTGGGTATCCTATGTACTCCTGGAGCCAAGACTATACTGTATGGTTAACTAACTCGAGAATTAAAAAAGAAAGAAAAAAGAAAATGGGGACAGAGTGGGAAATCAAGGCACTCATCTCAACAGAGTAGAAATCTTTAGATGGTTATGAATAGGTTGAATGAAGCAGATGTTAATAGGATTGAGGCAAAAGCCTTAATGCAGCACTATCTAAAATAGGTGAATCAATGGGACCCCCTGGTGGCCCTTCAACTTTAAAGGGCCACAAACAAGTCCAACTCTGTTTACCTCAGTTGCTGGAATTTAAAAAGCCAGAAAGCAAAGACTGTAATAAGAAATCTCACCTAGACTCACCCACAGCAATGGTCAAATAGATTAATCAAGATGAAGACTGACAGAAGGGGGTAGGGGTGGGAGGTAGGCAAACGTCTAAAAGACATGGGGGGGTATTTTCTGGTGATGAAAATGCTCTAACTTGGTGGTGTCTGCTACACAATTCTGTGAATAGACTAAAAATCACTGAATTGTACATATTCAATGGGTGAACTGTATGGTGGTATGTGAATTATCTCTCAGCAAACTATTACGCTCAAAACAATAAATGAATGTATAAATTTTTTAAAAAAGGAAACAAAAATAAATAAGTATAATTGCCTTAAAAAAAAAAGATCAGGGGTGCCTGGGTGGCTCAGTCAGTTAAGCATCCACTTCAGCTCAGGTTATGATCTCATGGCTTGTAGGTTCCAGCCCTGTGTCCTGCTTTGTGCTGACAGCTCAGGGCTTGGAGCCTGCTCTGGATTCTGTGTCCCTCTCTTCTCTCTGCCCCACCCCTCTCAATAAATAAACATAATAAAAAAAAATTTAAAGATGAAGATTGACAGACGGGCTAGAGTCTTCTGGTCTGACCCCCAGTTAGGGACCTGGGGACCCAAGGCCATATGTGAGTAAAATGGTTTGGGTGGATGGAAGAAAAGACATATAATGGTCACAGGCAGGGTGGATTAAACACCACTGGCCCACAAGACAGAAAAGGGCTTTGGGGCAGATAGGTGCAGGTCTGTGCCAAGTGTGGGACGAGGTGAATTCACTTTTCATAAAGCAATGGAAAGATATACTAACTGTATATTAGAGGGAATTCTTTTCTGGGAAGAAGGTAAAACATGGAATCAATCTGGAAAGAAAATGAGGCTTTAGCAATGTGGGCCAGGCAGCAAATAATGCTGGAAATGCTAGAACCCAGGAAGAGTTCTAGGAAAGGGCTCACACCCTGACCCAAATAACCTCTTGACATTTTAACACAGATGGAGAACCAAGTGGCCATGGAGCAGTGGCCTTCCATCCTTGCTGCTGAGGCTCGAGGGCACACCTACTGGAATCCCATGGCCCTTTAGACTTAGAGAAGGTATTGGGAGCACCATGACTGCTCTTATCGCTAGAACAGATTAAAATAAGATATACAGTATTGTCAGTAGGGATAGGAACTATTCTGAGTACCACCCACATCCTGCTACATAACAGCACGCAAAGGAAACAATACACTATATAAAGCCAATCACTGTCTCAGCTCCTCAGAGGAATAAAAGCACAGGCCTGTTGGAGTAAAAAAGTGGAGTAGTCTAGGTTGGCCAAAAGATGAGGGGTGTGCAGAGGAGTTGTGGGAAAGAAGGCTAGAAATAAAAGTTGCAACCAAACTTGTTCAGCATAAAGGATCAATGACATATGACAGTACAACGTATAATTTTTTGACTTTACCAAGGCACAAAAACAATATGCATTCAGTGCAGTTGATTTGGCTCTGTTATATTTCCCTGGACTAGTGCTGTGTGATACATACCTTCTGATGCTGGGCAGGGGCAGTGAGCCACAGGGTAAACCCCTGATACACTTACAACTATCCTGCACCCATATAATCATTCTGTTTTCACTTTCAGCACATTATTCAAAAAATTACATGATATTCAACACTTTAGTATAAAATAGGAGTTGTGTTGGATGATTTTGCCCAACTGCAGGCTAATCAGAGCATTCTAAGCACAGTTAAGATCAGCTGGGCTGAGCTGTGATGTTCGGTAGATGAGGTGAATTAAATGCATTTTCGACCTATGATATTTTCAGCTGACGATGGGTTTATCAGGATGTAAACCCATCGTAAGTTGAGAAAGATCTGTGATGTCTACCCAGCAGCATTTGCCTTCTTTCAGAGAGGCGGTGCAGGAGCCTGTTCATGGCGCAGGTCTGAAACTAGGTGAGTTCTGATCCCAATTCAGACCTTGAGCAATCACCTTAACCTTTCCACAGTTGCATTTTCATATAGGTTAAAAGGTGATCATCGCAGTGCCATACATTAAGATTAACATGAGGGGGCGCCTGGGAGCTCAGTCAGTTAAGCTTCCAACTTGGGCTCAGGTCATGATTTCAAGGTTTGTGGGTTTGACCCCCACCTCGGTCTCTGTGCTGACAACTCAGAGGCTGAAGCCTGTGTCAGATTCTTTGTCTCCCTCTCTATCTGCCCTCCCCCAGCTTACACTGTCTGTCTCTCAAAAATGAATAAATGTTTAAAAAAATTTTTTTAAGCTGACATGAGGATTGAGTATGTCAATACCCGCAAAATTCTTAAACAGTGCCTGCAGCATAAGAAAGCAAGCAATGCATGAGCTACTCTAATGGTCAGTATTAGTATTAGTTATTCTTAGCGTTAATCCTGCAGTCAACAGTGCCACTGAAAGGGGAGTGGTCAGACCACGGCCTCTCCCTCAGGTGCCTAATCAGGCTATAAGGTGTAGGACAGAAGGGATCAGAGACGTGGAAGGCCAGAGGTCTTCTGCAATTCAGGTGAGAGGTCCATCCAAAGTGCCAACCACAAAGGAAAGGAAAGAAAAGGGAAGGGAAGGGGGCCAGGTATCAGACATGTCTGAGCACTCGAACTGGCAAAACCTAGCCAATGCCTGGATATGGCTGGGAAGGAAAACAGAATGGTCAGAGAGAAGAATAAAGGATTTTGTCTGAAAACATGTCCATCTTGGCACCAAGGCAACTAATGAAATTACACTCAGAAATTAATTCTGCCTGCACTGCACTGTGAACTCCTTGTTCACTTTGTCATACCCAGGGGCCCGGCTACACACTTCCAGAGTACCTCCCTCCCCTAACACTATGCCACTCTGGTTCTCTGCCAGGAAACCTTGATTTCTCTTCATTTCTTATCCTATGTGCCATCAGCTATTACCACTCACTAGTGATGAAAGGTCTCAGGTGCAATGCAATCGCCCCACCTGGAGAGCTCCCAGATTCCAAAGGCCTCCTGGAGCGCCTGGAGAATTGCTCAATTACCAACTCCATTCCTCCTACCCTTTAGGTTAACCTTCTCCATAAAGCTTCAGACTAAATTATTAAGTGTATCTTATAAGGCAAGGGCAACCGCGAAAAGAAACAAGCCAGTGAAGTGACTGATATGCTAGTTATCTCCCTTCCCAGCCACATTGCTCCACGAGCAACTATCACCCTGCACATCCAGTCTCTGAACAGTCCAGTCTCCTTTCCACCTGTAGGCAAATCCTAGGCTTCTCCCCACCCCACCAACACACACAACAGTGGGAACTACCCAGGACGGGGATCCACAGCCCTAGCCCGCAAGTGCATGGGGCTCAGACTCCGCGGACCTACCTTTAGCACTAGCAGACCTGCCAGACCTGCCACTGAATTCAGATAACCTCCCAACCCCAGGGGGCAAAATCAGCTGCAGGCACTACCCCTACCCCTACGCTACTCCTAGGCACTACCCCAGCTCCGGGTGACCAACTCCCACCCTCACATCCGTGGCCACAACCCCACACTCCCCCAGGGAGGTTGGCCCTTCCAAGCTGCAGCACAGGGTCCTCCAGCGGGAGGGCCGCTACCTGGTCCTGGCGCCTGTAGACTCTGAAGCCCAGGATCTCCACCAGTAACTCCCAGTTGGCCCCTCCTGGCCCCCATTGTTGAAGCTCTGCACAGGCCTCCTGGAACTGGTTTTCAGAAAAGTGATGGGCCGATTGAGCCATCTCTTCACAGCCCGTGGGGCAAAGCCAGGGACCCACCAGGTGTGCTTTCTGGGGCTGGCCCAGAGGGTGGTCCAGCATGATCGGCAGGGGACAGAGGCTTGAGGGGGAGCTGGTGGAACTTAAGGGGAAGAAGCCTAGGGGGGCGTGGCCACAGAAGAGCAGTCTAGGCGAGGTGGGCGGGGCTGAACAGGAGATGGCCAGGACTGAAGAGAAGTAAAACCAGAAAAACACTGGACTTGATCTCCAGGAAGACTGAAGGGCTAGCAAAGTGAGGAGGCCTGTAGACAGAAGGGAAAAGGAAGAAACTAATGTCATCTAAGAAACCCTTCCTTAGCCCATCTCATCCTCCTCCCCAGCAAAATATGCTTGGGTGTCCCTCCTTTACCTTCTCTGAAGAAGGTAGGGAAAGTCTCTGAGGGGATTGGTACACTTGGGAGGTGAGATGGACAGAGCAGAAATGCCTGAAAATCTCAGGGATCAGATGCTAGAACTGAATGCTGTTCCAATGTCATTTCTATTCTTTCTGTTATGCACTTAAAAACATTATTCCAAGAAGGGGTCCATGGGATTCACCAGAAGGCCTAAGGGACTCATGGCATAAAAAGGACACTAAAAAAAATATGAATGAAAATGAAAAAGCAACCTCTGCAAGTGAAAAATACATTAGTCATTAAAATTAGAACATTAGAAGAGAAGTAAAACTATTCGATAGAATTAAAGGGTTAAGAAGTCGGCCATGATACAATTTTCCAGAAAGCAACATGGAGAGAAAAGGAAATGGAAAATGTGGGGCCCCTGGGTGGCTTAGTCAGTTGGGCGTCCGGCTTCGGCTCAGGTCATTATCTCATGGTTCGTAGGTTCAAGCCCCGTATCGGGGCTCTGTGCTGATAGCTCAGAGTCCAGAGCCTGCTTCAGATTCTGTGTCTCCCTCTCTCTCTGACCCTCACCTGCTCACACTGTCTCTCTCTCTCTCTCTCTCTCAAAAATAAATAAAAACCATATAAAATTATTAAAAAAAAAAGAAAGAAATGGAAAATGTGAAGAATAAGAAAGAGACAAGAAGGATGCATTGAGAAGGTAAAACATTCCTGACTGGAGTTCCCAAAGAAGGGCAAAGAGGTTAGAGATGGGATGGACAGGTGGAGAAGAAACAGACAAATGGACAAAAACAAAGGGGACCTCAAATTCTAAAGAGCAAAAACCTTAATGGGGGACAGTGAGGTCAGAATTTTACTTAGAAAGCGGGCAAGAGATGTTGATCAGTTTTAGTCCCCTGTGCATGTTGAAATTTAATGGAATGGATACTCAAAACCTGGTAGTAAGAAAACAAACAAACAAACCATAACGTGGGTAAAGGATTTAAACCAACATTTCACTAAAAAGATACACTGGTGGGAAATAGAAACATGAAAATATACTCAGCATCATTTATCAGTATGGTAATGTAATTTAAAATCACAATGAAAGGGGGCCCCTGGCTGGCTGAATGGGAGGAACATGTAATCCTTGATGGCTGGGTCATGAGTTTCAGCCTCATGTTGTGTGTAGAGATTACTTAAATTAAAAAACTTTAAATAAATAAATAACAATAAATTAAAATAAAATTATAGTGAGGTACCACTATGCACCTATGAGAATGGCTAAAACTAACAAGATGGACCAAAGGATTGGCAGGAATGTGGAAGAAACAGAACTCTAACACACTGCTGGTGGAATGGAAATGATAAAAGTACTTTGGAAAACTGACCATTTCTTTGAAGTTAAGCATACACGCCTTATACAATCTAGCCATTCTATTCCTAAGTATATAACAGCAAAAATAAATAAATAAATAGTATTGTCCATATGTAGACTTATACACAAATGTTCATAACAGCTTCATTTGTAATAGCCAAAGCCTGGAAAAATCCCAAATGTCTTTCAATGAGTGAATTGATAAAACACACTGTGACATATCCATCAATGAATTACTCAGCAATAAAATGTTAAATTAATAAAATGTGTGTATATATGTGCATACGTGTGTATATTTTATGTATACTTATATGATAAAATATGTGCAATACAGTATAAATAATTTAAGAGTAAAGTAGCAAGATACCTGCAGTTTACATTCGAAGAGTTCAACAAAATAAACCATGTAATATTTATATTATTATAAATTGTGTAATAGAGAAGCAAAAGTGACAAAATATAAACAACTGATGAATTTAGAGGAAAAGTAAGAATATTTTTTGTTCTAGTCCTTCAACTTTTCTACACATTTAAAATTATTCAAAATAGAAATTTTGAGAAAACCCAGCTATATGCATTTATAGGGGATATAACTAAACTATAATGACACAGAAATTGTAGAGTAAAGGTATGGAAAACATACACAAATAAACCCTAAACAAGAGGGAGTTCGGGTGGCTCTAAAAATAGACAAAATAGAGTTTAAGGCAAAAAAAAGAAATAGGATTTCATGGGATAATGACAAAGGACAGAACTCTAGGAATTCTGAATGCTTAAATTTATATTTATTTCACAACATAATCTCAAATATGTAAAGGAAAAAGTATCATCAGTACAAGGAGAAATCAGCAAATTCACAATCACAGTGGAAAAGCTTAAGGCTATTTTGTAGGGTATCGATTGATCAAGGAGACAAAAAAATTCATATGCTTGATCTAAAGGACATTTATAGAACCCCATCCCCAATAACTATAATACCCATATTATTTGCAAACTCTAAACATTCATTAAATTGATGATCCTGTAAGACACAGAGGATATTTTCAACAAACACCGATGAATATATATCATTCTCTGATGACAAAAAGAAAGAAAGAAACAGCCATCCCTGCCCCCATATATTTGAAAACTAAGCAAACAAAACAAATACATACTTATTCTAGGAACCTAGCCAGCAATTAATCCCCTACATTGTATTCCTTTCTGTTTAAAACACCTAGAGAACAGATCTTTTCTGTACTTACTCTTGTGTGATATCTTATTCGTAGATTAGGATATTTAATATTTTAAAGACTATTTCTATCAATCCAAACTATAAATCGAATGAAATTTAATAAAAAATCCATTAAGAGAAACCTCCACACTGTTTTCCAGAGCGGCTGCACCAGTTTACATTGCCACCAACAGTGTAGGATGTGCCCATCTCTCCACACCCTCGCCAGCATCTATAGTCTCTTGTTCATTTTTGCCACTCTGACTGGCGTGAGGTGGTATCTCAGTGTGGTTTTGATTTG
>NC_043716.1:29020114-29022589 GCF_006229205.1 Suricata suricatta
GCTGCCGGATGTAGACGTACTATACTGCCAGTCAAGGCATGTTATCAGTGCCAGCATTACAGATAGGCAGAAGGAAACCCCAGAAGCCAGAGGCAAAGGGAGATGATTCTGTTCCTCCCACCTGGCATTTGATCCCTTATATCGTTACTTCACTCTCCTGCCCTGTCTCTCTACCTGCTCTGTAGGATTGTGTCCCATACTGCTTGATATTCTCATTTGACAGCATGCCTTACCTACCTGTGAATGAGCGTTGGTGCTTTTAATGATAGAGAGAAACCCTTCCTTTCTCCAGGAAGGTACTGTGAGATATCAGAGGACTGATCATTCATCAGTGGTGTGACTCTGCATTAGTTACTCACTGTTTCTGAGGCTGAGTTTCCCTCTGTAGGAAAGGGGAGGTACATTGCCCAGTAGGCATGCTTTGGAGGGACATTGGGGAACCAGGGCAGAATAGGTACCCCATAAACACTGGGATCATTCTACTTTGTCCTGCGGTCCCTCAAAGCTAACCTCTATGCACAGGGGATGGCCAAACAACATTACTTAAACCCGCTGCTCATAGGAAGAAACATGAGCACTGAGTATTAGTAGGTACTTATCCTCTTGGGTTAACACTGGTTCACCAAGAATAAAAAATCCATTTCATCTCAATCAACACTCCTAGAACACTCACTATGTCTATGGCACTATTCTAGGGAGGATAGTTTAATCCTCAGAAGCAGGAGGACTTATGATTTATTGAGCCCATTCCATATGTTTTAGATATAGCATCGGTTTTTGTCCTGTGATCAACACAGATCCCTGTGAGTTCAGTGTAAGCATCCCCATCCTATGGATGACAAAATTGAGGCTCAGAGCAGTAAAGAAACTTGCCAAACACCACATAGCTCAACTGGAACCTGAATGCAAACACAGACCTGGCTCCAGAAACCTAGTAAGACTTTCATAGCTAGAAAGGCCTCAACAGAATTTTAGGTTTCACAGTAGAAGGAATTCAAAGCCTAAACAATTTTTAAAAACACCCTCAGTATAACACAAGTATACTTATTGCAATGGCAACAACCATCACCCCATGCCACCTCAGAGTCCCTGCGACACCCACAGTGGTCCCAGCCCTCACTCAGGTGCCCTGTGGGATGGGCTGTTGCCCCTGGTTTCTGTGGACTGATGAGTGAAGTTCTTAAATGTTTTGGGGGAGAAATGAATTTGCTTTGGCTTTTGGCTTTCTTTGCTTTTGGCTCTCCCCCCATGATTCATACTTTTCCTCACAGCAAGCCTGCTTGAGATTCTGTCTCCCTCTCTCTCTGCCCCGCCCCACCAAAATAAATAAACTTAAGAAAAAAAAAAGATAAAAAGAACATGAAGGTCAAGTAGTGGTGTGCTCTTTGAAAGGCTACATCTCGGGGGGCCTGGGTGGCTCAGTCAGTTAAGGGTCCTACTTCGGCTCGGGTCATGGTCTCACCGTCTGTGGGTTTGAGCCTCACATCAGGTCCTATGCTGACAGCTCAGAGCCTGGAACCTGCTTCAGATTCTGTGTCTCCCTCTCTCTCTGCCCCTCTCCCACTTGCTCTCTGCCTCTCTCTCTCTCTCTAAAAAATTAAAGACATAAAAAATTTAAAAAAGAAAGGATACATCTCTCTTGGACATGAAATTAGGGTACTTCACTTGCCAGTAGACCACGGTTTCTCCATTGCATTGCTTTTCTTGCAGTTCTAAGGAGAACAAAGTAAGTTAATATATTTGGAAACTTTCTGGGCTTCAATTAATACAAAGCCTAGCTATGATGCCCTCTAGGGATATGGTAAAGCACCAACTCATATGGCACAGAATTTTAGAAAAAATCAGATTTATTTATAACATTGCATTAATAATAACGCTGAAAGCTTGGTGCCCAAGGGTAGAGTCTAGTAGATATAAAAACACAGTAAAAATAAAACAACAAAGCATGTCCCCTCTTTAGTACAAGCAAGATTCTCAAATTCAATGCAATGAAACAAAATCAGGCATCCAAAAATGAATGTTCAAGTTTTAAAATCAGA
Source organism: Suricata suricatta (assembly GCF_006229205.1). Taxonomy (NCBI): domain Eukaryota; kingdom Metazoa; phylum Chordata; class Mammalia; order Carnivora; family Herpestidae; genus Suricata; species Suricata suricatta. The sequence goes on from NC_043716.1 coordinate 29,022,154, forward strand.
GCAACCAGCAGATGTCACTAGAGTACCAAGAGTTTTGCTTCTGAGATCTCCCTAGATTATTGCCCTATTACAGCTAGCCTTGGACTGAGTCACTCAGTCTAGAAGGTTCTACAGATGGCAGTGTTTTTCCTAAGCAGCTAGTAAGTGGCATAACTATGACTAACCCTAGGTGTCTTGCTTCTCTCCCTTGTTCCTTTATACTTTACCTTGGCTCCAATGACCAGATTTCCTTAATATTCCATCATTCTATTGTGTGCAAATAGCAGCTAACTCCTGGCTGGAGAGAGCAAAAGAATTCAATGACATGCACACCCTCTGACCCCAAGAAGGGCAATATGCCTTCATACTAACCATTTAGAGAAGGAGGCAAGCCAAGGCTGCTGAAGTAACCAGGAGAGCCCCTTGAGGAGATGTTAATAGGGGGAAAGTATTCTTT
>NC_043716.1:29022689-29033246 GCF_006229205.1 Suricata suricatta
TATAAAAGGTAGCTACTTTTTTGCATGGACCTCAAGCATATTGTAGTATAGAGGTGGAATTTAAGGAAAGGTATTAAGCAGGCTGTGTTTTAGCTTATGGGCAAGTAATAAATTGTATCATTTATCTTGAATGTATCATACATAAGCTGCTATCTAATGATTGCCACTTCAGATAGCTGTGAAATTAGGTGATTAACTAGTTGTTACTTAACCTTCTAATTTCTGTTTAAGTCTAATTACATGAAATAGAAGTTGGGGTTCTGATTTTTTACTTTGCTTATCCATTTGGAGTGTCACTGTAACTACGTATTGTAAATGATGGAAAATAATTGCATATGTTAAAAAAATAGTGTTATATTCTAAAAAAAATAAAAAATAAAGTAAAAAAAAAGAAAGAAAGCAAAAAAAAATCCATTAAGAGTGTTCAAGAAACTTAACACACCAATTCTAAACTTCAGAGTAAAGACATAGGAATCAAGCAATTTGAATAGACAAGAGATCAACTTTTTTAATTTAAGTTTTTATTTCTTTTGAGAGGGTGTATGTGTGTGTGGTGTGTGTGTGTGTGTGTGTGTGTGTGTGTGTGTGTGTATGCGTGCGCACGTTCAGGGGAGGGACAGAGAGAGAAGGAAAGAGAGAATCCCAGGCAGACTCTGAACTGTGAGCATAGAGTCTGACAGGGGCTGAACCCCATCAATCACTAAATCATGACCTGAGCTGAAATCAAAAGTCTGAAGCTTAACCCTCTAAACCACCCAGGCACCACAAATTTTTAAGGGAGGTGGGGGAGGAAACCTGCCCTATCTTACATCAGGATCAATAATAAAGAAAATACTGTAATACTGGGGCACCTTGGTGGTTCAGTTGGTTAAGCATCCACTTCAACTCAGGTCATGATCTCAAGGTTCATGAGTTTGAGCCCCACATCAAGCTCTGAGCTTTTAGTGCAGAACCTGCTTGGGATTTTCTCTCTGCCCCTCCCCCACTTGCCTTCTCTTGCTCTTTCTCAAAATAAATAAATAAACTTAAAAAAAAGAAATATAATACTGTGATACTGACTCAGGTCTACAAAAATAACTAAATAATGAAACAGTTTTCCATCTAGAAACAAATCCAAATGCATACTCAAACTTAACATGTATGAGAGAGAACAATTTTAAAAAATAGTATTAGAACTGTTGTATAGTGTTAGCTACACTTGTGTTGAGCAGAGGATATTATACAGACTTGTCAAATCATTATGCTGTACTCTTGAAACTAATGTAATGTTGCATGTTAACTAGACTTCAATTATATAAAACAATAAAAATTACAAACTGCTGGACTATAAAAGAAAAGATATTGCTTTCCATTCTGAATTTAAATAGCATGAATGTTTGTATATCGATGTAATAAAATAGAGAACCCAAAAAATGGACCCAAAAATATATGGTCAACTAAGCAGGAAAGAGTATCCAATGGAAAAAAAGACTGTCTCTGTAGCAAATGGTTTTGGGAGAACTGGACAGCAAATGCAGAAGAATGAAACTGAACCCACATTCTTACACCACACACAAAAATAAATTCAAAATGGATGAAAGACCTAAATGTGAGACAGGAAACCATCTAAATGCTATGGGAGAAAACAAACTGTAACCTCTCTGACCTTGGTCACAGCAACTTCTTACTTGACGTGTGTCCTAAGGCAAGGGAAATAAAAGCAAAAATGAACTATTGGGGCCTCATCAACGTGTAAAGCTACTGCACAGCAAAGGAAACAATCAAGAAAATTAAAAAGCAACCAACTGAATGGGAGAAGATATTTGCAAATAACAGTCAGAGGGTTAGTATCCAAAATCCATGAGGAACTTACCAAACTAAACACCAAAAAATCATCATCATCAACATCACCATCATCATCATCATCATCATCATCATCATCATCATCCAGTGAAGAAATGGGCAGAAGACATAAATGGACACTTTTCCAAAGAAGATATCCTGATGACAAATAGACACATGAAAAGATGTTCAACATCACTCATTATAAGGGAAATACAAATCAAAACTATAATGAGAAACCACCTCACACCAGTCAGAATGGCTAAAATTAATAACTCAGGAAACAACAGATGTTTCGAGGATGTGAAAAATAAAGAGGAACTCTATTGCACTGTTGGTGGGAATACAATGCAGCCACTTTGGAAAAACAATATGGAGGCTCCTCAAAAACTAAAACTAGAACCCCCCTACAACCCAGCAATTGCACTATTAGGATTTATCCAAAAGACACAAAAATGCTAATTTGAAGGGGCACATGCACCCCAATGGTTATAGCAGTGCTATTGACAATAGCCAAAGTATGGAAAAAAGCTAAATGTCCAGTAACTGATGAATGAATAAAGAAAATGTAGTATATATATATGCATGCAATAGAATACTACTCGATGATCAAAAAGAAGTGAATCTTGCTATTTGCAACAATGTGGATGGAACTGAAAGGTACAATGCTAAGCAAAATAAGTCAAAAAGACAAATATATAATTTCACTCATATGTGGTATTTAAGAAACACAACTGATGAACATAGGGGAGGAGAAGGAAAATAAGATAAAAACACAGAGGAGGCAAACCATAAAGAGACTCTTGAATACAGAGAACAAGCTGTGGTTTGCTAGAGGGAAGGTGGGTGGGGTGATAGGTTAAATGGGCATTAAAGGAGGACACTGTTTGGAATGAGCACTAGGTGTTATATGTAAGAGATGAATCACTGGGTTCTACTCTTGAAACCAAGAATACACTGTTAACTAACTTGAATTTAAAGTTAAAATATAGGGGGGAGGCAAGATGGTGGAGAAGTAGGGAGCTCTATACGTTTTGTCCACCCGTGTCTATCAAATAAGGAAGGACTGATGTCATAAAACCCTGAACTTGCAAGAATCTGGGAAGAAAGGAGACAGAGTCCACTAAGAAGACAGCTTCATAGGTGCGTGATTGCCAACTGGGGGAAGATAAAAACGTGTGGAGGGTAGGGAGCCCCCTCTGTGGAGAGCCACGGAGACATGAGGGGAAGAATCAGAGAGGCTGAAACCGCTCATAGAACAGTCTCTAGAGAAGGGAAAAACCTAGACCCATGACAGAGAGGGATCCTATCATCCCATCTGTAACCGCAGTGTGTTTGGAGAGAGATCCTTTCTCTAGCTGTGACGCTTTCCTTGGGCTAGGTGCCCCAATCCCAGGCGGCGCCAGGAGAAACTGCTACCCTGCTCCCCCTACGCTATCCACAGCTAGGTCCACCTGCAGGAGTACTTCGGGTGGTATCATTAAAGTGCACGAACTAAGATCTGGAAATGAGGCAGGGCTTGGGAAATACAATTCACCCACCTTGGCTACACCCGTGGCACAAGGAGATTGCATCCAAAGAGTGAGTTGCAACACTTAGTAAGAGAAGGGACTGGAGCACTGCCATTTTTTGCCCCACAACCACCAAGGCAGTGCCTCAAGGAGTGGCCTGGGGACCCACAGTGGAGGCAAGACCTACACCAAACCACGCTCATCTGCACTGGAGAGGTGCCTTTTTTTTTTCTTAACTAGAGCCTGGGGTGCAAGACCAACATTGATGCATTGCAGTGGTTAACTGATCAATTCTTACTATTCAGATATATTTCCCCTTATTCTTATCTTTCTCCTCTGCTGGACTGGGCACGCAGGTCATTGGTTTGTTTAAACAGTCATATTTAATCCATTCTCTTGATGCATATTCTAAACCTCCATCACTACCTTCCTTTCTCCCTCTCTCTGGAATAATCAGACTATATAGTTCCTTTGGATAACATTATCTTCATTTTTTTCACTTTGCCTCCTACTATATTCTCCTCTTTCTCTCTCTGAATTAAGCCTTTAAGTCTCTCTGCCTGGTCAATGTTCAATTTCGCTTCCTCCGCACCACTGTCACTTCTTTCTTTGTATATGCTCTTCCACCAGTGCTACCTCCACCCTGTTCTTTATTTGTAGATGGGATTTCTAGTTTTATGCTTTTAGACTGTCTTTTGCCTTTTATTGTTTTCATTCCCTCCCCTCTCTTTTTGTTTGCTTGTTTGTTTGATTTGTCTGTGCCTTTGTGTGCTTTTGTTCCCTGGGTGTTTGTTTCCCTTTGCAGGGCTACCTCAAGAACAAGCCAAATACACATGGTGGAGAGTCTCAAATATCACTATGAGTAAGGCAATAAAACAACCAAAGGCACAACAAGAGAGACCAAGGGACACCATTAAAAGAACACTTCCTGAACAGACAGGCCCTGGACACCCAATGAGCCTCCTTTAATATAGCAATATTCATGGGTGCAGAGTACATAATAAGCTTTTAAAACTGACAAGAGACAGAAAGGTAGGCAAAATGATGAAAAAGAGGAACTCTCCTCTAAAGAAATTCCAGGAAGAAGTCACAGCTACAGAAATGCTCAAAACAGATATAAGCAATATAACGGAACAAGACTTTAGAACAATTATCATAATATTAATTGCTGGGCTTGAAAAAGGCATGGAAGACATCAGAGAAGCCATTGCTACAAAGACTATGAACCTTTAAAATACTAGTGATGAATTTAAAAATGCTATAAATGAAGTACATAATAAAAGGGAGGCGGCCACTGCACAGATTGAAGAGGCAGAGAGAATAGGTGAATTAGAAGACACAATTATAGAAAAAGAGGAAGCTGAGAAATAGGGAGATGAATTGATCCAGGAGCACAAAAGGAGAATTCTAGAACTGAGTGATACACTCACATGGAACAATATCCATATCATAGGAATTCCTGAAAGAGGAGAAGGAGGAGGAGGAAGGGGAGGAGGTGGGGGAGGATGAGGGGGAGAAAGAGGAGGAAGGGAAGGAAGAAGAAGAAGAAGAAGAAGAAGAAGAAGAAGAAGAAGAAGAAGAAGAAGAAGAAGAAGAAGAAGGAGGAGGAGGAGGAGGAGGAGGAGGAGGAGGAGGAGGAGGAGGAGGAGGAGGAGAAGGAGAAGGAGAAGAAGAAGAAGAAGAAGAAGAAGAAGAAGAAGAAGAAGAAGAAGAAGAAGAAGAAGAAGGAGAAAGAAAGAAAGAAAGAAAGAAAGAAAGAAAGAAAGAAAGAAAGAAAGAAAGAAAGAAAGAAAGAAAGAGGAAAGAAAGAAAGAAAGAGGAAAGAAAGAAAGAGGAAAGAAAGAAAGAAAGAAAGAAAGAAAGAAAGAAAGAAAGAAAGAAAGAAAGAAAGAAAGAAAGAAAGAAAGAAAGAAAAAGAAAGAAAGAAAGGTGCTGAAGGGGTACTTAGACAAATTATAGCTGAGAACTTCCCCAATCTGGGGAAGGAAACAGACATTGAAATTCAAGAGGCATAAGAACTCCCCTCAGGTACAACTTGAATCGAACTTCTGCATGACATATCACAGTGAAACTGGAAAAATACAAGGATAAAGAGAGAATTCTGAAAGCAGCTAGGGATAAACAGGCCTTAATATACAAAGGTAGACACATAAGGGTAGTAGCATACCTATATACTGAAACTTGGCAGGCTAGAAAGAAATGGCAGGAAATCTTCAATGTGATAAACAGAAAAATATGCAGCCAGGAATTCTTTATCCAGCAAGCCTGTCATTCAGAATAGAAGGAGAGTAAAAGGTTTTCCCAAATAAAAATTAAAAGAATTCATCACCACTAAACCAACCCTACAAGAAATCCTAAGAGGGACTCTATGAGGGAAATGCTGCAAGGAACACAAGGTACCAGAGACACCGCTACAACCATGAACCCTACAGAGAACACATTAACTCTAAACCTATATTTTTCAATAATAGTACTGAATGTAAATGGAATAAATGCTCCAAAAAAAAGACATAGGGTAGCAGAATAAATAAAAAAACAAAATCCATTTTCTGTCTTCAAGAGACTCATTTTTGACTTGAAGACACCTTCAGGTTGAAAGGAAGGGGATGGAGAAATATCTGTCATGAGACTGGAAGTCAAAAGAAAGCCAGAGTAGCCATACCATATTGAACAAACTGGACTTTAAAGGTAGTAACAAGAGATGAAGAAGGGCATTATATAATAATTACAGGGTCTATCCATCAGGAAGAGCTAACAATTATAAACACCTATGCACCAAATTTGGAGCACCCAAATACATAAAACAGCTAATCACAAACAGAAGCAATCTTATTGATAAGAATGTGCTGATTGCAGAGAATTTTAATATTTCACTTACAGCAAAGGATAGATCAACTAGACAGAAAATCACTAAAGAAACAATGGACTTGAATGACACATTGGAACAGATGGATCTGACAGATATACTTAGAACTCTACATCCTGAAGCTATGGAATTCACTTTCTTCTTGAGTGCAGATGGTACATTCTCCAAGATAGACCACATACTGGGTCATAAAGCAGTCCTCAATAAATATAAAATAACTGAGATCATACCATGCACACTTTTGGATCACAATGCTATGAAACTTGAAATCAATCACAGGAAAAAGTCTGGAAAACCTCCAAAAACATGGAGGTTAAAGACCACCTTACTAAAAAATGATTGGGCCAATCAGGCAATTAGAGAGGAAATTTAAAAATATATGGGAAAACCCAAGTTATTATTTTCATTACTTTTTTTTTTCCTCTTCTTTTTTTGGTGGTGGGGGTGGTTATGTTTAAATGAAGTTGCTTTTACAACACCAGAGACTTAATCATCCATTTCATATATAAACGGTAGCTACTTTTTTGCATGGACCTCAAGTATATTGTAGTATAGAGGTGGAATTTAAGGAAAGGTATTAAGCAGGCTGTGTTTTAGCTTATGGGCAAGTAATAAATTGTATCATTTATCTTGAATGTATCATAGATAAGCTGCTATCTAATGATTGCCACTTCAGATAGCTGTGAAATTAGGTGATTAACTAGTTGTTACTTAACCTTCTAATTTCTGTTTAAGTCTAATTACATGAAATAGAAGTTGGGGTTCTGATTTTTTACTTTGCTTATCCATTTGGAGTGTCATTGTAACTACTGTATTGTAAATGATGAAAAATAATTGCATATGTTAAAAAAATAGTGTTATATTCTAAAAAAAATTAAAAAATAAAGAAAAAAAATATGGAAACAAATGAAAATGAAAATACAACAATCCAAACACTTTGGGATGCCACAAAGGCAGTTGTAAGAGGAAAGTATATTGCAATTCAGGTCTATTTCAAGAAACTAGAAAAAGCGCAAACACAAAATCTAACAGTGCTTCGAAAGGAACTAGAAGGAGAGCAGCAAGAGCACCACAAACCCAGCAGAAGAAAAGATATAATAAAGATCAGGCCAGAAATAAACAATATAGAATCCAAAACATAGTTGAACAGATGAAACCAAGTGTTGGTTTTTTGAAAAAATAAACAAAATTGATAAACCTCTAGCCAGGCTTCTCAAAAAGAAAAGAAAGAACACCCAAATAGACAAAATCACAAACGAAAATGGATGTATTGTAACTAATCCATCAGAAATACAAGCAATTATCAGGGAATACTATGAAAAAATTATATGCCAACAAACTGGACTACCTGGAAGAAATGAACAAATTCCGAAACACACATGCACTACCAAAATTCAAACAGGAAGAAACGGAAAATCTAAACAGACCCATGGGGTGCCTGGGTGGCTGAGTCACTTAAACGTCCAACTTCGGCTCAGGTCATGATCTCCCAGTTTGTAGGTTCGAGCACCGCATCGGGTCAGTGCTGACAGCTCAGAGCCTGGAGCCTGCTTCAGATTCTGTATCTCCCTCTCTCTCTGACCCTCCCCTGCTCACAGTGTGTCTCTCTCTCTCTAAACAAAATAAAATAAAATAATTCCATTCACAATTGTATCAAAAACCATAAAATACCTAGGAATAACCCTAACCAAAGATGTAAAAGATCTGTATGATTAAAACTATAGAAAACTTATGAAGGAAATGGAAGAAGACACAAAGAAATGGAAAAACATTCCATGCTCATGGATCAGAAGAATAAACATTGTTAAAATGGCATTATTCCCCAAAGCATTCTACACATTCAATGCAATCCCCATCAAAATTGCACCAGCATTCTTCTCAAAGCTAGAACAATCCTGAAATTTGTATGGAACCACAAAAGACCCCGAATAGCCAAAGTAATATTGAAGAAGGAAACCAAAACGGGAGGCATCACAATCCCAGACTTTAGCTTCTACTACAAAGCTGCCATCATCAAGACAGTATGGTATTGGCACAAAAACAGACACATAGACCAATGGAACAGAATAGAGAACTCAGAATTGGCCCTGCAAATGTATGGCCAATTAATCTTTGACAAAGTAGAAAAGAGTATCCAATGGAAAAAAGCCTCTTTAACAGATGGTGTTGAAAGAACTGGACAGCAACATCCAGAACAATGAAATTAGACCACTTTCTTACAAAAATAAATTCAAAATGGCTGAAGGACCTGAATGTGAGACAGGAAACCATCAAAACCCTCGAGGAGAAAGTAGGAAACAATCTCCTTGACCTCAACCGCAGCAATTTCCTACTCAACACATCTCCAAAGGCAAAGGGACTCAAGAGCAAAAATGAACTCTTGGGACCTCATCAAGATAAAAAGCTTCTGCACTGCAAAGGAAACAATCAAGAAAACTAATAGGCAATTGATGGAATGGGAAAAAAATAGTTGTAAATGACATATCAGATAGAGGGCTAGTATCCAAAATATACAAGGAACTCACCAAACTCCACACCTGAAGAAAAAATAATCCCATGAAGAAATGGGCATAAGGCATTAACAGACACTTCTCCAAAGAGGACATCCAGATGGCCAACAGACACATGAAATGATGTTCAGCATCACTCATCATTAGGAAAATACAAATCAAAACCACACTGAGATACCACCTCGTGCCAGTCAGAGTGGCTAAAATGAACAACTCAGGAGACTATAGATGCTGGCGTGGATGTGGAGAAATGGGCACCATCCTACACTGTTGGTGGGAATGTAAACTGATGCATTCTCTCTGGAAAACAGCATGGAGGTTCCTCAAAAAATTAACAATAGGACTCCCCTATGACCCAGCAATAGCACTGCTAGGGATTTACCCAAGGGATACATAAGTGTTGGTGTATAGGGGCACATGTACCCCAATGTTCATAGCAGCACTGTCAACAATAGCCAAATCATGGAAAGAGCCTACATGTCCATCAACTGATAAAGGGATCAAGAAGATGTGGTTTATATATACAATGGAATACTACATGGCAATGAGAAAGAATGAAATCTGGCCATTTATAGCATGCTAAGTGGAATAAGTCAGGCAGAGAACGAGAGATACCATATGTTTTCACTTGTAAGTGTAACAGGGGAAACATAAAAAAGGACCATGGGGGAGGAGAAGGGGGAAAATAGTTGGGGAGAGAGAAAGGGGCAAATCATGAGAGACTCTTGAATACTGAGAACAAACTTAGGACTGATGGGGGAGGGGGAGGGGAAGTAGGTGATGGGCATGGAGGAGGGCACTTGTTGGGATGAGCACTGGATGTTATATGGAAACCAACTTTACAATAAACTATAAAAGAAAAAGAGTAAACTTGAAATATAGACAAATAAAGAAGGCAAGTAGAAAAATAGATATTTATGTCTTAAGACACATAGTCTTAAGTATTTCCGAATTTCTATGTTTTGGGCTCATGTGTGGGGGGAGCATTTAAAGAATTAATTTTGTTGCTTCTCTTTCTTAGAAAAATTCAACGTTGGAAAAAATTCATCACAGTAATGATGAAGACAACATATTCCATCTGGGGATATAGTGAAAGTCAGTGTGAAAATTTATCAAGAAAACAGAACTATTTGTAGTACTATGGTAAAAATTCAACAGGGTATTGCAGCTACTTATAGGAAAGAAAATTAAATTCTATCCTCTTTTGACCATATCTGCAACTGACTTTTAAAAATCATAGGAATTTAACATTCTATCTACCAAATGACAATTGTATTTTATCCATTAGAATGTGAAATCCAAAAACGCAGAGATTTTTATCTGATTTATTTACCATTGTCTTTCTAGTGCATAGAACATAGTAAATAATCAGTAAATATTGTGAACCAATGAATGAATTTAGGGATGATGAGAGAATCTGCACTGCATTTCCTTATCTATAGAGCCTTATACCCATTTCAGTGTTTCAACAATGGCCCAAGCTGTACCCAGGACTTCATCATCATCTTCCTCTTCCTTCCACTCAATCTATCATGGAGGGTTTGGGTTTCCTAAAAACTAGAGAAGAGCTCTATGATTCAGAGTATTCCACATAGTTCTGCACTGACTAAAGAATCCTGTGGAAAAGTGGCTTTCCTTTGACTAAAGGAGGAGAGTGAAGCCACAATATTCCTGGGACTACTTCAGAATGCATGGAATCAGGGGCTGGAGACAGTCACAGAAGGACACAATTCCCCTTCCGGCTTCTGCTCTGATCACACACAGCAGGATGAAAGGATATGTTGCTCCCCTTTAGGACCTGAATTATTACTTCAGTTGACTTTCACCCTCTTTCTTAAAACCCTGCTCT